>NC_133135.1:59967982-60276285 GCF_048418815.1 Hemitrygon akajei
TCATACACACTGCACAGTAGACAGCCGTTGATCCAAGGGGATCACGGGTTTTCGCCTCTGGTGGACTGTATCCTCTCCAGGGTGCAAGCCTGGGCAGGAAGATTTTGAAGAACCGGCTCTTGCCCATGCAGCGGGTTTCCCCTCTTCATGTCACTGATGTAGTCCAAGGGAAGGGCAAGCACCGATATAGCTTGGCACCAGTGTCATCGCAGAGATTGCCAGAGTGAAATTGTAAATGATATCAAACTGCCTTAGGGACTCGGCTCCAAATTTCTTCCTCGGGGTTTACACCCAAAGCCTTTCCCATGGGTGGGTATGGCCACAGGACAGTGGAGGTTTAAGGTCAGAGTTTTTCTTCTCCAAGGCGGGCTGTCATCCAAGGCTGATGAGCTCCATCTGCACGAAGCAACTGGTTTTGAGGCACCAGTGGTCTGCCTTTGCCCCTTCTCTTGTCAGTCGAAACAGTTCTTCCAGGCCTAGTAGCTGGGCCACACGTAAAGGCCAAGAGTTGGACCTGGTTGTCAGAGGCTGTTAGAGTCGCAACCCATTTGGAGCACTTTAGAGGTAGTGGGAGCTTATCCCCACTACCACCCCCGGCTATGACAACCTTAGGAACCACTGCAGCCATGATGTATTACAGTTGGAACTGGTAGATACTGTACACGACGACTGTATCCCGATCTGCAAACGTAATTTGCTCGCATGAAGATTAGTAGCTGTAGCATCTAAACTAGTATTAAGCTTTATCATGCCTTTATGTGGAGTCCGGTTGAGAGAAGATACAACATAGAACATAGAAATCTACAGCACGTTACAGGTCCTTTGGCCCACAATGTTGTGTTGACTACTCTGGAAACTGCCTAGAAATACCCTACTGCATAGTCCTCTGTTTTTCTAAGCTCCATGTACCTATCTAATACTCTCTTAAAAGACCCTATTGTATCCGCTTTCACCACCGCTGTTGTCAATGCATTCCACGCACCCACCACTCTCTGTGTGAAAAATTTACCCCTGACATACCCTCAGTACCTATTTCCCAGCATCTTAAAACTATGCCCTCTCGTGTTAGCCATTCCAGCCCTGGGGAAAAGCGTCTGACTATCCACAAAATTGATGCCTCTCATCATCTTATACACCTCTATCAGGTCACTTCTCATCCTCTGTCGATCCAGGGAGAAAAGGTCAAGTTCACTCAGCCTATTCTGATAAGGCATGTTCTCCAATCCAGGCAACCTCCTTGTAAATCTCCTCTGCACTCTTTCTATAGTATCCCATAGTACAGTGACCAGAACTGAACACAGTACTCCAAGTGGGGTCTGACCAATATCTTATATAGCTGTCACATTACCTCACGGCTCTTGAACTCAATCCCATGGTTGATGAATGCCAGCACACCATATGCCTTCTTAATAACACTGTCAACCTGCGTAGCAGCTTTGAGTGTCCTATGGACTTGGACCTCAAGATCTCTCTGATCCTCCATGCTGCTGAGTCTTACCATTAATACTATATTCTGTCTTTGAATTTGACTTACCAAAATGAATCACTTCACACTTACCTGGGTTGAACTCCACCTCCACTTCTCAGCCCAGTTCTGCTTCCTATCAATGTCCCACTATAATCTCTGACAACCCTCCAGACTATCCACTACACCCTTAACCTTTGTGTCATCAGCAAACTTACTAACCCACCCTTCTACTTCTTCATCCAGGTCACTTATAAAAAATCACAAAGAGGAGGGGTTCTTGAACAGAGCCCTGTGGAACACCACTGGTCACCAACTCCATGCAGAATACAAACCATCTACAACCACCCTTTGCCTTCTGTGGGCAAGCCAGTTCTGGATCCACAAAACAAGGTTTCCATGCCTCCTTACTTTCTAAATGAGCCTTGCATGGGGAACCTTATCAAATGCCTTGCTGAAATCCATATACACTACATCCACTGCTCTACCTTCATCAGTGTGTTTTTTTACATCCTCAAATAATTCAATCAGGCTCGTAAGCCACGACCTGCCCTCGACAAAGCCATGCTGACTATCCCTAATCAGATTACATCTCTCCAAATGCTCATAAATCCTGCCTCTCAGCATCTTCTCCAACAACTTACCCACCACTGAAGTAAAATGATGAAGAACTGTTGTGGGATCCAGAAGTGGACCTCTCATGCAATCTCTACCCATTTATCCTATGTTTGTATGGCTTAAACATTCTGCTTCTGGTTCATGGTGTTCTTGAAGGCATTGAGTAAGGACAAAGTTAATGGAGGCTTTGCTCTTAAAAGCTTTTAGAGATCATCATGTCTTCGCTTGTTTCAGTTGGTCATTATTTGATGATAATATGGCAGAAATGATATCTCCCACTGTGCAGCCTAAATCTTGATATTTGTGCTATAACTTGCCCTGGACTGCATTGTTGTGAAAGGAGATATACCTGGAAGTGGAACTGAACACTGGAAAATTATCACTCTTGACTATTCTGTGAAGGAAAATCTCTGGTGAAGTGTCTGAGGATGTTTATAGCCAGGATATTTCCAGAAGGAACATCTGCTGATACCCTAGTGCTGCCATGATTAGCTTTCAGCTATCACAAAATCATTTTGCTTTATGTCAGGCATAAATGTAACTGTCATTGAGCCCACCTAAGCAGGGCCACCCTGATGCTAAACTCAGTGACTCTGACAATCAGCTTTCATGGCCACATCCAAATCAATGTAGTGACTAGTCTGGTATTCAATGTTTCTGACAGAACTTGAACTAGGTATTGATTACTGGGTTATTGGTTAGCAGATGTTAATAAATGTTAATTGGAAATGCTGTTGAAAATTTCTTCCACAATTTTATTTTCAAGAAAGCCTATAATAACTTCTTTGTAAGGATAGGATTCTGCACTATTTTATAGAAAGTAAAAAAAATTGGTGAATTTTCATCATTTTCATCACTGTCAGGTAAATATCAAAATTATTGTAATACTTTGGCACTAAATTTTAATTCTCTCTCTCTCTCTCTCTCTCTCTCTCTCTCTCTCTATATATATATATATATATATATATATATATATATATATATATATATATACATACATATATAATGAAAAGGGGGTAGTTTTGAAAGAAACATTAGAGGCAAATTTTTAGAGAATGGTCATTACCTGGTGTGATGGTAGAGGTGGATACATTCGGGTCTTTTAGCGATGTTAGATAGGCACATGAATGTGAGGAAAATAGAGGGATATGGAGATTGTGTAGGAATAAGGGATTAGTTGACTATTGATTTCTTTGGTTTGGCACAACATTGTGGGTCAAAAAGGCCTGTTTCTGTGCCGTACTGTTAAATTTGACCATGGTACCCAAGAAACAAAATCTGAAAACGGGCCCAGAGATGCAATGGTTCCATACCTGTAATTTGAAAGTTCCTCAGGACATTAAAGATGATTTATAAGTGTAAACTTATAATGCTTGTTGCTGAATCAGGTGAGTTAGATAATGGGCTGGATTGAAGGTATCTTAAAATTCTTCCTGATACGGAAATATGCAATTGCACCCTTCTTGCCATATTATTGTAACCTACTTGACCTAAATTGCTGAGCACTTTGACACTTGTACACCATGCCAGCTTTACCAAAGACGGCTTTCAGCTCTTGTGGTGGGAGACAAATAACTTGGCCCTCCTTTCATGTCAAGACTATCTGTAGTGTTTTTATTCCTTATGTATGCATAAAAATTGACTGACTTTGTTCAAAGATGACTCCTTTTCGGGTATTTGATAAGCATGGCTCATGAACCATCGAATGTGTCAGGCAGAAGGTGGAATTTATGTGCTACAGTTAGCTCACAACTGCTGTGGAGTACTAGAAGTTTCAAGTTTACAACTTGATGGGGAAAACAGATGGGTGTGCCTTAGCGACAGAGGTCGTGATGGTCACAAAGCAGAGTCTAGTAAGTGGTGGGAGCAGGGATACCAAAAGTTGACAAGGTATAAAAACCAATATGAAAATGATTGGGAGAACTCAAATCATGGAGGGGAGCTGCTACAATACAGTAAATATTGTTTCCATTAGTCAAGTATATGTTTAATAATGTACTGTGCTTATATGCTAAAACTGGAACAGGAAGAGGCCATGTACCATTCAAATAGATGAAAGGGGTTAGCACCAATTTAATGAACAAGAGTAGGACTTTCTTAAATGAGACCTGAGAAAGGGTCCTGGCCTGAAACATCTACAGTTTATTCCTCTCCTTGACCTGCTTCTCCAGTTCCTCCAACACTTTGTTTGTGTTCCTTAAGATTTCCAGCGTCTGCAAAATCTCATGTGTTCTTGGATTAAATGCCATACATCAGAAATTATAGGGATATTGATACAGCATGAATTGAGGGGATTCTGTGGATCTTCTGACTTCTTTGGGCTGATTGTTGGGACATTCTTGGTGCTAAGGATCACAGCGTAGAGAGGAATACTTGATCTCTCCATAAAAATAATTTCCCATATTTCCCATTTCTCATGGGAGTCCCATATCTTGCGTGGCCAATATTTGAGACATAAAGCTATGGCTGCTGAATAGGAATGATCACCTGGTAACCACCCTCTTCATCCTGTTCCTCTTCCTCCTGCTGCTCTTCAACCTTATGGATCTCCAGCCAGGGTCTCCTTGCTGCTCTTTCCAGGACTATTTGCTGTCTATTGCTTGCTAGATTGTGCATCATATAGCACAGGATGATAAAGACTGTGCACCTACCTGGAGTGTACTGCAAAACATCCTTGGACAGATGCAAGCAATGACGCATTTTCCACTGAATCCTGGTATCACTGTGGCAGCAACAGGCACTGAAAATGTCCAAAAAGTCTGAGGAAATGGAGTTCCCGGAAACATGGCATTCACTATGAAAATCCATTACCACCTGAAATGGAGGAAAATTTAAATTTTGATGCTCAAGAAAGCCCTGGATTTTTCAAGGGAGCTCTTTTCAACATGGCTCTCTGCACTTATGGAAAGCCAATGATGTTGGCAGATCCCACTACCAGCTTGCCACCTGTCCTTCATTGATGTTAAAGTAGTTGAAATAATTTCTTTACAATAAAATCCTGGACAATTTCTCTGATGCAACTTCGAGCGGCAAATTGGGAGACATGGAGGAGATCAGTTTAAAAAATATTATGGCAAAGACAATGAGAGTGAACATTGCCTTGAGCTCCATGGGGAGAGCAGACCAGGCTTAAGAGCATGGCTGAAGATCATATACTTCAGAGATAACAGCCTTGGAAAACCTGGGCCAGCTTATCCATTGTCCATCAGAGTAATGTAGTAAGGATGTGGTATCCCTGAAGAATCTGTTGAACTACACTGGTTACAGATAGGCGAGTCTTACTTTCTGCCTTGAAGTTCCCAACCTACTCCAAGTAGGCATGATTGGTCATAGCAGCACCTCCAGTAATGAAGTGAGTCAAGGGAGTTACATTCGAGGCATTCATCAAATGAATAGCTGAGCAAATACATGCTAGGAAGATGTACCCACTTTTAATTATTACCCTCTTCGTAGACTTTGGAAGGAGTTTGAACTATATTCAGGTACTGTGCTTTTGAACTCGCCCCATCAGATTTCTTGATGTCAGCAAAGTGCCTTTTGAAATAGTGAAGAAAAGCAGAAAAATAACACAAAGTGTTCTTTGTCCTAATAGGTTGTTCCACAATGGTCTTATGTTGCAGCTTCCTGCTCTGATTTATATTGCTGAGGGCAAACATGGGTATATTGTGAATAATGATGTAATATGGCGTGCACATTTTAGGCATGCTAACATGAATAGAGTCCAATTTTATATCTGGCACCATATCACTCCGATCATTTCCAGTGTTACAAATCCGAGCAAAGTCAAAATTGAACTGCAAATCATCAAGCAAACAAGTGCCATGCAATTCAATTTCTAGGCCTCATTTTCTCATCTTTGGACTAATCCTTCAGGCTAGTTAGGTTTGTGCTCTTTTCTTCTAACTCTATAGTTTGCATCCATATCTACAGTGCTTTTCAGTATGTAAGGAACTTCTCAAATGCTTTGCATCAATGAGAACAGTTTCAGTTGTTAATGCTTCTTTTCATAATCTGAGGATCTAAGTTTTGTCTTAATCTTTGACAAAATTCCATACATTTTCTCCAACCATAACAAACAAAATTTCCACAGCCACATGGAATATCTAAGTATCCATACCAGGGTAGAATAATTTGTTCTAACATAATTAAATGCCCTTGGGATGCATTTCTGTGCTCAATTAGGTTTGCTGATAACAGCTTCATTCAGCTAATGGTCAATAGTGAGGCCAAAAATATATATTATGGGCTCTGAAGATTTGCAGATTTATCATTTTTTAAGGAAAATGCTAAAGATTCTTCATGCTAAATCATTTTAACAATCTGAACTGTGAACCCTGAAATGAAACTTAGGCAAACTGGGTCTGGACGTGAACTTCCCTAAAAGTTAGTGGTTTCCTTGTATTTTATTTACATGTGCTTTGCATCTGATCCCATGATGTGTTGTTTCAGTCTGATCAATTAATTACAGAAACTTGTAATTGCTCTGCACTGAGGCAGTTAAGCAAGATTAAATTTATTAATCCATACAGTCCTGAGCACAAGCCTAGCATTTAAAACTCTTTCCTGTGAATTCCATTCATGGAAAGGGATCCAATATTTCCTTTCTAATTTTCCAGTGATTTTCTTGCCATATATGAATAGAACATAGGATATATATATACATACATACATACATACATATACATACACACATATATACATACGCACACATATACATCCTTTAATTGCAAATAATTTTGTGACAATATATTCACTTAACTGTTTACCGGACTCCACAAACCTAAAAGGTCCCAAAATTTGTCCAGGTAAATCCTAATTTCCTGTTTTCTTAGTGGACTTACTAGAAAAAAAGCGAGAAATCAGGAGGATGAATGGAAACTTTTCTTTGTCCACAAGGCAGTGAAAGCCCATATTAAAACTATGGAGACCGTACATAGTATTAACCCAGACCTTTTATCAACATTTGAACAGGACCATCTGCCAAGAATTTTTTTTACCATTCCCTTTCTCCTGTATAATGATACATTCAACCAACGTTAGGAAAACTGCAGAGATTGAAAACAAGATGAAGAATGTAGAGTTGAATGGTGTTAGATAAAGGAAACCAAAACAAAGAAAAGAGAGAATAACAGAGTGCACAATAAATTAAGAGAGAAGTGCTAATTATTTTTTATTGTGTTGAAAATTGGGCGCTTCAGCAATTATATAGAATTACCATTGGAGACCTTTCGTCCATTAGAGATCTCTTAATGAGTAAACCAAATGAGCAACATTGGAAATTTACACCACAGCTTTCTATTCTATGTACAAGCTTTGAAGAGCCAGATCAGTGTGACATAATGTCATTCACAGTTTGTCTTTGCCATAATTCACACCTTGGCAGAAAATGGTGACATGTTAGTTACAGTTGTTAATTAAAATTTTAACTGCAAGAGAAAAAACACAGGTGGAAGAACCATTGAAAATGCTGTCTGTTAAATGTCCCTCTCAACCAGAGGGGGAGTGTAAGAGTTAAAGTCTAAGTGAACTCTTCACAGTCAAATGATTCATTCCTAGAGAAATCAAACCCAACAACATTAAATTGCTTGGGGGATAGATAACACTTTGGCTTAAACAGTCCAATCCCTGGTCTGCATTAGACCTTTACAAACAACCAGGCTTCTGTAGCATCTTTTATAAACCTTTATTGCTGTATGAGTGTATTATCTCTGGGCCTGATAAAGGGATTTGGAGAGGATCTGGAGCTCTGCAGAAAAGACAAAGAAAAATGTTTTCTAATAAATTATTCACAATCAATCCCTTCTGCGGTACAATATTGCACACTTTGCTTCAGTGCGTTTGGTTCTCGCCTTTTCAAGTTGTGTCATTCACATACAATCTACCTCCAGAGAGCAGCAGAGATCTCAAACCATGCTGCTTCAGATAATGACACTAATTAATAACTTGTCATAATTCTGAGTCTGAAGCCTTAAAATGCTCACCATTCGCAGTCAGGGCAGAGAATGACACACAGCAAATGATGTCCAGGTGTTGTGCAGGTTTAGGAGTCCAACAGCAGGCTATTAATGCAAGAAAACTACCAAGCCCATCACCCTGTTGGGGGGCTTATTTTACTGAAACATTTATGCAAAAAAGTACATCCCTTATTGACAGTGGTGCTTTTCAGTAATTCACTGGCTTTGTCTTTTCTTTACCTACATAAATCATATACTTTTTTCTCTGACAATCTTTTTATATATTGTATTCACAGATTTAGTGGCATTTCAAATAGCTAAACACAAGCAACATCTATCAAGACTACAAAAAATAGACAGAATTGGTGGTGGTAGTAATGGAGAGGAAGTGGGGGGAGGGGGCTTAATCACAACTACAGAATCCAAATCCTCAGCATCTCCATTTACCTTGAGATAAATATATTCCTGTGACCACCAGAGCACAGGGTGACAAATCACCCCAGTCAGCTGGGTTGTGCAAGTGCTTATTGGCCTTTCTTTAAGTGGTCTTACCCTTCAATGAAAAGAATGGAGCTTGTCAAGCAGGACCAGATTAAAGTTAAAAAAGAAATGATCTGTTATTAGAAAATACCTACAGAGAAAACCTCGAAAGGAAATTAATATGAATTCAATTTCTCCTTCCAGGAATAAATGAACACTAGATTTTTTTTATTTAAAAAAAAGTTATTTAAAAAATAGCTTTAAGAAAGTTGTTCTGGTTCTTTTAGTGAGCTGATGTAAAAACACCGGTTAATTGAACAGGTCTGCAATTAAGTGTGTGAATGTAACACATTGATTAAAACAGCTCTATTTCCTAATAACTATTATGCTTTCAATGCTTATTTCTTTCAAAAACAAAATTATTTATAAATTTTAGATTTTCGCACTCTGGATTTTTGACTTTGACCTTGCCACTAATAAAATTACAGAATATTCATTGAAGACATGCTTGGACAACTTAAACGTTGACATTTTTTTGCTTTGATGTTAAAAGTATGTTAAACAGGAATAATCTTTTGATCTTAAATTTAAGATTTGTGTAAAGAAATACATTAGAATGATCTATCTTTGAAGCATTACTAAACACTAGACTATTTTCATTTTTTTCTAGTCTTCAAGGAAATCAGGTTTAGGTTTCCTTATAAGTGAAACAATTGAGCAAAGATTTACCCCACAAAAATCCCAGAATTTTGCATTGGAGATCTAGTTGGACGTGGCAGTATAAAGAAGGGAATGATAGTATTTGTAAGTTATTGGGCTACTCAGAGGGTCTAAGTTAGAAATGATTTTTATCAATGTCTATGGCTGGGAATGGTCCACACATTCAAATTAGTGGTTATACAGTTTGCTGTTCACAAAGTATAAAAATGATAAAAGAATTTAAATAAAACAGAATTGTAAAAAGATGCAAGAAAGCACCAGACACAGAAATCCAGCAATCAGAAATTATGAAGTACCAAAACTGGGCAACGGACAATATTTTCAATTAATCTTTTTTTAGAGGACTAACAATAATAACAATAAGTTAAAATCTTTCTGTATTTGCTCTTTTGTGTGAGATTATTTTGATGGTTTCTGTAACCAAATGTTAAAACTTGCAAGAAAAGAGAAACTGGTAAGCATTGGAGGCAAAGGGAATCGTTTCTCAGCGAGTTTCACAGGAATTGCCACTGCACCGAGGGCACATACCTTTCTTGTTTCCTTGCATGGATGTGAAGGTACGAAAGCTCCAACATCAAAAAGAGAGACAGATGTGCACACAATCCAGTTTTCATCCACTGGCCTGTTTTCCATTCCAGCAGCTCTTTCTCTGTCTCTCAAATGAATGTGTGGATTATATACTTAGTTTGTCTGAACTTCTTCCAGGTTGAGAGAGCAGCTGCGACTACATTGTACTAATATTACCGTACTCCAAGCACTCTGAGTGCCAAAGGTCACATTCATGTGACATTCTTCATCATTGGCTACTAGTTGTCAAAACCTTTTTCTGCTCTGTACTTTAACTTAAAAAGACTTTGCCTATTAAGCAGTAAACTGAAGAGAATTATTGCAAGCTATTACACTCTAGTATGAAAATTGCTCAGCACGGATGTTAATAACACCGGCTATTTTAAAGTTAAAATAATAATTCCTAAGCATTTTTCCTTCTGAGTTTCTAACTATTACTGAAGATGTCCATCTTTGCTAACAGACTATCTCACCGATACTGGAATTGTTTCAGTACACAGCCAAAATGTCTATCCCCCATTTTTAGTCATTGCTTTAGTAACAGACAACAAATGAAAGAAAGCCCTTCCACCACAGCATCATCTCAGTAAGATGATTCTGTCACTGGGACGTATCTTCATCTGATATCCGAGTAAGTTTGTAACAACGTTTAAAACAGGAAGAGGAGTAGGCCATATGGTCTATTCTAGAGATTCTTCTCCACCCAGTGAGATCATGGTTTTCTGATCTCTGGGCTGAGCTCCATTCTTCTGCCCCATTCCCATGATTCTTGATCCTGCTGCAGTCTAAAATTCTTGAATATACTTTAAATATAGTTTGACTCTACATCTATGGCTCCCTTGGATAGAGAATTCCAAACATTCATGTCCAACTGAAAGAAGGAATACATCATTATCTAAGTTTTAATTAGTTAATCCTTTACCTGAAACTGCACTCTTGGTTCTACAATCTCCCAATAGGTAAATATTTTTGTAGCATCTGTCCTGCCAAGTCCACTCAGACAGAAAATGATTCAATGAGGTTTCCTCTCAATCTTCTCACAGCATTGGGGCATTCAGCATAATGTTAATAGGACAATCCAGTTACTTCAGGAAAGAATCAGGGGAAACTTTATTACCAGAAGGTGTTGAAAATATGGTTTGTAGGAGGAGGACATGCAACAGGAAATGGATGGAGCACACAGCCAAGGTGAAGCAGAAAATGGATTCCATCTCCATCGTGGGAGAGATCCTTGCCAATAGTTATGAGATGTTTCCCAGTATTGTTCAATGTGCCACAGTTGTATTGCGGAAGTCACCTGAGATGTATTCCTATTTCATTGGCATCTTCAAGTAATCCGATTTGACAGTGAAGGGAACCAAAGACCAAGTAAACCAGTTGTGAAGTAAGACTCAAGAGAGACTGCAGGCCATGAGCCGATGAAAGGTCTCAGCCCAAAGCATCGACATTCACATTCCTCCATTCATGCTGCCTGACCTACTGAGCGCCTCAAATAATTTTTGTGTGTTAAGTAACATGGCCTTGCTTTTGCTGGAATTCACTCTAGCATTCAAGACCACTTCAAATTGATCACAGATGTTTATGAATCTGATAAAGACTGCAAATAATCCATGTATAGGAATTTTCAACCATAGCACTTGCCTGGGATTTTCAACCATCTTTTCCTATAGACTGATCAAAAGGCTCTATATAACACATGAACAAGATAGAGGAGACAGTGTCAGATTGATTTAGACCGTACTACTGGATTGCTTGAAATATGACAATTATTCTTTCCCCACTGTTTGTTTTCTCATTCAAACACTTCTTTCCTGAATTTCCACAAAAGCTATTAAGTGGTACATGCAGAATACCTTTTGGAAATGCATTGTGTTTGTTGGTTCCCCTTTGTCCCATCCTCAAAACATTGAATAAGCCTGATTTCTGTGACATACAAAGGGATTTTTTTTGTAATTAAATTCATTTTGGCAAATTCCATTTCCACTCACCAGCCTGTCAAACCTCTATAGCACAAGTAGCTAGAGACATTCCAATTTGGAAATCTGCTTCAGAAGATCAAAGCCTATGGTAGTCTTTTGGGTCGTCAGTGACTGTATAGAGTAGATCTAGATCATGGGGTATAGCTGGATTTGAGGCTAATGGTCAATCAAATATATGATAATTGATTTATTGTCACATGTATTGAGATAGAGTTAAGAATTTGTTTTGCATGTCAGCCATACAGATCAGCCCAAATATATGTATATCAAGGTAGCACAAGGGAAAAGCAATAATAGAATATAGAACATTGTGTTAGACTTACATTTACAGAGAACGTGCAGTGCAGGTAAACAAATAAGGTGCAGGGCAATGATGAGGTAGGTTAAGAGATCAAGAGTTCATCTTTATCATACAAGAGGTCTAGAAGAGTCCTATAAGAGTGGGATAGAAGCTGTCCTTGAGCCTGCTGAGGTAAACTTTCAAGTTTTGGTATCTTCTGCCCAATGAGGGTTGGGGGAAGAGAATAACTGGAGTAGGAGCAGTTTTTGATTGTGTTGGCTGCTTTTCCAAAGTAACGGGAAGTACATACAATGAAGGGGAGGATTCTTGTGATAGACTGGGCTGTGCCCACAACTCTCAACAATTTCTCGCAGTAACATACTGATCTGTGAAGCCTCCAGATAGGATGCTTTCTATAACAACTAGTGAGGCTCAAAAGAGACATGATGAACTTCTTAGCCTTCTGTGAAGTATAAATGCTGATGTGGTTTCTTGGCTATAGTGTCTCTGCACTTGGACCAAGACAATCTCTTGGTGATATTTATTCCCAGCGGCTTGAAGTTCCCAACCATCTCCAGCTCAACACCACTGATACCTACAAGCCAGTATATTCCGCACTGCTGCATGCAGTCAATGACCAGCTCTTTTGTTTCGTTGACATTGATCTTCTGTACTGGCGCCATGCCACTAGGCTCTCTATCCCTTTCTTGTACTCTGTCTCGTCATTGTTTGTGATCCAACCCACTACTGTGGTGTTATCTGCAAACTTGTAAATGGGACTGGAGCTGAATCCTGTCACACAGTCATTCATGAAAAGGGAGCTAAGAAAGGGCTAAGAATGCAGTCTCGTGGGATACCGGTGCTGAAGATAATCATGGTGAAGGTCTTGTTGCCTATCCTTACAGATTGCAATCTGTTGATCAGGATGTCAAGGCCAATGCCGAGTCCTCAGCTTGGGAATTTGTTTCAAATTATGGTGTTGAAGGTGGAGCTATATTCAATACATTGGAGAATGATGTAGGTGTTTTTGTTAACCAGGTTTGCCAGAGATGAGAGTAGGCCCAGGGAGATAGTGTTGTGTCATAGACCTGTTTTAGCAGTAGGTGAATTGTAGTGGGTGGAGGTTGTCTGGAAGGGTGAAGTTAATGCATGCCATGACCAACATCTCAAAGCACTTCATGATGGTATATGTCAGAACACCAGAAGGGAGTCATTAATGACACCAAGATTATAACAGTCTTCTTAAAGTAGATGGAAACCTCCTTCTGGAATAAGGGGAAGTTAAAATGTCTGCAATTACCTCTGCCACCAATCCATGTGGGAACTGAACACATGACTGGGGATATGCGCAGCACAACTGGCAGGTGTGTTTACAGACATTTTTAATCTCTCCCTCTCCCAGTGTAGAGTGCCCTCCTGCTTCAAAACATCCACTATTGTTCCTGTTCCTAAAAAGACCAAGGTAACATGTCTGAACGACTGGCATCCTGTCGCACTCACCTCAATAATAAGCAAATGCTTTGAGAGACTGGTCAAGGACCACACCTGCAGCATGCTGCCACCCACACTGGACCCCGTACAACTCACCTGACACAACCGATCGACAGGTGATGCAATAGCCACAGCTCTACACACCGTCCTTATACATCTGGAGAGGAGGGATGCTTAGTTGAGAATGCTGTTCTTGGACTACAGTTCAACATTCAGCACCATAATTCCATCCAGGCTTGACAAGAATCTCAAAGACCTCGGCCTTCACCCTGCCTTGTGTAGCTGGATCTTGGACTTCATGTCAGATCGTCAGCAGGTGGTAAGAGTGGGCTCCCTCACCTCTGCCCCTCTGACACTCAACACAGGTGCCCCTCAAGGCTGTCCTAAGCCCCCTCCTTTACTCTCTGCATATCCATGACTGTGTCACCACCCACAGCTCCAATATGCTAATTAAATTTGCGGACAATATTACGTTGATTAGCCTAATGTTAAATAATAACGAGGCAGCTTACAGAGAAGTCATCACAGTGGTGTCAAGGAAACAACTCTTCCTCAATGTCTCAAAAACAAAGGAGCTGGTTGTGGACTACATGAGAAATGGAGACAGCCTATCCCCTATAGACATCAATGGATCTGGGATTGAGAGGGTGAACAACTTTAAGTTCCTCGGCAGAAATATCACCGAGGATCTCACTCGGTCTGTACATACCGGCTGTGTGGTGAAAAAGGCACAACAGCCCCTCTTTCACCTCAGATGGTTGAAGTCATTTGGTATGCCCCCCCCCCCCCACCAAATTCTAAGAACTTCCTATAGGGGCATGATTGAGAGCATCTTGACTGGCTGCATCACTGCCTGGTATGGGAACTGTACTTCCCTCAATCGCAGGACTCTGCAGAGAGTGGTGTGGACAGCCCAGCGCATCTGTAGATGTGAACTTCCCATTATTCAGGACATTTACAAAGACAGGTGTGTTAAAAGGGCCTGAAGGATCATTGGAGACCCGAGTCACCCCAACCACAAACTGTTCCAGCTGCTACCATCTGGTAAACAGTATCACAGCATTAAAGCCAGGACCAACATCCGGGACAGCTTCTTCCACCAGGTCATCAGACTGACTGATTCATGCTGATGCAAACATATTTCTATGCTATACTGACTATCCAGTTGTACATTATATTTATTAAAAATAACTGTAATTGCACCTTTGAATGGAGATGTAATGTAAAGATTTTTACTCACACATATGAAGGATGTAAGTAATAAAGTTAATTCAGTTCATTTGATCAAAGTGTTTTCCACAGGTTCACTGTCATGAAGGCTGATATGATGTCTGCAATAGCCGTGGATCAGAGTCTGCCATACTGGGTGGTGACGTTTCTTTGCCCTTCCATTCAAAATGTGCTTCGTACGCACTGAACTCATTAAGGAGGGATGTATTGTTGACAGCATGCAAGTCTTGCCATAGTCCTGCCATAGCTGACAGCTGGTCTGCTATTGTGTTTTGACATCCCTAATTGCTTTATAGGAACTTGTGTGTGATAATAGTAGCCCAACAAATGGTTCAGATTGTACTACATGCCGTTTCCATATGTGAAGTTTTACCTGTGCTAAATAGCGACACAGAACAGTTACAACTCAGGCCCCACAATGTCTGAGTTGGTCAAGATGCAATTTAGATTGCATGTCTGTTGCGATCAGTTCATTTTTGTTGTTTTGAATATTTATCATAGCACAGATAACTTTTTAAAAATCTAAAATACTTGGATCTGGGCTGGATTTGATTTCCATTTTTAAGGTTTTTAGATAAAGAGCATTAAGATGGCATTGTCAGGATCCTGCTCTGTATACCCAGATACACAAATTCAGATCTGGGGTGCATGTGATGCAGGTGAATCTAATATTCTCCACTTGGTTAACTTAAATGTGCAAATGAAGATGTCAATGGCTGTTTTAGACAAGCATTTGGAAATTCATCTTATTTTCAAAATCATGATATCCCTGTGCAGATGTGTTTGGCTTCAATACCATAAAAAGAGTCTGAGGACCAAAGCTCTCCCAGATAGGGTGTGTACTCCACGTTTCAAGCCCAAACAGAAGCTCCTGATTTCAAGCAAACTCCTAAGAGAGAAAAGCAGAAATACAAACCGGTAGTTTTGATGAGGGGTTTGAAACAAACAGCATAATACTGATTAATGAGTCTTGATGAGTTCCTGGCTAGTGGGTGACTATTACTGCTTCTCCTGGTTACCCTGAGTAGGTAGCATTAGTGCTTCTACTTAAGAATGTGCACTCTTTGGTGTGCTTTCATAATAGTATGAGATAGGGAGTTCCAGGATTTTGATACACTCAGAGAGAATCAGAAATAATGGATGCTTAAGTCAATATGGTGTGTAACATAACAGTACTTTGGAAGATTAACGCTTGTAAAACATCTGCTCTTATCCTCTTTAGTGGCAGGAGTTGAAGTGAAGTGCTCTTTAAGTAACCTAGTGAATTGTTGCAGTAAATTCTGCAGATCATATCTTCTTCAACAACTGTGCATCAGTCATGGATACTGAGTTCACTGTGTGGGGGGAGGAAGAGGGACTAATTAAATGAACAACTCAGCACAATAATTTCAAACTAACTGAGTGTTACTGTAGCTGCATCAATTCCATCACCCTCCTCATATGAAGCTTGAAGATGAAGAGGCTGTGAGACAGAAGTCACCCAAAACAAATAGCACAGCCTTTACCCTGCTTTCTGCACCCTTAGTGTTGATATAGTCAGTCCATTTAAATATCTGGTGACTGGTGACCCTCATATGTTAATGCTAGGGATTCAGCTATCAATATTGTCTACGATCAGGGAAGTGATTTAGTTTTGGATGCCCACTTACATTATAATCATGTTATCTGCCGCTTGCGACCCAGGTCTTGACGTGATGTGATGCTTCCTTGTAGTTCAAGTCAACTTTTATTGTCATTTCGACCATACAGTGCATTGTAAAAATGAGACAACGTTTTTCAGGACCATGGTGTTACATGACACAGTACAAAAAACTAGACTGAACTACGTAATAAAAAAAAACACAGAGAAAGCTACACTAGTCTATAGATCTACACTGGACTGCATAAAGTGCACAAAACAGTGCAGGCATTACAATAATTAATAAACAGGACAGTAGGGCAAGGTGTCAGTCCAGGCTTCGGGTATTGAGGAGTCCGATAGCTCGGGGGAAGAAGCTGTTACATAGTCTGGTCATGAGAGCCCAAATGCTTCCGAGCCTTTTCCCAGATGGCATGAGGAAGAAGAGATTGTATGAGGGGTGCATGGGGTCCTTCATAATGCTGTTTCCTTTGCAGATGCAGCGTGTAGTGTAAATGTCTGTGATGGTGGGAAGAGAGACCCCGATGATCTTCTCAGCTGACCTATCTTCATGGAAAGTTGTTCATGGAAATAAATATTGTGGAATCACCGGCCGAATTTAGGATGGAGTTAAGGTTAATTCTCCTTGGAATCATTTTCAGTTGTTCTGTTAATGCATTCATTTTCATTAATGGATCAACTGAAAATGGTTGCAATGAGGATTGTTTCCTTTATGAACTTGTGCAGTATGGCTTTGGGCTGAGATATGACTCACTCTATCAGTGTGCTTTCACTCTGATTTTCATTCATCTCAGATTTGCCAACCCCCCCCAGTTGAGGCTGTCTTGATGTTGAAAGCTGGTACTTTCACCTGTGTGTTGGCATTCATTTACAGATCAGGACATGTGATAAAACATGAAACAACCCAGAACCAAAGATGAAGACACAAAGACTGCAGATGCTGGAATCCGAAGCAACAGGGAAAAGTGCTGGAGAACAACAGGTCAGAAGCATCTATGGAGGGAAATGGACAGCCTCTTCATTTGCAAGTTTCATGTCTGTAGTGTGATACAATTGACACAACTACCGTACAATGACATTTAAGCTTCAATTCTAAAAAAATTCTTACTACCAGATTTCACACTCCTTTGAATGCACAGGTTATAAATAAATTAGCAGGCCCCTCAATGATTTAATGATGCTTCTTTCAGAACCAATTTTAAAATCCAAATAATAAATCTATTCCCTTGCTACATATGTCTGTTTCTTTGAAAAAGAAATCAAGAAATTCGAGTTTATATTCATTTTGTCTTCAAAGTTATTTTTTTTTAAAGTTCATGTGTTTTGTTTGTGTTCAGGCACCAAAAGCACATTCTATATGCTGATGATACTCATTTAGATTGACTAAAAAAGCACCAAATGGAAATTCTAACTTGAACAGGTAAAAAAGGACATGCTTTTTTTTAGCTGTAACATTTTACATGATAAACACCTGATATTACCGGAATACAATCAGGCCAGCAGTTAAAGAGCAATGCTGTGCCAATTTGCTGAAGAATTTGAAAACAGATAGTAGAGCAAGATACATGGGAATGCTGACGCGGCCACATACCCAAATGTGTGGTGCATTACCTGGCCTACCTGATAGAATACAAGAGATATCAAGGGTATCAGGAAGCTTGGAAAAAGTCCATGTTCACTCTTGTGTAGGAGCATTGAGGAAAGGAAACATAATTTTGTACCAGTCAGATGATAGCTGCACATGTCAAAACTGCCTGTTAATTCCATAGAAATACAGATTGACACCATCCTATGTCTACATGGCTCTGGAGTTTCTGGTCATTAGAGTCAGCTTTGCTCGCGGTTACCCAAGGGAAAGCTGCTGGAGAGGTGGCAATACTGACAAACAGCAACAGTTTGCTCTCCATCAGGACCAGAGAGAATGATGCTGCCACTCAAGAGCAAACTTTGTCATGCAGCAATGGGAAGCTCATGACCAGTAACTTTCTGTTAGCCAGGCCAGTTAATGCAACAACTTTCAAGAAGTGGACTGCTGCCTTGAAGAAATAGGTTAGTGCTGACATGGCCTGGAGATTTTGGAAGCTGTTGTCCACAAGCTGCTCATGGTCATGTTGTTCTACAAGGGTGCCATTAGGATTTTAGAATGTAAAGCTGCTCCCTTGTCTCAGGATCTCAATGGTTCTTCTCCTTCCATCAAGGTTGTAGGCAATGTTTACCCTATGCATTGCAGCCAGCTACCACAGACTACATCCTTTTACGCAAAGACACAAACATCAGCTGTCCCTTTCTGAACAGTCCATCATAGTCATTCATCACATACCTGCACTTTACCCAACTAAATAAAAGGAATCTTCCACCTGCAGCCAGTAGTCGCACGTAGGCCATGACAGCAAGGCTGTCTGGAAGGTACACACAGAGAACATCAGAGTGATTAATAATTACAAATGTTTACAAGTTTCCTTTAGAATTATTGTTTATTTCAATTATGCAAGCATCTGGAATCTCATGAAAGTAAAGCAGAATGAAAAACAAGCTAGAGATATGTCCCATAGTAGTACATGCATTTTCTTAAATCTAATCTGAAGCACATTCCAAATGTTTGAGACTTGTCAATCAAGATTTAATAGAAAATCTGATGTGGGTAATCATTGCGCAGACTTTGTTATGAAGGTATTGTTATGGATGTGCATTGAATACTCCTGAGCTCAATATAAGCAAACTCAGTTAGGAAACACTTCACTCCTAAAGCACTGTACTCCATTATTGAAGATCCCTGCCTACAGGGGTTCAATTCATATTGCACTTCATGAGAAATAACTGTTAATGATACCTCTATACAAAAATGGTTCACTGAAATTGGATATTTTTTTGTCTTCCCTTCATATCTTGATCATAGCAAGATTAGTCTCAATTTTAATCAGCATTTTCAAAAGTCTTCTGCTAAAATTAAAGCATGTTAGTCAGATTATGCATTCCTGTTGCATAACATTGTTGAAACCACCTCTAAATAGAGGTGCAAGTTAATTAAACAAGACTGAAGCGCACTGATTTCCTGAGGCTTTCGTTCAGTAAAATCTTCTTCAGTTCATTGATACCTCAGACAAGAGATTAGCTTCCGGATTAATTTCTGTTCAAGAGCTGGTCTAACAGCATGGCTGAGCAGCTGTACGGTGTGTTGTGAAATACATGTCAATAAAACAAACACATTATTCTCCTCATCAGTAGGTTGAATGACAAACACATAAATGGATAACAATCTGTCAGATGTTTATACATCAATCACTCTACTTGTTCCAAAGAATCAGAATCAGGTTTATTATCATGGACTTGCAAACATGTGAAATTTGTTCTGTGTCAGCAGTAGAGTACAAAGACACAAATTACTATAAATTAGAAAATAAATAATGCAAAAATAATGGGGTATTGTTCATAGACTGTTCAGAAATCTGATGGCAGTGCAGAAGTTATTCCTAAATTGTTGAATGGAGCTTTTACGGTCTTCCAGCATCTCCTACCCAACGGTAGTAATGAAAAGGGAACATGTCCTGAATGGTGAGGATTCTTAATGAGGACAACCTTCTGCAGCCTCTTGCTGTCCAGGAGCTTCCATAGCAGGTTCTGATGCAAGTAGTCAGAATGTTCTCCACCGTACAGCTATAGAAATTTGCATGGTTTTAGCGGAATAACAAACTCCTATTGAAATCTCAGAGTCAAAGCAATACAGCAATCCATGTCAACCATGGTATCCACCCAGCTATTCTCCTTTCCTGCATCGACCCTTATTCCTTCTAACACTCTCCTCCATGTACCAACTTAATGCTTTTAAATGATATTATTGTTCATGCCTCAACCACTTTCTCTGGCAACTCACTCCAAGTACTTGCCAGCCTCTGCATGAAGTTGCCCCTTAAGTCCCTTACAAATCTTTCCCCTCCTACCCTAAATTTAGACCCCACCCCAAGGTTTGGACTCTTACCCTGCAGAAAAGATTTACCACCTCATCCATGCCTCCCATAATTTTAAACATTTCCACAAGGTCACCCCTTATTCTCTTATATCAAAAGGAATAAATACATAGCCTGGCCAGCATCTTTCTACAAAATTCAAAATTAAGATGCTGAAATGATAGAATAAATCAGGACAAAGAGGCATGATTTAGTGCCCATTACAGAAACGTGGCCGTAGGGTACAGATGATTGGGAATTAAATATCCGAGGGTATCAGATGATACGGAAGGACAGGAAGGAATGTAATGGAGGTAGGGTAGTGCTCTTACTTAAGATTGAGAGGTTAAGATCTGGCCAATAGTGAAAGATGTTAGAAGACCTAAGATGCCGAATCCCTCTGGCAGGAGATTAGGAGAACTGAAGTAAAGAGGGTTATTTTTTAGCCAAAGAGAGGTGAATCTGTGGAATGTTCTGCCACAGACTGCAGTGGAGGCCAAGTCCGTGTGTATAGTTAAAGCAGAAGTTGATAGATTCCTGATTGGTCAGGGTATCAAGGGATATGGTGAGAGGGTAGGTGTATGGGGTTAAATGGGATCTAGGATTAGTTATGATGAAATGGTGGAGCGTACTTGATGGTTCTAAATCTGCTCCTATGTTTTTTGGCCTTATAGAATAGTAAAGAGACTGGTGGAAGTTGTCTATAGGCCACCAAGTGATAACATTATAGTGGCATGGACAATAAAGCAAGAAATATCTGGTGCATGTAACAATGGAATGGGATTTATCATGGAGCACTTTAACTTGCACATAGATTGGGTGAATGAAGCTGGTCAGGGTAGTTTTGAGGAGAACTTCATAGAATACATCTGTGACAGCTTTCTTGAACTGCTACTGAATGTTACTGAATCTATAAGGGAACAATGAGACAGGTAAAACTAATAATCTTGTACTTGGGGATCCTCTTGGAAAGAGTGACCATGGTATGACTGAACAAGCGGCGGGTACAATATTTCAATCTAAAACCAGTGTACTATGCTTATACAAGAGATACTACAACAGACTGAGGGAAGAGCTACCTATCGTAGACTGGGAACACAGGCTATCTGGTGGGACAGTTGAGGAACAGTGGATTTCTCATAATGCTCAATAAAAGTATATTGCAGTTAAAAACACAAGGACAGTAAGAGCAGGGAGAGCCAGCCTTGTGTGACTAGGGAAATTAAGGAAAACAACAAACCAAAAGCTCATGCAAACAAAGTCTCCAAGAACAGTGGGAATTGGAAGATTGGGATAACTTTTAAAAGAGCAATAAAGAACTACAAGAAAACAATAAAGAAAGGGAAGACAGATTATGAAATTAAACCAGTCCAAAATATATAAACGCAGTAAAAACTTTTCATACAATGTTGAAAAAACTGGTTAAAGTGAACGTTGGTCACTTGGAAGAATAGAAAGTGGAATTAATATTGGGTAATACAGAAGTGGTTGAGGCTTTGAATAACTATTTGTGTCAGTCTTCATAGAGTAAGACATATCGTGCATGCTAAAGAGATATGTTATGAATGAAATGGGAGGTGAGGTCTTCGATATTTCTAAAAAGTTAGTGCTGAGCAAACTAGAGGGCCAAAATGTAGGTAAGTCCCCTGCTCCTGATACAATGTACCCCCGGGTACTGAAAGACATCCAAAAGTTTTAGTAGTGGTGTTCATGATCATTCACCAAAATTCTCTGGATTCTGAGCAGATCCTGGAGGATTGGAAGACAACAACTGTCACACAACTGTTTAAAAAGAAACGTAGTTAAAAGGCAGGTAACTATAGGCCAGTGAACTATGTCTGTAATCTGGGAAATGCCTGAAGCTATCATTAAGGAAGAAAAAGCAAGACATCTGGATAGAAATGATTCCATCAGACAGAAACAGCATGGATTCAGGAGAGGTATTCCTGTTTCACAAACTTACTGGAATTGTTCGAGGATGTAATGAGCACAATGGATAGAGAGGAATAAGTAAATGTTGTATAGCTGGAATTCCAGAATTCGTTCAATAAGGTGCCATATAAAAGACTTATCGATTAGAAAAGGATGCATGCAGGTGGTGCAATGTATTAGAACGGATAGAGAATGGTTAACAAGTAGAAGGCAGAGTTGATATAAATGGGTGTTTCTCCGGTTGGCAATCAATGAGGCATTAACAATTCGGAAGAAGGGACTAGGTGTAGTTTGCTGATGAAACTAAATTGAGTGGAAAAGCAAATTGCGCAGAAAATGCAGAGTCTGTAGAGGGATATAGATAGGCTAAGTGAGACTGGCAGATGGAGTACAATGCGGTAAATGTGAAGTCACCTTGGAAGGAAAAATAGATCAAATTATTAATTAAATGGTGAAAGATTGCAGCGTGCTGTTGTGCTGAGGGACTTGGGGTGCTGGTGCATGAATCGCAAAAGGTTGGTTTGCATGAACAACAGGTTATCATGAAGGCAAATCAAATGTGGGCCATCATTGCTAGAGGGGTTGGATTTAAGAGCAGAGAGCTTATCCTGCAATTGTGTGGTATTGGTTAAGCTACACCTGGAGTATTGCACACAGTTATGGTTTCCTTATCTGAGAAAAGATACTGGCTTTGGAAGCAGTGGGTAGGAGGTTCAATAGATTGATCCTTGTGATAAGAGCAATTGCCAATGAGATGACCT
Organism: Hemitrygon akajei; assembly: GCF_048418815.1. NCBI lineage: Eukaryota > Metazoa > Chordata > Chondrichthyes > Myliobatiformes > Dasyatidae > Hemitrygon > Hemitrygon akajei. The sequence continues at coordinate 59,991,043 of NC_133135.1, forward strand.
TCAGTCACCTAGGACTATATTCTCTGGAATTCAGAAGAGTGAGAAGGGATCTTATAGAAGCACAAAATTATGAAAGTGCTATAGAGTAAAAAGTGAAATAGAGGCAGGAAAGTTATTTTCACTAGTAAGTGAGACTAGAACAAGGGAACACAGCTTCAAGATTCGGAGTTGTAGACTTAGAATCAAGAAGGGAAGGAAATGATTTTCCCAGAGAGTAGTGAAATCTGTAGAATTCTGTGCCAAATGGAGCAGTAGAGGCTGCCTTATTAAATATATTTAAGAAACAATTAGGTAGAATTTTGCATAGATGGGGAATTAAGGGTTATGGAGAAAAGGCAACTAGGTGAAGTCCAGGACCAGATCAGCAATGATTTTACTGAATAGCAAAGGAAGTTAAATGAGCAGATGGCCTAGTCCAGCTCCTGTCTCTTAATAAAGAACATAAAACCTAGGGCATGGGTTTTCCTATGACGGTCTTTCCTATGACAGTTTTTAGACAATAGCAGAAGAGCGGTAAACATGATGGCAATGAGAAGGAAAGCAATTGATCTATTTTATGAATGAGCAAGAGAAAGTCAAAATTCTGGAGGAATTTGGGTCAGGCGGAATCAATGGCAGGAAGTGGGCAGTTGACACCCTTCATTCTTTCGTTATGTACCGTGGGCTCAACACCCTTCACCTGCACTAAAAGAGTAGAGGGGAGACAGTCAGTATAAAGAGAAAAAGGGAAAGGGCGTGGCAAGAGCTGGCAAGCAATAGGTGGATCCACAGAACAAGGGCTAATAAGCAAATGGAAGAGGGAGTAGTGGAAATAGCGAGAGGTTGGAGGTTGAAGCCAGCAAAAGTGTGAAGGTGTGGAGACAACAAAGGGCTGCCAGAATGGAATCTGATCAGAAAGGAAGGTGGAACGTGGAGCCACAAAAGGGAAGTTAGCTGGGTGGAAGGGAACACTGAGGGAAGTGTCCCACTGAGAAAGGTGTATGGGTGATAGGCAGCTCGAGTAGGTGGAGGAGAGGAAAGAAGCAAGGTGATTAGGGGATAGGGGAGGCGTTATAGGAAGAACTGTGTAGGTTAGGAGGAGAGAGAAAAAGAGCATAGATGGTGCAGTTTACCTGAAAGTGAGATTTCAATGTCCATTACATCATATTGTAGTATACCCAGGTTGAATATAAGGTAATGTTCCTTCAGCTTGAGTTTGATCACACCCTGGCAGTGAAGGACGTCAAGAACAGATACAATTGGTTGGTGTGGAAATGGGGAGGAGAACTCAAATGGCTTGCAACCAGGAGGTTCTGGTGGCTTTCATGCCTCTATTTTATGAATGATATTTATTTTTTGTATTACAATTTGCAATGACTGTAATGCATCCAGCATAAGGAGTATTCAGTCAGATACTGAGTTCCCTATGAAATAGGAAGAAAAACAAAGCAAAAATACAATGGCAAATTTTAAATTTTAATGTATTGTTATCACAAAAACCTGTCTACATTTTAATGGTGGAAATGAGATGTCAACTACAAGATGAACTCCTGGGAAAATGCCAACAAGACAGTTTTTCAATTAAGCAGCAAATAAAGACTAAATTTTAAGCTGAGGAATATTTACACCTTTGTCAAAAATGTAATTTTAGGCCTGGATTATATGCAGATTAGAGATCCTCAACATGTTTTTCAACGTAACTGAATGCCATCATCAACACATCTTTCTACTGTAATGACAGAATTTTGTTTCCATTAGGATTCACATTCCTAGTAAAACTGGCTAATCAGCCAAAATAAATACAAAACTTTAGGCAGTTTTGTACTCTGGAGTTATTTCCAATAGAAATTGGATTTAAATTGTCTAAACTAATTTCCCTGGTGTCTACCAGAGCCATCACAAACAATGAAAGAGAGAAGACATTTTATTCCATCTGTTTGGGCTAGATTAAATCCCAATTTAGTTTTCTGTGAAAGGACATTATTCTAAACAAGTGTACCATCAACTCCACATTTTTCCTATTTATACATAAAATGCTTGTTTTTGCAGGAGTTATGTTTATTTTTCTTGTGCGCTAAGCTAAAACAACAATGCTATAAGGAAAAGGCAATTAACCATGCTAATTATTCATTTCAGAACCTAAGTTATGAAAGAAGACTGAGGAGGTTGGGTTTACTTTCTTGAAAAAAAAGGTCAAAATATGAACTTTTCACAGGGAGCAAGGTTATGAAGGGAATTGACAGAGATGGCCTAGTTCCTGTACATTGTCAATTTTGTTTAAATGTTCATGTACTTTGAGGCAAAAAGACATCTGGTCTAAAATTATACAGTGCCTTGAAAAAGTATTTAGCCTCCAACACATTGTGCACATAAATTACAAACAGGGATTCTGATCAATTTAACTGAGAATTTTTATCTATGAATCACATGCTTTTTTTTTCACAGTAGAGCCCAAAAGCAGACAAAATTGTAAAGCATGAAGGCTGTAATAACTGTGAGAGGTGCTTCAAATAAGAACTGAGCAAAGGGGGATGTATACTTTTGAACTGCTGACATTTCAGTTTTTGAATTTTTAGTTTTTCGTGCTTTACAATTTCCCCCATATCTATGGGCTCTACTGTGACAAAAGGAGCAGAATCAGAATCCGATGAATATCATTGGCTTATGTTGTGAAGTTTGTTAACTTAGCAACATAAATATGGAAACAAATAGATCAATTACAGTAAGTATATATATGTATACTAAATATTTAAATTAAAGATAGTGAAAAAACTGAAAAAAAGTGAGGAAGTGTTCATGGGTTCAATGTCCATTTAGAAATTGGATGGCAGAGGGGAAGAAGCTGTTCCTGAATCGCTGAATGTGTGCCTTCAGCTTCTGTATGTCCTACCTGACGGTAACAGTGAGAAGAGGACATGTCTCTCTAAAGGTCATATAAGAAATATGAAAGCAAGAGGCAAGAGATTCAGATGGGATCGGGGGGCGGGGAATAATCTCCAAAAAACCATAATACTACACACCACCACAATAGCCCAAAAGTTCTGAGCAACTGAGAAATAAATGTGCTTGGCTATGCCCATACCTCAGGTTTTACCAACTTGAGCTGAGAAAAAAATAAAAGTACAACAATAATAATGAATAATCAATAAATATCAAGAACATGAATTGCAGTGTCCTTAAAAAGTAAGTCCATAGGTTATGGAATCAGTTCAGTGTTGTGGAAAGTGAAGTTATCCCCTCTGGTTCAAAAACTTGATGGTGGCGGGGTACTAACTGCTCCTAAACCTGGTGGTCTGGGATTTGAAGCTCTTTCCTGATGGAAGCAGTGAGAAGAGAGCATGGCCTGGGTGATGGGGGCACTTGATGATGGATACTGCTTTCCAGCCACAGTGCTCTTTGTAAGTGTGCTCAGTGGTGGGGAGGGTTTTATCTGGGATGGACTGGGCTGTGTTGACTCCTGTGTTTTCGTGGATGTTTGCGAAGAAAATGAATTTCAGAATGTATATTGTATACATCTCTCGAACATTAAATGTACCTATTGAAACCTATTGAAACTTGATAAAGAAGATTACTAATAGGTAGACTTGTATGTGAGATGGAGTTTACAAACAGATCAGCTATTTTGTTATAAAATGACAGCAGCTTTGTCAGGCCAAGTGTCCTAATTCTGTTTCGAATTCATACTATTTTAAGATGCACTGTATCTTGATAGGACAGCTAAAACAACTTTCAATGATCGTTTCTTTTAGTAGATGACTTTCTCTGGACCTGTTTCCTTTGCCAATATTTTGATTGCAGAAGATTTTAGATTATACAAATAACTCACAAACAATTTCCCTCCATAAATGTTACATCTTCTGTTTTTTTATGTACTTTACTTCTAACTCAAAGAGGACATTTCACTCTTTCTTATCGATGTCCACAATGATGTCCACATTTCACTCATCTGTGAAGTGATCGCTTCACATCAAGATTATTGAAGTAAGTATTATTGATAGTGTAACGCTCACGCGATTGGCTGGTGTATGTCTAGGGGAAAATTTGTCCACCTGCCAAACTGCGCTTCCCATATATGTGGATGCTGTGAAATGCACACTTGTACAAACCCGCACACACAATGTCAAACCACACACCATGTACATTTACAGAATACATTTTATAAATTTTACTAGAACTAAGTGATTAATAGCAATACAATATATATGAAAGAAAATAAATGAAAGAAAAGGCACCAGAACTTATCAGGGTTCAGTCAATTAGTGCACAATCGCTGGAGCTCAACTATCGAAGTCTTTGGTCCACTATTCGATCTTCTCCGACCTCCATGACCCACGTGCCTCGGACCAACCTCGGTGGTCAACCAGAGCGCATCCAGCACTGTCCACCTTCCTCGCAATCTCCTCTCCAACTCCCCAAAAGCCCGCACGACGACAGCTCACAGATCCACAAGAAAGAATAACATCTATCCCAATTGGTTAACAAATGAATACAATTCTCATTATCAGTAATTATAACCCAAACAAGCTGCGAGAGAAAGCACTCTCTCACCAGTTACCATAACAAAGAAGCATTCCTACTTTTACTTAACCAAGAAGCTATTTTGATTAACATACGCAGTAACATAAGAAACCCCTTACAATAGAATTTATCGGCAGTTACAGAATAAATGAAAGGGAAGTTGTGTTACACTTGGCCACTTGATTGTACATTAATTGAAACTAAAATTTGGTGACGTCAATTTTAAATTTATTATCACTGAGCTTTAAAGAATAGGCTGTTGGCTCATGAATTATTCTATATGTTCTTCTATTTTCTAACAGATGTTAATCTGGATACAATTCCATAGGGTAATGTAATGGGTGATAGATGATATTGTTCATAATAGAAACTGTTTTAGATAATTCACAAACAGAGTCACTGAGTTGTGTTCACTTTAAGAGATGGTGTCTGACATAACAATGTCAGTGTAAGGTTTTTGGTTTGTTTGTAATGGAAGTAAACGGCTGCGGCTTTAGTTAAGCACAGAAAATGACTGTCAAATGGTTTGTTTACAAAATCCTACAACCCACTTTATGGTCTGTAGAGGGCAAAGGCTTGTGACACATAGCAGCTACAGTTATCAACTGTATATTGTTCCAAAAAGGGTATCTGAAAATGTAGGAATAGTCATATTGTGGCGACCCACTTTCCAGCGCACTCGAACTGGCTCACAAAACGGTGCGCGCCAGCAGGGAGGCCGGCCCCAAAAAGGGCGCCAGGCCTGCTTCACCAGCAAGGGGAAAAGCCCGCACGTGGGAAGGGACTGTGAATACGCGCCCCCTACAGCATTCCCTCCCCAGAGAGGGCGGAAACGGGAAGGCTTAAAAGCGAGGCCGCGAAGTTTGAATAAAGCTTTAACGCAACTGCAACTCACCCTCTGCATGTCGTTATTCCAGCGCTGTGTGTAGCACACCGCTACAATTGGTGACCCCGACGACCCAGACAATATTTGGACCGGAGATGAACGACGCCGCATCTGTTCATGCAGTTTCGTTAAAACTGCCAAGCTTCTGGACGCTGCGACCTCACCTATGGTTCCAGCAAGCAGAAGCCCAATTCCACATTCGGCAGATAACCTCGGAGTCCACACGTTACTATTACGTGGTGAGCTCCCTCGACCAGGAGATGGCTGCCCAGGTTGAGGAGTTCATACAGTCGCCCCCGGAGGACGGCAAATACACAGCATTCAAAGCCCAGCTCATAAGGACTTTTGGACTCTCACGGCGCGAGCGAGCTGCCCGCTTACTGCACCTGGATGGTTTGGGAGACAGGCCGCCGTCGGCGTTAATGAACAAGATGCTGGCCCTGGCTGAAGGACACAAGCCCTGCCTCATGTTTGAGCAGGCGTTCCTAGAGCAGCTGCCCGAGGACATATGCCTGCTGCTGTCCGACGCGGATTTCAGCGACCCCCGGAAGGTGGCGGCCCGGGCAGATGTGCTGTGGAACGCCAAGAAGGAGAGTGGGGCGTCCATCACACAGATCACCAAGCCACGCGCCCAACAGCAGACCAGACCAAGCCTGGCAGCAGAGCCCACAAAACCCAGAGGCAGGAGTGCGAAGGCTAACAAACAATGGTGCTTCTACCACCAGCAGTGGGGCGCAGAAGCCCGCCGCTGTCGCCCGCCCTGCAAGTTCTCGGGAAACGCCAGGGCCAGCCGCCACTGATGGCTATGGCGGCTGGCCATCGGGATAGCCTCCTGTATGTCTGGGACAAGCGGTCGCGATGCTGCTTTTTGGTCGACACTGGGGCCAAGATCAGCGTCTTATCTCCGATGAGTTACGACACCCGCAACAGAGAACCAGGACCCACCCTGAAGGCCGCAAATGGCAGCACAATACGTACCTACGGCACCCACACAGTGCGGCTACAGTTCGGCTCCAGCCGGTTCACATGGGATTTCACACTGGCCGCCGTGGCCCAACCACTCCGGGGGGCGGATTTTTTGTGAGTTCACAGCCTGCTGGTCGACCTGCAAGGGAAGAGACTAGTCCACGCCAAGACTTTTCAAACGTTCTCCCTGGGTGAAGCCAAGTTGCCAGCCCCACACCTGGACTCCATCACACTGTTCGACAACAAATTCACCAGAGTCCTGGCAGATTTCCCATCGGTTCTGGCACCGCAGTTCACGGCAGCCATGCCTAGACACGGGGTACAGCACCACATCCCAACCCAGGGACCACCCCTCCATGCCCGTGCTCAAAGGCTTCCCCCCAGACAAGCTCCAACTGGCGAAGGAGGAGTTCATGAGGATGGAGGAATTGGGGATCATCCGGCAGTCTGACAGCCCATGGGCCTCCCCCCTGCACATGGTGCCCAAAGCAACAGGGGGCTGGAGACCATGCGGCGACTACCGCAGGCTGAACGAGGCTACAACACCGGACCGCTACCCTGTGCTGCACATTCAGGACTTTGCAGCAAACCTGCACGGCGCAAGGATCTTCTCCAAGGTAGACCTCGTCCGGGGATACCATCAAATTCCGATGCATCCGGACGACATCCCCAAAACAGCACTCATCACTCTGTTCGGCCTTTTCGAATTCCTTCGAATGCCGTTCGGCCTAAAGAACGCCGCACAGACGTTCCAGCAGCTCATGGACGCGGTGGGACGCGACCTGGACTTTGCATTCATCTATTTGGACGACATCCTCATAGCTAGCAGTAGTCGTCAGGAGCAACTGTCCCACCTCCGTCAACTCTATGCCCGACTGAGTGAATACGGCCTAACAATCAACCCAGCCAAGTGCCAGTTCGGACTTGACACCATCGACTTCCTGGGCCACAGTATTACTAAAGACAGGGCAACCCCTCTACCCGCCAAGGTAGACGCGGTCCGCCACTTCCCCTGACCCAACACAGTCAAAGGCCTGCAGGAATTCATGGGTATAGTGAATTTCTACCACCGCTTCCTCCCCTCAGCAGCCTGAATCATGTGCCCCCTGTTCACCCTGATGTCGGGTAAGGGCAAGGACATTACCTGGGATGAAGAGGCTGCAGCCACTTTTGTTAAAACCAAAGAAGCCTTGGCAAACGCCGTGATGCTAGTGCATCCCAGAACGGACGTTCCGACCACCCTCACAGTGGACGCATCCAACACAGCAGTGGGTGGTGTGCTGGAACAACTCATCGTGGGTCGCTGGCAAACCCTGGCATTCTTCAACAAACACCTACGGCCACCTGAGCTCAAATACAGTGCTTTCAACCGGGAACTGTTGGCGCTATACCTGGCAATCCGGCATTTCCGGTACTTCTTAGAAGGTAGGCCTTTCACCACGTTCACGGACCACAAACCGCTTACCTTTGCGTTCACGAAAGCATCCGACCCCTGGTCGTCCCACCAGCAGTGACATCTGTGCTACATCTCCGAATACACGACAGACGTCCAGCATGTCTCAGGAAAGGACAATGTCATGGCAGACACACTATCCAGACCTACCATCCAGGCCCTGTTCCGGGGGTGGACTATGCAGCGCTGGCAGAGGTGCAGCAGGCAGACGATGAGATCCCTAGTTACAGAACTGCAGTCTCCGATTTGCAACTCCAAGACTTCCCCGTAGGCCCAGGTGAGAGGACCCTACTGTGTTTCGTAGCTACCGGTCAACCTCGTCCCATCGACCCGGCAGCCTGGTGGCGGCGAGTTTTCAACTCCATTCACAACTTAGCACACCCCTCCATCAGGACAACCATCCGGATGGTCTCCAACAGGTTCGTTTGGCACGGACTCCGCAAGCAGGTCAGTGAATGGGCCAAAACGTGCATGCACTGCCAAACAGCCAAGGTGCAGCGGTACACCAAAGCCCTGCCACAGCAATTCCACCCCACCTGCCGGCGTTTCGACCACATTCATGTGGATATTGTGGGCCCCCTACCAGTGTCGTGAGGAGAGCGGCACCTCCTGACTATCGTGGACCGGTTCACAAGATGGCCAGAGGCGGTCCCGCTCACCGACACCACCTCCGAATCCTGCACCCGAGCACTGATTGCCAATGGGTATCTCGCTTTGGTGTACCGGCCCACATTACCTCCGACAGAGGTGCCCAGTTCACCTCCAGCCTGTGGTCAGCTATGGCCAGCCTTTTGGGGACACAGCTGCACCACACAACTGCCTACCACCCACAATCGAACGGGCTAGTGGAGCGTTTCCTCCATCACCTGAAGTCGGCTCTCATGGCCCGCCTGAGAGGACCTAACTGGGTGGACGAGCTTCCCTGGGTCCTGCTCGGAATCCGCACGGCGCCCAAAGAGGATCTGCACACCTCGTCGGCCGAGTTGGTGTACGGGGCACCCCTGGTCATCCCAGGAGAGTTCATACCAGCCCCAAGGGGGCAAGAGGAAGAACCCGCAGCAGTCCTAGACAGATTACGTGAGAGGCTCGGTAACCTGGCCCCCATACCCACTTCGCAGCATGGGCAGAACCCGACCTGCGTACCCAAAGACCTGCAGAACTGTAAGTTTGTGTTTGTACTAAGGGGCGGACATCAGGCACCGTTACAGCGGCCCTACGAGGGGCCGTTTAAGGTGATCAAGAACAATGGGTCCACGATCGTACTGGACATTGGGGGGAAAGAGCAGGTTTTCACGGTGGACCGACTCAAACCGGCCCATGTGGACTTGGCGCAGCCGGTCGGGGCTCCAGCACTGCAGCGCAGAGGCCGACCTCGCAAACAGAGACCGACTCAGACTGTGGACATTGGGGGGTGTATCGTCAGTTCTGGGGGGGGAGGTGGTTATGTGGCGACCCACTTTCCAGTGCACTCGAACTGGCTCACAAAATGGTGCACGTTGGCAGAGAGGCCGGCCCCAAAAAGGGCGCCAGGCCTTCTTCACCAGCAAGGGGAAAAGCTCGCGCGTGGGAAGGGTCTGTGAATATGCACCCCCTACAGCATTCCAGCCCGGGTAGGGCGGAAACGGGAAGGCTTAAAAGCGAGGCCGCGAAGTTTGAATAAAGCTTTAACGCAACCGCAACTCACCGTCTGCGTGTCGTTATTCCAGCGCTGTGTCGCACACCGCTACAATATAACCATTTCTTTTTTCCCCCTATTTGGATCAAAGAACAGCAACATGTTTAAATGATTCAGAAATACCTGACACGATTCAACTAACAGAGCAGGTCAGATTACAGATCAATAAAAAAAACCTAATTTATATTGCGTATCAGTTTGAGAAACTCTCATCCCAGTGTCTTAAATGAAGAAACAATAAATCACATGGGAGCTATAACATTGTGGTCATTACAGAGACATGGCTGTACAGTGGTACATTGCCAAAACTTATATATCAGGTGGGGTACTTCCTCCTGTTAAAAGTCTAAGCTGAAGAGAGACTTATAGTACAATAAAGTTCATTTCACAAATATATTGTAATAGACAGAGAAAGATGTTGGAGGCACAAAGTAAGAAAAATATCATTTATTAGGCAGTTTATTCCTTGCTTGTTCTATATTTCTGTTTTCATCTTTTTTTCCTTCCCACCCAGAATAAGGTTCCCTTCCACCCCACCACTTAAACTCAACAGATCATGCCTCAATAGGGCAGCACAGCAAGGCACCAATTAGTGCTGCTGACATAGATATTCAGTGATCTGTTTGACCCTAACTATTGCTGCTTTCTGTGTGGAGATCATACGTGCTCCTTGTGACCATGTGGGTTTCCTCCAGTTGCTCCAGTTTATTCCTGCATTTCAAAGCTGTGCCAGTCGGTAAGATAGTTGGCTAATTACCCCTGCTGTAGTGTGATAGAAGAATGAAGGTTGTTTAACGGCTAGGTATACGAGAGAGAGCAGGTTACAGGGAAATAGCTAGGGAGCAGGATTCTTAGGATTGCTCTAAGAGATGGAACTTGATTGCCCAAATGACTTTCTTCCATCTCCTATGAAAACATGACAGCTAACACTCAGCATTGTCATTACCTGTAGTAATACAATGAAGCTGTCAGCACATGGAGCAACAAAGTGGCCATTACAAAGACTTGCCTGTCTCAGGGGCAGGAATAGCTGTTGGATGCTTCATGGTTCAGATGTTTCAAAAAGGACAGGGAGGGAGATAAAAGAGGAGGGGGAGTGGCATTGCTAATCTGGGGTAGTATCACAGCTGCAGAAAGGGAAGACGTTGTGGAGGGATTGTCTACTGGGTCAGTGTGGGTGAAAGTCTGAAACAAGAAGAGAGCAATCACTCTATTGGGAATATTTATAGCAACAGAGATACAGATGAACAGACTGCGAGACAGGTTTTGGAAAAGTGCAAAAATAAACAGGGTTTTTGTCATGGGTGAATTTTGTATATATTATACATACTTCAATAACAAATACACTTTGAACTTTAAAATTTTCACTTCCCAAACATTGATTGGCACCTCCATGGCGCAAAAGTTTAGATGGGGCAGAATATGCTTGATGAGTCCAGGAAGGATTTCTGGCATAATATATAGATAGGCATACTGCATTTGGTACTGGGAAGTGAACCAGGTCTGCTGTAAGACCTCTTGGTGGGAGACCATTTCAGAGACAGTGACCATAACTCCCTGACCCTGACAATAAACTTGGACAGTGATAGGAGCAGGCGGTATGGGGAAATATTTAAATGGAGAGGGGAATTATAATACTATTAGCCATGAACTTGGAAATAGGGAATGGATAAACTCGGGGGAATGCACAATGGAAATGTGGATATCTCCCGCCTAGGTAGCCTCCTACCTGCCGGCATGAACATCCAACTCACAGACCTCCGTTGATAACCCTGCCCCCCACTTACCCCCATCCCTAACTATTATTTTAGTCTGGTTCTCTTTCTCTCTCTTTTTTCCCCCTCACTATAATCTCCCCCCAAGCCCTACCTTTCTTTCTCTTTTATTTCCCATAATTCTCCACCTTCCCCCTAGCCCATTTCCCTCCAGCCTATCACTCCCCAGCTCTCTACTTCATCCCTCCCCCCACTTCTTATCCCCCCTCGACCATCCCATGTTACTTCACTCCTGATGAAGGGTTTTGGCCCGAAACATCGTCACCACCTCCTCCCATAGATGCTGTCTGGCCTGCTGAGTTCTGCCGGCATTTTGTGTTTTTATTTATTTCCAGCATCGGCAGATTCACTCGTGTTGCCTTTGATTTCAGGATGTATATTGTATTCATTTCTCTGACATTAAATGTACCTTTGATCTTTGACCTTTGAAAAGAACACTGACAGGGATGACGGCAGAGCAGCAATGGCTGGAATTTCTGGACGCAATTCGGAAGGCACGGGATATATATACATCCCAACCATGGTGAACAAGTGAAGTCAAAGCCAACATAAAAGCCAAGGAGAGGGCATACACAGTGGTGCTAGGAAGTTTGTGAACCCTGTAGAATTTTTTGTGTTTCTGAATAAATATGACCTAAAATGTGATCAGATCTTCACGTAAGTCCTAAAACTAGATAAAGAGAACCCAATTAAATAAATAACATAAAAAACATTATACACACTCATTTATTTATTGAGAAAAATGATCCAACATTACATGTATTTGTTGGGAAAAGTATGCAAACCTCTGGGGTAAAGCCTTCTACAAAAGCTATTTAGAGTCAGGTATTCCAATCAATGAGACAAAATTTGAGGTGTGGGTTGTAGAGGTGCCCTGCCCTATAAAAAGGCATACAAAGTTAGGTTATTGACATAGCCTGCTCTTCTCAAGAACAATCTGTTTATATGCACCATGCATCGATCAAAACAACTTTCAGAGGACCTTACAAGAAGAATTGTAGAGATGCATGAAGCTGGAAAAGGATACAAAAGCATTTCTAAAGACCTGCGTGTTCATCAGACCACAGTAAGAGAAATTGTGTACAAATGGAGGAAATTCAGTACTGTCGCTACTCTCCCTAGGAATGGAATCTTGCAAAGATCACACCAAGAGCACAACTTGCAATGCCGAAGGAGGGGAAAAAGGACCCAAGGGTAAAAGTAAAAGACATGTAAAAATCTCTAGAACTTGCAAAAGTCTCTGTTCACATGTCCACAATACTGAACAAGAATGGTGTTCATGGAAGGACAGCACGGAGGAGACCACTGATCTCTAAAAAAAAATCATTGCTGCTCATCTCAAGTTTGCAAAAGACCACCTGAATGTTCTACAATGCCTCTGAGACAGTTCTGTGCACAGATGAAACAAAAGCTGAACTGCACATTGCTCTGTTTAGAGGGAAAAGGGCACTGCACAGTCATACCAAAACCTCATCCCAACTGTGAAGCATGGTGGAAGGAGCATTGTGATTTGGGGCTGCTTGCTGCCTCAGACCTTGTAGAGCTTGTGATCATTAAGGGAACGATGAATTCAAAATTGTAAGATGTCATTTTACAGAAGAATGTCAGGGTATCAGTCCGTCACCTGAAGCTTAATGTAAGTTGGATAGAACAACAAGACAACGATCCAAAAGACAAAAGTAAATCAACAACAGAACGGTTTAAAAAGAAGGAACTTCATGTTTTGGAATGGCTGAGTCAAAGTTGTGATATTAATCCTATAGAAATATTGTGGAAATACTTGACGCAAGCAGTTCATGCAAAGAAGCTCAGCAATATCCCAGAGTTGATGCAGTTTTGTTAGGAGAAATGGCCTAAAATTCCTCCAAGCTGATGTGCAGGACCGATTAACAGTTACTGGGAATGTTTGGTTGAAGTTATTGCTGTACAAGGGGGTCATAATAGTTATTGAAAGCAATGGTTCACATATTTTATCCAACAAATACACATAATATTGGATTATTTTTCTCAAAAAATAAATGAACAAATATAATGTTTTTGTGTTATTTATTTACCATAATTGGGTTCTCTTTATCTAGTTTTAAGACTTACATGAAGATCTGATCATACTTCAGGTCATATTTACACAGAAATACAGAAAATTCTATAAGGTTCACAAATTTCCTAGCACCACTGTAATAGAGCAAAAATTAGTGGAAAGTTAGAGGATTTGGAAGCTTTTAAAAGCCAACAGAAGGCAACTAAAAAGTAATTAAGAAAGTAAAATTAGAATATGGAAGTAAGCTAGCCAATAGTATTAAAAATGATACCAAAAGTTTCTTCAGATACTTAAGGTGTAAAAGAAAGGCAAGGCTGGATATTAGACCTCTGGAAGACAAAGCTGGAGAGGTAGTAATGGGGGACCACAAAATGGTGGACGAACTGAATAAGTATTTTGCATTAGTCTTCGCTGTGGAAGACACTAGCAATATGCTAGTAGTTTGAGAGTGTCAGTGGACAGAAGTGTGTGAAGTTGCCAGTACTAGGGAGAAGGTTCTTGAGAAACTGAAAGGTCAGAAGGTGGAGAAGCAGATGGCGTACACCTGAGGTTCTGAAAGAGATGGCTGAAGGGATCGTGGAGACATTAATAATGATCTTTCAAGAATTAGCAGATTCTCGAACGTTTCTGGAAGACATGGAAAATTACAAATGTCACTCCACTCTTCAAGATGGGAGGGAGGAAGAAGATAAAGCAATTATAGGCCAGATACTCTGACCTCAGTAGTTGGGAAGGTTTTGGAGTCAATTGTTAAGGATATGCTTTCGGATGCTTGAACACACATGATAAATAGGGTGTAGTCAGGGTGGTTTCCTCAAGGGAAAATCTTGCCAAACAAATTTCTTGGAATTCTTTGAAGAAATAACAGGCAAGATAGACAAAGGAGAATCAGTTGATGTTGTGTACTTAGACTTTCAGAAGGCCTTTGACAAGATGCCACACATGAGGCTGCTTAACATGTTATGAGCCCACGGTATTACAGTAAGTTTCTAGCATGGGTAAAGCAGCGGCTGTTTGGCAGGAGGCAATGAGTGGGAATAAAGGGAATCTTTTCTGGTTGATGACTGGTGACTAGTGGTGTTCCACAGGGGTCTGTGTTGGGACCGCTTCTTTTTACGTTATATGTCAATGATTGGAATGATGGAATCGATGGCTTTGTTGCAAACATTTGCAGATAATATGAAAATAAGTGAAGGGGCAGGTATTCTTGAGGAAGTGGAGAAACTACAGAAGGATTTAAACAGATAAGGAGAATGGGGAAAGAAGTGACAGATGGAACATAGCGTTGGGAAGTGGATGTTCATGCACTTTGGTAGAAGAAATGAAAGAGTTGACTATTTTCTAAATGGAGAGAAAATAAACTGAGGCGCAAAGGGACTTGGGAGTCCTTGTGCAGGATTCCCTAAAGGTTAACTTGCAGGTTGAATCTGTGGTGAGGAAGTCAAATGCAATGTTAGCATTCATTTCAAGAAGACTAAAGTATAAAAGCAAGTATATCAAGCTGAGACTCTATAAAGCATTGTAGTGTTGTATGTTCAATTTGTGATGCCATCACCAGACATATCAACCCTCCTTTTTACTTTTTGGCATTCTTAAGAAACTATTCCTTTCCCCAGTTTTCCCATTGCCACCGACAGCTATCTTTCTCTTCTCTTCCCACCATCCAGTGACCCAAACTTTACCCAAGCAGTGACTTACTGTAGTTTCATACACATTAGAGAAAATGCAGTTTTTATGACACCTCTGTTCAGTCTGTAAGGATGACTCAGAACCCACTTTGACCTCTTCAGCTTTTGCACATTACACTAGAAATGAAACCCAATGGATGCTCAAAGAAAATCACCTCATTTCATCTGCTTGCAGTTGCATTGATTTACAACAAAGTACAATACTTGCAGCTGGCACACCCCAAACTACAAAGCTTTTATAACCTTCAGCATTCAAAACTGAATTCAACTATTTCAGATAAGTAGCCTTCATAGTTGGTATCAGGAATGGGCAATTCCATTGAAAGGTCATTCACCTTTAACATTAATTCTGTTTTAATCTTTCCTTAGATGTGGCCTAACTGCTGGATGATCCAGTTATTCTCCTTTACTTCATATTTTCAGCAACTGGAGTGCTTTCTACTTCACAGTTCTAGCATATTATTTTTCTCCCCTCTGACATCACTCACGCCCTTCCATTGACATGTTCTCCAGAGAGTTCAGCTGCAAATAACAAGCCTTCACAACCCGCCCTCAGACAGCGGTACCACTGTTTGCATCAATCTCTCGTCTGCAACCTATCAGAGGCATTTCAGCATTCTCTCCTCCTTTGTCCGCAACTTAAAACATGCCCAATTTCTAACCTTTCTTCACATCACTCCAAAAAGGTAACATTGTTTTTCTCTCTCAGCAGATGCTGCCTTACCCATTGAGTATTCCAGCATTTTCTATTTTATTTCATTTCTGTCCCTGCTTGCTATAGAAACCTTACCATGCTCCGGGTATTCAGATAAATGTTAACTAAGAAAAAAATAAAAATCCTCAAAATCAGCCTGTTTTGATTTACTATGAAAGTTTTAAATAATGTATGAACTGTGATCAGCCTCATGGGGCAAGTAAGTCATACAGAGTTTCATATTATAACCTCTCTCTGCAATGCTGCTTTTCAACTTTTTTCCCCTTATTTTCTGGTGTTTTGTAACTATAGAAGTTAATTGAAAGAAAAACTCAGGAGCCCAAGATAACTTGTCTATTTAGCTTCTCTTTAGTGAGGCGCTCACAATGACGTGGTGGCGTTACGGCATTCATGCTTCTCTAACATAAAACCTGCAATTAATTATTTAAACAAAGAATGCTTAATCAAACAATATATTTACAATATTGCTCAAATGTTACTGAAATATTGAATACACTACACTGCTTAGCTATAAACTCCAACTCAATATAGAATGCATCTCAACTCAAATATGTAAAGTATTGCTCTCTAGTCATCTTATACAGTATACTATATAATACAACTACTATATAGACATCCACAACATCATATATTTTATATTGTCTCATTAAAGCCTGAAGATTTAATCACTGTCGAGGATTTCTTACTCTTGTGGGATAAGAGTAAGGGGGATGAGCGTGGGGTCATTCTACTTGGCAGGTGAGACTAGTGGCTGTGAAACAATCTCAGGTTCTGGGGCCTCCTCTGTGGTGGTTGCAGGAGTTGACTCTGGGACTGCAGGAAGTGGTTCTGACAGCTCTGGACACCTTTCTTCTCTAACAATTGACTCTGCTCTCCTCAGCTGATTGCTGTGTCATCTCCAGATGGTATCAGACACAATCTCCACTATGTAGAGGAGCAGTCCTTTTCTGTCCTTAATCTTTCCAAGTACCCACTTTGTACTCCCTCACCAGGACTACATGTCAAGGAGTGAAACATCAAACCTCCTTGCTCGAGGAGCCTTCACTTTGTCACAGCTGTGTGTCCTGCATAGTACTTTGGACATAAGGTTTGAGAAGATCCAGACATGAGCACAAGGGATGACCCAGGAATAGCGTAGTTAGTGAGTTGTGGAGTAGGGTGCTTTGGAATATGCAAAGAGGAAATTAGTGAGCTTCTGATTCGGTGTATTGTGTTATGCTCACAGTGTTTTCTTTAGATTCTGGGCAAACTGTTCCACCAAGCTATTCGTAGCTAGGTGGTGTGGTGCAGATATAATGTTATATCTTATTATATTCATTTTCAGGAAAAATGTAAACTTCTGCATCAAACTGTGGTCCATTGTCACTGACTGAGTGTTCTGGAACACCAGTCCTTGCGAAGAGGCTTCTCAACACATCAACCATGTGCCAGGCTGAAGTAGAGGCTATTGGGAACACTTCTGGCCACTTTGTACCTGAATCCAAGATACCAAGAGATTTGTGCCCATGAATGATCCAGCAAAATACACATAAATCCTCTGCCAGGGAAATGCAGGTAATTCCCAGGAATGGAGAAGTGCTGCTCTTGGCATCTTCTGGACATGTTGGCATCCCGAACAGTGCATGGTAAGCTGATCCATCTGCTGATCTATCCTAGGCTATCAGACAAGACTTTGAGCTAACACGTTCATTTTGACCACATACTTAGATGAGTGCCACGTAGCTTCTCCAGCACTTCATCTCTCAGCTTGGATGGTACATCAACTCTCATTCCCTACATAAGGCAACCCCCATCAAGGGCAAGCCTATCCCAGCACTGGTAAAAACAGGGAGACTGGAAATTCTGCTGCACATTCCAGCCATTTTTGTTGTAATACAGACCCAAGACAGCATGGGTCTTTCTGGTTTCCCTTTGAATCATCTCTGCTGTAAAAGGGAGACTTTTGATTTATTTTAGGGAGAATATATCACAAGGAGTGTCCTCTTTTGTAAATTTTTTCAGTTATTTCCTTTGCTGCTATCAGAGAAACACCCTTCTCTGGATTGAAAACTGACATCAGTAGTTGATGATCAATGATGAAGGCAAACTCTCTCTCATACAAATGTATGAAAGAGTTACACCCCAAATCAGACTCAAGGCCTCTCTGTCAATCTGTGCAAAATTTTTCTCTGCAGCGGTAAGGGAACATGATGCACTCATGTGAGGCGTTCACTTCCATCACTCATAACATCTGATCTGACTGCACCAGTACCATGACGTGAGGAGTCACAGGGAAGCTTCACTGGACGATGTGGATCATAATGAATTGAATAGACTTTATTACTTACATCCTTCACATACATACAGAGTAAAAATCTAGATATTACGTCTCCATCTAAATGTGCAATTTATAGTAATTTGCAATAAAAAGTATGTTCAACAGGTCAGTCAATAGAACATAGAAATACAGTTGTATCAGCATGAATTAATCAGTCTGATGGCCAGGTGGAAGAAGCTGTCCCGGAGCCTGTTGGTCCTGGCTTTAATGCTGCAGTACCGTTTCCCAGATGGCAGCAGCTGGAACAGTTTGTGGTTGGGCTGACTCAGGTCCCCAATGATCCTTCGGCCCCCTTTACACACCTGTCTTTGTAAATGTCCTGAATAGTGGGAAGTTCACATCTACAGATGCACTGGGCTGTCAGCACCACTCTCTGCAGAGACCTGCAGTGATGCAGCCAAGTCAGGATGCTCTCGATTGTTCCCCTGTAGAAAGTTCTGAGGATTTGAGGGTCCATACCAAACTTCTTCAACCATCTGAGGTGAAAGAAGCACTGTTGTGCTTTTTTCACCACCCAGCCGGTATGTACAGAGCACATGAGATCCTTAGTGATGTTTATGCCGAGGAACATAAAGCTGTTGAAGTCAAATCAAGTCGTCACTTTTTATTGTCATTTCGACCATAACTGCTGGTACAGTACACAATAAAAACGAGACAACGTTTTTCAGGACCATGGTGTTACATGACACAGTACAAATACTAGACAGAACTACGTAAAAAACAACACAGAAAAAAACTACACTAGACCACAGACCTACACAGGACTGCATAAAGTGCACAAAAACAGTGCAGGCATTACAATAAATAATAAACAAGACAATAGGGCAGTAAGGTGTCAGTCCAGGCTCTGGGTATTGAGGAGTCTGATAGCTTGGGGGAAGAAACTGTTACACAGTCTGGTTGTGAGAGCCCACATGCTTCGGTGCCTTTTCCCAGACAGCAGGAGGGAGAAGAGATTGTATGAGGGGTGTGTGGGGTCCTTTATAATGCTGTTTGCTTTGTGGATGCAGCGTGTAGTGTAAATGTCCATAATGGTGGGAAGACAGACCCCGATGATCTTCTCAGCTGACCTCACTATCCACTGCAGGGTCTTATACAACCTCTGTAGAATGTGATGAGGATGTGGGGTGGGAGATGGACTTTCCGACTTTCCTCAGTCTTCGCAGAAAGTAGAGACGCTGCTGGGCTTTCTTTGCTATGGAACTGGTGTTGAGGGACCAGGTGAGATTCTCCGCCAGGTGAACACCAAGAATTTTGGTGCTCTTAACGATCTCTACCGAGGAGCCGTCGATGTTCACCCTCTCAACCCTAGATCCATTGATGTCTATAGGGGTTAGCCTGTCTCCATTCTTCCTGTAGTCCACAACCAGCTCTTTTGTTTTTGCAACATTAAGGGAGAGGTTATTTTCTTGACACCACTGTGTCAGGGTGATGACTTCTCTGTAGGCTGCCTCGTTATTATTTGAGATAAGGCCAATCAATGTAGTATCATTAGCAAATTTAATTGGCAGATTGGAGCTGTGGGTGGTGGCACAGTCATGTGTATACAGAGAGTAAAGGAGGGGGCCTAGGACACAGCCCTGAAGGGCACCTGTGTTGAAGGTTGGAGGGGCATAGGTGATGGATCCCTCTCTTACCACTTGCCACTTTTTTTGCCCATTCTTCCAATTTGTCGAAGCCCTGCTGCAATCGAATTGCTTCCTCAGAACTACCTACCTCTCCACCAATCTTTATATCATCCACAAACCTTGCCACAAAACCATCAATTCCATTATCAAAATCATTGACAAACAATGTGAAAAGTAGTGGTCCCAATCCTGACCCCTGAGGAACACCACTAGTAACTGGCAGCCAACCACAAAAGACCCCTTTTATTCCCACTTGCTGCCTCCTGCTTGTCAGCCATTCCTCTATCCATACCAGTCATAGGATTTTATCTTGTTAAGCAGCCTGATGAGTGTGACCTTATCAAATGCCTTCTGAAAGTCCAAGTAAATGACATCTACTACCTCTCCTTTGTCCACTCTGCTTGTTACTTCTTTGAAGAACTCTAACTGATTTGTTAGGCAAGATTTCCCTTTACAGAAACCAAGCTGACATTGACTTATTTTATCACTAGTCTCAAAGCTTCATTAGGCTTATATGTGGTAAGAACAGAAGTGCCAAGGTTATGGTGTGATTGGCTGACATAACTTCAACTTGATTGGAGAGCTATCCACCACTTGCATGCCAGGTCTCCTGCAATCATGTTAACTGAAAGCAAATTAAGAAAGGTACGGGGTGATGCCATAGCAGTGTTCAATGATAGTATTGGAAAGCTCAAACATATCAAGGGTAAAATAGTGTTAAATGAAAATCCCACACCCAAGTTTGACAAAGCCCATCTAGTTCCTTATACTATCTGTGATAATGTAGCCAGTGAGCTAGATTGCATGGAGGCTGAATGAATGGTTGAGTGGAGCCCATGGGCAATGCCAATAGTCCCAGCAACCAAGAAGAATGGGTCTGTCGGGATCTGTGGTGATTTGAAAGTCACCATCAACCCAGTACTGAGAGTAGATCACTGCTTCTGCCCAGAATAGAGGATATCTTTGTAAATCTTTCTGGAGGGTAACAACTCAATAAAGTGGACTTAGCTGAAGCTTACCTACAGATGGAGATGGGAGAAGAGTCCAAAGTGTTTCTCACCATAAACATTCACGAAGTGCTTTATCACTATAACAGACTTACTTTTGGAGTAGCATCTGCACCTGCACTCTGCTAGAAAACCATGGACCAGAAGCTGCTGGGCTGCTCAGGAACCCAATGTTACCTGGATGACATCATTGTTACTGGTGAGGTTGAACATTTCCAGAGCATCAAGCCAGTGTTAAGATGATAAGAAGATTATGGGCTCAGAGCATAACACGACAAGTGTGAATTCCTTAAACCAAGCATCACGTACTGTAGTCATACCAAAGATTCACACAAGCATGCTGAGTAACCTCAGGCAGTGATGGATGCCCCAAGTGTCACAGTTGGGGTCCTTTTTAGGATTTATCAATTATTGTTACAGATTTCTTGCCAAACCTGTCTACTGTGCTCCACCACTTAGACAATAAGACCATAAGATATAGGAGCAGAATTAGGCCATTCAGCCCATCGAGTATGCTCCACCATTTCATCATGGCAATTTCCGGATCCCATTAATCCCCATACACTTGCCCTCTCACCATATCCCTTGATGCCCCGACCAGTCAAGAATCTATCAACTTCTTCTTGAATATACCCACAGACCTGGCCCCCACTGCAGTCTATGGTAGAGCTTTCCACAGATTCAACACACTTTGGCTTAAAAAATTCCTCCTTACTTCTGTTCTAAAATGTCACCCCTCAATATTAGGGGTGTGCCTTCTAGTTCTGGATATCCCCACTAGAGGAAACATCCTCTCTACATCCACCTTATCTAGTCCTTTCAACATTGGGTAGGTTACAATGAGATCTCCCTGTATTCTTCTAAATTCCAGTGAGTACAGGCCTGAAGCTGCCAAACGCTCATCATCTGTTAATCCCTTCATTCCAGGAATCATCCTCATAAACCTTCTCTGGTCTCTCTCCAATGACAATACATCCTTTCTGAGATAAGGGGCACAAAACAGTTGACAATACTCCAAGTGCAGCCTGGCTAATGTCTTATAAAGCTTCAGCATTATCTATGTGTTTTTATATTCTATTCCCCTTGAAATAAATGCCAACATTGCATTTGCCTTCCCTACCATAGACTCAACCTGAGAATTAACCTTCTGGGAGTCTTGCACAAGGTCTTCTAAATCCTTTGCACCTCTGATGTTTGAATTTTCTCCCCAATTAAATAATAGTCTGCATTATTGTTGCTTTTATCAAGATGCATTATCAAACAGTTCTGAACACTATATTCTATCTGCTATTTTGTGCCCATTCTTTCTATTTGTCTAAGTCCTGCTGCAATCACATTGCTTCCTCAGCATTTCCTACCCCTCCACCTATCTTCCCATTGTCCACAAACTTTGCCTCAAAGGCATCAATTCCACTACCTAAATCATTGACAAACAATATGAAAAGTAGAGGTCCCAATACACTGTACTGACTTTTCACATTGTCAATGATTTGGATAATGGATTTGATGGTTTTGTGGCAACGTTTGATAAGAGAGGCTGCACTTGGAGAATTGTCAACAGTTTTGAGCCCCGTATCTCAGAAAGGATGTGTTGTCATTGGAAAGTCCAGAGGAGGTTCAAGAGGATGATTCTGGGAATAAAGGGGTTAACATATGAGGAACATTTGGCCGCTTTGGGCCTGTACTCACTGGAATTTAGAAAAATGTGTGAGGATCTCATTGAAACCTACTAAATATTGAAAGGACTAGATAGGGTGGATGTGGAGAGGATGATTCCTATGGTGGGGGTAT
Source organism: Hemitrygon akajei (assembly GCF_048418815.1). Classification (NCBI taxonomy): domain Eukaryota; kingdom Metazoa; phylum Chordata; class Chondrichthyes; order Myliobatiformes; family Dasyatidae; genus Hemitrygon; species Hemitrygon akajei. The sequence goes on from NC_133135.1 coordinate 60,013,479, forward strand.
CCAGACTAGAGGGCAAGGTCTTAAAATTGAGGGGCAACTTTTTAGAACAGAGGTAAGGAGGAATTTTCTTAGCCAGAGAGTAGTGAATATGTAGAATGCTCTGCCACAGACTGCAGTGGAGGCTAAGTCCATGGGTATATTTAAAGTGGAAGTCGATCACTTCCTGATCAGCCAGGGCATCAAAGGATATGGAAAGAAGGCAGGTATATGGGGTTGAGTGGGATCTGGGTTAGAATGGCAGAGCAGACTCAATGGGTTGAATGGCCTAATTCTGCTCCTATATCTTAAGGTTTTGTAGCTTGTTTGTTGTCGTATTTCACTGTTGCAATGCCATTCCCACAAGAGTTATCTTTTCTCCAGTATAAGTTATTAGTTGAATATTTGCAGGTTTCAGTTCAGTATCTTTGAGATACCATTCAAACTCATTTTGTGGAATGATGGAAACAGCCGAGCCAGTGTCCAATTCCATTTAATTAACTTGCCGTTCAGGTCTGTTGTAAGCTACATTGCTTGTTTCCTGTTAGTTTTCACATTGTAAATTTTAAGGCTACACAGTCCTGTCTCACTCTCATCATTATCAGGCTTTTCATCAACAGCATGCAGATTTGTGCTGTTTTTAAAACAGTAACTTGACCTTTTATCTTTTTCTCTTCCCTGTGAATTTGTTTATTTTTGTCTACCTGACATGCTGTTTGTATGTGCCCTACATTGTTGCATTTTCTGCAAGTTTCACCTTTATTCCTGCATTGGTCTGGTGTATGTGAGCCCTAGCACAATGGTAACACAATTTGTTCGGCCAGGCAGGTTTCTGTTTAGAAGTTGCAATTTTGTTAACACTCACTTTCATTCTGGACTGCAACTCACTTGTGACTCTGGGCACTGCTTCCATTGATACAGAAATTTCAATTGCTCTTTTACATGTAAGTTGTGCTTCTGTTAGGAGCTGTTTTTTAATGTTTTCTTGTAAGGTTCAATAAACTAAACAATCTCTCAGTGCCTCATTCATCTCATCACTCAATTGACAACGTTTGGGCAATTTTTTGAATTCAGACACATAAGCTGAACTTGACTCTCCTTCCATTTTTACTCTGCTTATGAAACCTAAAGTATTCTGTATTCAACAATAGTTTCAGTTCTTGGTGTTCCTGTATTACATGCATGATACAAAAAAATTCATTTCAGCTGGTTTGGTTGGAGCAGTCCAAGCATCCTGTATTCTTTTCCACTTATTGCACTCAGTAACACTGGCAGTCAGTTTTCATTGGCTATTTCATTTGCTTCACTGCTCAATTTGTTCAATATACATCATCCAGTTATCTGTTGTGCAATTGAACATGTCCATCTTTCCAATGGAACCAGCCATTTCTGCTATTTATCTATCTATTTATCTATTTATTTATTTATTTATTTATTTATTATTATCACCTGGTACTCACTGTTTAGGAACCTGTGAATTTCTTCCATTTTCTGCTTTTTTAACCCGAACGTCTCTCTTCCTTTCCGAGGAAACACATGCTGTAACTACCGTAGATTCCAGATTTTAAGCCACTACTTTTTTCCCACATTTTGAACAGCTTTGAACACTGCGGCCTTTAATACGGTGCGGCTAATGCATTATTTTTTTTCATGCCGCCAAAAACATTTTGCCTCATAACAGTAGACCAATAAAATTGATGAGTAGTTCACAGAGGTCCAATGAAATTGTACGATAAATCAAGCGCACTTTCACAATTAAATTATTGTAAATCAGTCATTTGTACTCACCCTCATCAACATGGAAAACACTCGAAGAAAAGCATTGTGCTGCCTTTATGGCAGTTATTTAGTTTATAATATTTTTGCTTAGTAATTCATTTTCTAGTTAAAGTTAGAAGAGTTTTAACTATATTTGTTTTCTGTACTACATCGCGGGATGCTATGACGTCACACCCGGTTTCGCCGCGTCTTGTGGGAAAAATGCCGGTTTGCGATAAACGGGAAGGAGGGGGACGAGCAGCGGAGCGAAAACGCTGCTTTTAAGTTAAAGGCGATCAATAACTTTTCCTGGTAGGCTGCAGTATATATATTTTTTACCAGTCGTTAGGAGATATTGGAATGTTGTTCAGTAAAAAAGTATACGCAACGTATATTTAAAAGTAGCCGCGTTACAGGCACGGTTCGAAAAAAAGCATTTGCAATATGTATTTGTTTATGTTACCATATGGATTTAATTAAAAGTTAAAAAATCCTCACGTGTAATATCTTTCTGTGTAAATATCTCATATTACAACGTGGGACACCTGCGGCCGAAAATCCGGTGCGGCCTGTACAAGTAAAAAATTGATTTTCTTTCTAAAATTAGAGCCAGCGGCTTTTAATCAGGTGCGCTCTGTAGTCCGGAATCTACGGTACTTATTTTTTTAACTTGAAGGCATCTCTCTCCCGCTCTCCCTTTCCAAAGAAAAAGTGCCCTGAGCTTCAACAGGTAGCTAGTTGTCAAAGGTTCATTTTAAATCTTCTTCATCACCACTGTTGTTTTGTAACTCCAGAAATGAATCAAAAGAAAAATACAGAAGCCTGGTATAACTTGTCTACTTTGCTTTTCTTTAGTGAGGTGCTCACATATGGCGTGGTGGCGTAATGACATATGCCATTCACATAGTTCGACCATATAACCCACAATGAATTATGCAAACAAAGAATACATAATCAAACAATGTATTTACAATATTACTGAAATATTAAATACACTATAACGCCTGTCCTAAAGGAAGATAGCCCCACAATTTTTGTGAGCTGTTACTTAGTAGGAGAAATTTCAAACAGCTAAATCCGATAATCAGGTACAAATTAGGAACAATCAATCAGAAATTACGTCAATGCTTAATTATGAGGTGGCCTAGGGCAAATAATTTTTAGATCTCAAAGTTCTGGAATATTATTATGTTGCTGTGACAGTCTATTCCATGCAAAATCTTCCACTTCTTTTGGAAAAAAGGAAAGTACAAGGATGTCAATCTGTGGTAGAGGCAATCCGTACTCAATCTACATTACTAACATTGGCAAAGCCACCCAGGTTTGTTTGAGAAGCTCTGCTTGCAGATACTCTGAATCACAACAAGGTGGTTGCAGCTGGCACACCCCAAACTAACAAAACCCTAGGTCTTCCTACCAATACCACTATTAACCAGTTGTGCCCCTATTTAGGAAAACAGATTATATTGATCTAGCCTCTTTCCATAACCCTAAGGCATCCATAAGCATTTCACAGGTAACTCAAAGTGCTTTAAATTGTATTAAGTGTGTATGAAAAACCGCAAGTTTATCCACAACAAGGTCCTACAAACAGCAATTAGACTTGTGCCAATGTTGATTGAAGGATGAATGTCAATCAGAATTCTTCCTACTGCAGCATTACTTCTGAACCCATGGCTTATAATTCAGATAATTTAAATATAGTAATTCCTTGGTTTTCAAATTTTCATTGTAATACCCCTGACTTTTCAGGGTATGTACCTTCAATTAATAATCACAAGCACCAGAAGATCTGCAGATGCTGGAAATCTGGAAGTCCTGATGAAGGGTCTCAGCCCAAAATATCAACTGTTTTCTTTTCCATAGATGCAGCTTGGCCTGCTGAGTTCCTCCAGCACTTTGTATGTGTTGCCTTCAAGTAATAATGCTACTGTTTTACCCTGGCAAGTAATGTGCCAATCTCTGCACGTAGAAATATGCTGTTCTAAGATGCCTATAATGAATGCTGAAGAGCCTTTTTGACTTTAAGAAGTTCACGCAGCAAAATGTTTTCCAAGAACAGATTCCCATTCAGATTAGTTTATTTTCATATGCACCAGGGTGCAATGAAATTGCTTGCTTGCATGAAGCTTACAGAGTAAACGCTAAACGTGTTAATAATAAAGACAACTTCAAATCCTTACCTTCATTTTATGAGATAAGAGCCTTTGTATCCAGCACCTCATTCTCGGTAACTTCCATCATCTACAACAGGATCCTACCACTAAACACATCCTTCCCTACCCCTGATTCTCCACCTTCTCTAGGGATCTTTCTCTAAGTGATTCCCTTGTCCACTTACCCCTCCCCATTGCACTCCTTCCTGGCACTTACCACTGTAAGTGGGACAAGGGCTGAACCTGCCTCTACTTCCTCCCTAACCACCATTCAGGTCCCCAATCAGTTCTTCCAGGTGAGGCAACACTTCACCTGCAAGATTGTTGGGATCATCTACTGTATCTGGTGCTCTCGGTGTGGCCTCCTCTACATCGGTTAGACCCAATGTAGATTGGGAGACTGCTTTGTCGAGCACCTCCATCCACCACAGAAAGATGGATTTACCAGTGGCCACTCATTTCAATTTGATTTCCTTTACTTACTTTAGAATTTACCTAGGAATTTCTAAATAGGAATTTCCCGTTCCTATTACAACATGTGAGTTCATGATCTCTTTTAATGCCATAATGAGCCCATACTGAGAATGGAGGAGCAACACCTCATATTCTATCTGGGTAGCCTCTAACCTTATGGTATGAACATAGATTTCTCTCACATTCAGTGTTGTCTCCTCCCTTCCCCTTCTCTTTCTCTATTCAGCATTCTGGTTCCCCTCTCAGCCCTTCTCTTCTCACCTGCTCATCACCTCCCTCTGGTGCCCCTCCTCTTTCCTTTTATTCCATGGTCCATTGTCCTCTCCAATCAGATTCTTTCTTCTTCAGCCTTTCACCTCTTCCACCTATCACATCCCACCTTCATCCCCCCTCCCCCCCACCCTTTCATAGAAACATAGAAGCCCTACAACACAATGCAGGCCCTTCAGCTCACAATGCTGTCCCGAACATGTACTTACTTTAGAATTTACCTAGGGTTACCCATAGCCCTTTCACCTGGTTTCACCTACCGCTTGCCAGCTTGTGCTCCTTACCCTCCCCTACCTTTTAATTCCCCTTCCTTTACCATCCTGATGAAGGATCTTTGCTGACAGCTAATTCCCCTCCATAGAGACTGCCTGACTTGCTGAGTTTCTCCAGCATTTTGTGTGCGTTGCTCAATAAATACAGCAGCAAACACCAAACAACAGTATGGTACAAGGCACAACAGAATGGTGCAACAATAGTAGTGTAATCTGAACTGGTGCAAAAGAAATGTTATTATTGTATTAAGGGATTAATGTGTTCTATAATTGGCCTACATTGCTATCTTCTAAGAATGATACTTATAAGGAGGCATCATGCTGTGAAACGTCTTATTCAAGTTCAAGTTCAAAATCAGGTTTATTGTCATTTAACTGTACACATGGGGACTAAGGTGCAAAACACAGTCTATATATCATATACAACTCATATGTACTGTGATTTTCATCATTGCTTTCATCCAACACCAATGACACGTTATGAGTTATGAATGCTGACCTGCCAATTTCTTGGCTAAAGGTTCGACTTCCTGCCTATTGTGCAGGGTATTGGGGTCTCACAGGCATTTGTGTTAGCCAACTGTTTGAGCAGAAATATACACATACCATTCCTTTAAGAACTTGGCTGCTTACAAGTGAATTCCTGTATCTACAGTTACTAAGTTCCCAATGTCAAATCCATTGTTATATTGCTGAGGGTCATCCGCCAAAACCACGCTAGGTCAGATTTGAAACAAGTCAGCTGGGTGTTATGGCATGCTACTGGTATATCTACACTGGTATGTGTTAGCAGGGTGGAGAACATCACAGGCAAACACGATTCTGTCTCTATTTAGCATTTTCCAGAACTGTCAATAAACTGACTGAGCAGGAGTACACTGGCTTATCTTTCCCTTCTCCACCAAGTTGTAACACTTTAATCCATGTTAACTCCCCCCCCCACCCCCAGTAATTAGCTAAATTCAGTACAAACTACTAATAAACTAGAAATCAAAGGCTTAACTTATGCTGTGGTTAAGCAGTAAATCAAATATTTGCTATGAGAGGGGAATGCTCTGTCAATGGATGGGCTGAACTGAATAGAATCACTTTTTTTTAGCAAACAAGCTCTTCATTCTAAGTGTTGGCACCAATACTTTATCTCCTCATTAACCCAGATCACTACAAGAATGTTTTATCTATGAGGTATTGATTACAAATTACTGTACACATCTGTTTTTAATGGATATTACCAGCTAAATCATTATCTTTCAACATGCATAAATTATCTCAGCTACTAAATAAGTCACAATTCTGAAGAATTGTATTAAATCAAATGTGTCATTGGTTGTATTAATAATCATTTATTTCAAATGACAGAATGTTACAGTGTATTTTTTTTGTTTAAGGGACAGGGAGAGGTAGAATATTTTGTACAAATTACCAGTCAGTAGTAAAGAAAAATTAGAACCATCATCTATCCCATGTAATTGCCTATGATTCCCCGACACCCTACCAATCCTGTATTAATCCATGGCATAGTTGTCATTGATTTGCCTTGCTTATGTGATGGTCTTTATATCCTTTGTATTGAAGTACTTCGTCTGATTCTTTTTTCTATCTCATATCTTCTGAAAATGAATATAACTTGTTATTTCAAAACTTCACTATAATGGGCGATTTATCGAAATTAAAATTTTAAATATCTCCATTATAAGCTATAAAACCTCAATCTGATCATTTTGAAGTCTTCAGTCTTAAGGAGAGAACAAGCATTAACCCCCTGTTTTTAAATTCACGTTTGTGGATACCCTAAGTCACATTAATTGCTTCCCTCTGTAGTCATAAGTCAAGACAACTTTTTGGTCAGTGTTAGTCTGATGCAGCTGCTCAAAACTGTTATAATATAAAATATGATCTTCATATAGGAAATTAATGTACTGATTATAGGTTGGAGTGTATGATGCAATGAACCGTGGCTGCGTGGTATATCAAAAGTAGAGATTTGATCTTGGTTGTATCACTTGACAAAGTGATATTTCCCCATTGCAAGGTAAACATGAAAGGAGGAAGGGATGGTTTTCTCTGTGGTGCTTACATATTTTACAAAGTGAACCGATTCAGTAAATAGATTACTTGATCAGTTAACAGCGGATATTTTATTTTCCTATTTTCCTTTTATCAAGAAGATGCTAAGTCACATGGGGTTAAAACTCCACAGCTATCACCCTTAATGAATAAACCAAGGGCACATTTACTTTTCTCAATCACACTTGATAGCGAGCATCAGTTTGCAATCTAAACCTATCCCTCCAACTACATACTAAAGTAATCAGTTGGAGCAGATTTAAAGTTAACAAGAACCAGGGCACTGACTGAGCTTTTCCTCTTCCTACCCCACAAATGTTGTAATTCAACAATGATCATAGCTGAGAAAATTCCTGAGAACTTCAAAACTGCAAAATAGGATTGGAGTAGCCAATTCTACTACAGTCCCAGGTGTCTTCACATTTATATAATTGCTGTATTCAATCAGCGCTAACCCTGCTGATCAATACCCACAGCAATTGTGATTAGATTGCTTGCACTACTTAAAACCAGCCTGTTCCTCTTTGTGGCTGGAGCAGATGCTTGTAGGCAATTGGAAACTCATTTTGATTTGGGAGACATTGAAGAATGGTACAACATGAGATGCTGATGATATGCAAGGAACCTCAGTGAAGGTACAAAGCAGAAGACACCTTTGCCAAGAGTTTCAGCACTCTGAGAATCAAATTTTGAAAGTTGGTCGGAACACTTAGTCATACTCTATCAAAGTTCAAAGAAAATTTATTATCAAAATACATATATGTCACCATATACAACCCTGAGATTCATTTTCTTGCAGGCATTCACACTAAATACAAAAATAAAGCAAATATAATAATAATTATAATAATAATAGGAAACATTAAACATCAGGCTCAAGAGTTGGAGACCTCCACCCAGAAACAGAGGGGTTCGTTGTGGCAATACAGGGCCAGGTAGTTAACACAAAATAGTATCAAAAATACATAATATAAAACCAACAAATTCAGGACAATAAATGCAGAAAATACCAAGAGAAACCAGAGACAATGCAACACTTTACAGGATCCTGCAGCGGTTTAACTCAATCTGATTATTACACAGACACAATCGCGGCAAACAGAATTTATCAAAATCTTGCTTAAAAATACAAATTCATAAAAGACACCATACCTTACTATAAATATAAGCTTGATCCAGTTTTGGAGTCAGAGTCCTACAAGTTATATTATAACAGATCCATTATTACAGATAAGACAATCCATAATAACTGTCCAGATATATTATTACATGATAAATAAGCAAGAACAAATTACTTAATAAATATAGCCATTCCAAACCATACTTAATAAATATAGACATAATATACAGAAAGCAATAAGTCAAAAACACCAGAAAAATGCTTAATTAAAAGAGGAAATTGAAAGACTATGGAACAGAGTAAATATTGTCCATTAGTTATATCTATAACTGGTATAATTCTAAATTCATTACACAATAGCATGTGTAAAGGGCGTATCTTCTTTTTCATTGTTACTGTGTATGTTACTCAGAATGGCTTCTTTGTTGTGAGAGAGTGCTGGAAGCTTGTTTGGGTTAAAATTTACTGATAAGGAGAATTGTATTCCTTTGTTAACCAATTGGGATTAATGTTGTTCTTTCTTCTGAGTCTGTAAACTATTGTTGGCGGGCTTTTGGGGTGAGATCAGCGTGAGGGGGTGAGAGAGAGAGGACGTGAGGCTGTAAACTGGGCGAGGAATGGACCTCAAGCGGGGGTCCGAGGCGAGGAGGTACCCCGAGAAGAGGAGACAAAGATAGATGTGTTTGGTTGACCACTTCGGATGGTCCTGAGCTGCGAGTCGAGGAGTTCGGAGGGGGTCGAATGGTGGCCAGAAGACTTCAGTAATTGAGCTCCAACGGTTGTGCACGAAGTGGTTTGGACTTTGATAAGTTTGGTGCCTTTTGTTTTTTCTTTTCTTTCATATATATATTGTAGTGCCTAGTACTCTTTTAGTTTTAGTAAACTCTTTAAAGTATATTCCGTAACGGTATCTGGTGTGCGTTTGATATTGTGTGTGTACGCGCGGCATAAACTTGATTCCCACAGCACCTGCATGTACGGGAGGTGGGGTTGGTGAGTGGCTGGATCTCCTTTTCCCCTAGACATATACCAGCCTGTTGGGTAAGTGTTACACATTAAACAATAAGGCCTACTTAGTAATATTTATGTAAATCTCCTGAAAGCCACAATACTACACACCACTAAAATAATATGAAAATTCTTAACAATTGAGAAATGAGCATGCTTGGCTATGCTGCACCTCAGATTTTACTAGCCTGAGCTGAGAAAAAAATGTACAACAATAATAACAATAAAAATAATAATAACAGTAAATAAGCAATAAATATCGAGAATGTGAGATGAAGAGTCTTTGAAAGTGAGTCCATTGGTTGTGGGAAAAGTTCAGTGTTGTGGGTAAATGAAGTTGAGTGAAGTTATCCCCATTATTCAAGAGCCTGATGTTGAAGATAATAACTTATCCTGAACTTGGTGGTGTGGGTCCTGAGGCTCCTGTACCTCCTTCCAGATGGCATCCATGAGAGGAGAGCATGGCCTGGATGGTGAAGGTCCTTGATGATGGATGGTGCTTTCTTACAACAGCACTTCATGTAGATATGCTTAATGATTGGAAGGACTTTATCCATGATGGACTGGGCTGCATCAATTTTCATTCAAGAGCATTGGTGTTTCCATACCAAGCTGTGATGCAACCAATCAATATACTCTACACCATACATCTATAAAAGTTTGACAAAGTTTTAATTGACATGCTGAATCTTCCCAAACTTCTCAGAAAGTAGCAGTGCTGCCATGCTTTCTTTGTAATTGTACTAATGTGCTGGACTCAGGACAGTTCCATCGAAATTATAACACCGAGAAGTTTAAATTTTCTGTCCCTCTCAACTTCTGATCCCCTGATGAGGACTGGCTCATGGACCTCATTTCCTTCTCCTGAAGTCAATAATCAGCTCCTTGGTCTTGCTGACACTGAGTAGGAGGCTGTTGTTATGGCACCACTCAGCCAAATTTTCAATCACTCTAATTTGTTACCACTTCTGACTTGGCCAGCGATAGTGGCGTCATCCCCAAACTTAAATATGGCGTTAGAGTTGTGCTTAGCCTCATGGTCACAAGTGTAAAGTGACTAGAGCAGGAGGCTAAGCACACGGCCTTGTGGTGCACCTGTGATTGTAGAGGAAATGTTGGTACCAATCCAAACTGACTGGTGAGGAAATCGAGGATCCAGTTGCACAAAGAAGTATTAAGGCACAAGGAAGTATTGGAGCTTATTGATATGGCAGAGTTGTCACTGCTGGTCAGAGATTGGTCTCCAGAAAGGAGTAGAAGGGTTTCCAGGCTCACAGATAGGGCTCTGGTAGTCTATGCCATTAATAAAGACTTGAAAACAGCAGCACAAGAAGTTGAATGATAATCAGCCATCAAGGTAAGTGAATGTCTCTTCAGTGCCACAGCCTAACAAGTACAGAATTGGCAATGGACAAAACTCGACAAATCAACCCCACCATCCTCTATTAATCAGAACTTCAAATATGAGGTAACCATATTGCTATATATCTGGTGTCATATCTAAGAGTCTAGCTGAGTCTTAGATGTAACTCCAGACCTAAAATTCAGTTTTAGATTTATTTGCCCAAAAGATGCTTATGAGATAGATGGATTTTTATGATGAATTCGTGGTTACATGACCATCAATACTAAGTTTAATGCCCAGCTGTCATGGTGGGATTGAATTCTTATGCCTTGTTGATTGGCCCAGATTTCAGGATTACTGCTCCTTTAATACAATCATTATATAACTGTGCATATCATAGTCAACAGATAGAACTGAGAACAAGCCATGAGATATGAGAATGAGCTTGGCAGAAGTACTAAGATTTTGTGGTTTAAGTGGTGGAGGAATGCCAGGTGCGGGGGGTGGGGACCAGTTCCTGACAGACCCAGTCCTGAGACACCAGGCAAGGTCATTTGATCCCAAACAATTAGTTTATTGATGATTACAGACTGTCTTTGGAGCTTCCTGTTCTCTCCCTTCTCCCCCTTTTTGCTACTATGATACCCCTCCCTACTCCCTTCCCCCTTTCAGTCCAAAATAGAGACCTATATCAGAATCAAATTTATCATCACTCACATATGTCATAAGAACATAAGACCATAAGATATAGGAGCAGAATCAGGCCATCTGGCCCATCGAGTCTGCTCCACTATTTCATCATGGCTGATCCAATTTCCCTCTCAGCCCCAATCTCCTGTCTTCTGCCCGTATCCCTTCCTGCCATGACCAATCAAGAATCTATCAACCTCTGCCTTAAATATACATAAAAACTTGGCCTCCACAGCTGCCTGTGGCAAAGAATTCCACAGATTCACCACTCTCTGGCTAAAGAAATTACTCCTCATCTCCATTCTAAAAGAATGTCCCTCTATTCTTAGGCTGTGTCCTCTGGTCCTAGACTCTCCCACAATAAGAAACATCCTCTCCACCATCCTTTCAGCATTCAAAAGGTTTCAATTAGGTCACCCCTCATTCTTCTAAATTCTAGTGAATACAGGCCCAGAGCCATCAAATGCTCTTCATATGACAAGCTGTTGAATCCTGGAATCATTTTTGTGAATCTCCTTTAAAACTTCTCCAGTGTCACCACATCTTTTGAGATAAGGGGCCCAAAACTGCTCACAATACTCCAAGTGAGGCCTCACCAGTGCTTTATAAAGCCTCAACATCACATCCTTGCTTTTATATTCCATTCCCCTTGAAACTGAATGCTAACATTTCATTTGCCTTCCTTACCACAGACTCAACCTGCAAATTCTGTGGTCAGCAGCACAGGAGCGCCGCAGGGAACCGTACTCTCTCCGGTCCTGTTCACCCTGTACACATCAGACTTCCAATATAACTCGGAGTCCTGCCATGTGCAGAAGTTCGCTGATGACATGGCCATAGTGGGGTGTGTCAGGAATGGACAGGAGGAGGAGTATAGGAAACTGATACAGGACTTTGTGATATGGTGCAACTCAAACTACCTGCGTCTCAATATCACCAAGACCAAGGAGATGGTGGTGGACCTTAGGAGATCTAGGCCTCATATGGAGCCAGTGATCATTAATAGAGAATGTGTGGAGCAGGTTAAGACCTACAAGTATCTGGGAGTACAGTTAGACGAGAAGCTAGACTGGACTGCCAACACAGATGCCTTGTGCAGGAAGGCACAGAGTCGACTGTACTTCCTTAGAAGGTTGGCGTCATTCAATGTCTGTAGTGAGATGCTGAAGATGTTCTATAGGTCAGTTGTGGAGAGCGCCCTCTTCTTTGTGGTGGCGTGTTGGGGAGGAAGCATTAAGAAGAGGGACGCCTCACGTCTTAATAAGCTGGTAAGGAAGGCGGGCTCTGCCGTGGGCAAAGTACTGGAGAGTTTAACATCGGTAGCTGAGCAAAGGGCGCTGAGTAGGCTACGATCAATTATGGATAACTCTGAACATCCTCTACATAGCACCATCCAGAGACAGAGAAGCAGTTTCAGCGACAGGTTACTATCGATGCAATGCTCCTCAGACAGGATGAAGAGGTCAATACTCCCCAATGCCATTAGGCTTTACAATTCTACCGCCAGGACTTAAGAACTTTTTAAAAGTTATTATTAATGCTTTTTGAGATAGTGATTTAGATGCATATCATATTTTTTACTGAGTTAAGTATTGTATGTTATTAGTTTTGCTACAACAAGTGTATGGGACATTGGAAAAAAAGTTGAATTTCCCCATGGGGATGAATAAAGTATCTATCTATCTATCTATCTAATTAATCTTTAGAGAATCCTGCACAAGGACTTTGCGCCTTAATTTTTTTTTCTCTCTTTAGAAAATAGTCAACCCTTTCATTTCTTCTACCAAATTGCATGACCATACACTTCCCAACATGGTATTCCATCTGGAAGGACTTTGACCATAATACCCAGGAGCCGAATTAGCCCATTTGTCTCATCAAGTCTGCTCTGCCATTCCATCATGGCTGTTTTATTATCCCTTTCAATCCTATTCTCCTGTCTTCTCCCTGTAAACTTTGCTACTTGGTTTAATCAAGAACCAATCAACCTTCACCTTAAATGTACCCAGTGACTGGTGCACACAGCCTTGTGTGGCAAAGAATTCCATTAATTCAACTCTCTTTGGCTTAAGAAATTCCTCCTCATTTCCATTCTAAAAGGACGCCTCTCTATTCTGAGGCTGCGTTCTCTGGTCTTAGACTCCCACATCATAGGAAACAGCCTCTCTACATCCACTCTATCAAGGCCTTTCACCATTCGGTAGGTTTCAATTAGGTCACCCCTCATTCTTCTGAATTCTAGTGAATACAGGCCCTGAGCTATCAATCAGTTTTCATATGGCAAGCCATTCTATCCTGGAATCATTTTTGTGAACCTCCTTTGAACCCTGTCCAGTTTCAGCACACCTTCTATATTCTAGACCTCTTGAAATGAATGTTTCATCACATTTGCCATCCTCACCACAGACCCAACCTGTAAATTAATCTTTAGGGAATCCTACACGTGGACTCCCAGGTCTCTTTGCACCTCAGTTTTTTCATATTGTCTCTCCATTTAGAAAATAGTCAACCCTTTCATTTCTTCTACCAAGTACACGACCAAGTACTTCCTATCACTGTAGTCCACCTGCCACTTCTTTGCCCATTGTTCTAATCTGTCCAAGTCCTTCTTATAGCCTCACTACTTCCTCAAAACTATCTGCCCTTCCACCTATCTTCTTATCATCCACAAACTTTGCAACAAAGCCATCAATTCCATCATCCAAGTCATTGATATATAATGTAAAACTAAGCAGTTCCCACACATACCCCTGTGGAACATCACTAGTCACCAACACCAACCAGGGAAGGCTTCCTTTGTTCCCATTCTGCCTCCTGCCAATCAGTCACTGCTTTATCCCTGCTGGAATCTTTCCTGTAATACTATGGGCTTGTAGCTTGTTAAGCAGCCTTGTGTGGCACCTTGTCAAAGCCTTCTGAAAATCCAAGTACGTAACATCAACCGATTCTCCTTTGTCTATCCTGCTTGTTATTTCTTCAAAGAATTGCAACAGATTTGTCAGGCAAGACTTTCCCTTGAGGAAAACATACTGACTACGGCCTATTTTACCATGTGCCTCCAAGTATCCTGAAATCACATCTTTAACAATTAACTCCAAAATCTTCCCAATCAGTGAGGTCAGCCTAACTGGCCTATAATTTCCTTTCTTCTGCCTCTCTCCCTTCTTGAAGAGTGTTAAGACTTTTGCAATTTTCCAATCTTTTGGAACTATTCCAGAATCTAGTGATCCTTGAAAATGCATCCACAATCTCTTCAGCCACCAATTTCAGAACTCTGTAGCGTACACCATCTAGTCCAGGTGACTGATCTACCTTCAGATCTTTCTTTTTCCCCAAGGATCTTCTCCCTTGTAGTGGTAATTTCGCACACTTTATGACCCCTGACACCTGGAACTTCCATTATATTGCTAGAGTCTTCCACAGTGAAGACTGATTCAAAGTACTTATTCAGTTTGTTCACCATTCCCATTACAACCTCTCCAGCTTTGTTTTACAGCGGTCTGATATCCACTCTCATCTCTCTTCCGTACTTTATTTATCTGAAAAATCTTCTGGCATCCACTTTAATATCATTGGCTAGCTTACTTTTGTATTCCATCATTTCCTTCTTAATGACTTTTTTAGTTGCCTTCTGTTAGTTTTTAAAAGCTTCCGAATTCTCTAATTTCCCACTAGTTTTTGCTCTATTATATGCCAGCTCTTTGGCTTGGAGGTTGGCAACAAACTTTTCTTGTTAGCCACAGTTGTGTCATCTTGCCTTTAGAATATTTCTCTTTCTTTGGTACTTGTATATCCTGTGCCTTCCGAATTGCTTCCAGAACTTCCAGCCATTGCTGCTCTGCCATCATCTCTGCCAGTGTCCTTTTCCAATTTATTTTGTCCATGTCCTCTCTCATGCCTCTGTAATTCCCTTTACTCCATTGTAATACTGATACATTTGACTTTAGCTTTGCCTTCTCAAATTTCAAGATGAATTCTATCGTTTTATGATCAACTGTTCCTAAGGGTTCTTTTACCTTAAGCTCGCTAATTAATTCTGGTTCATTACACAACACCTAATCCTGAATAGCTGATCACCTCGTGGACTGAATCACGAGCTTCCCTAAAAAGCTATCTTGTAGGCACTTTAGAAATTCCTCCCCCTGGGATCCAGCACCAAAATGATTTTCCCAATCCACTTGCATATTGAAATTCCCCATGACTATTGTAACATTGCCCTTTGGTATATACTTTCTATCTCTGTAGACCACATCCTTACTACTGTTCGGGGTCTGTTTACAACTCCTATCGGGGTCTTTCTACCCTTGCAGTTCTTTAATTCTACCCACAATGAGTCAACAATTTCTGACCCTATGTCACCTCTTTCTAATGATTCGATTTCATTTTTTATCAACAGAGCCACATCATCATGTTTGCCTACCTGCCTGTATTGTGCGAATTCAAATATAACACCTTCAGTCCTGCATTCACCCTTTTCAATTTTGTCTGTTTTTTACATTGCAACTCATCCTGTTGACTGCAATTTTGCCCTGTCATCAGCCTCTCCTTGCTAGGAGTCTCAACACACATTACCTTTCTTTGTAAACCGTCTACTTCATCCTTAGCACTTTCACTCTGGTTCCCATCACCCTACCAGGTTAGTTTAAAACCTCCCGAACAACTCTAGCAAACCTACCCACAAGAATATTGGACCCCTTTGGGTTCAGGTGTAACTCATCCCTTTGGTACAGGTCGTACCTTCCCAAAAAGAGATCCCAATGATTCAAAAATCTGAAACTATGCCGTCTGCACCAGTTCCTCAACCAGCATTCACCTGCCAACTCATCCAATTCTGGTGCAGATCAGGAGGCAGATTTTGGAAAGGTGCAAAAATACCAGGGTTTTTGTCATGGGTGACTTCAACTTCCCTAATTTTGATTGGTACATCCTCAGTGCAAAAGGATTTGGTTAAATATGTGAAGGAAGGATTCCTGATACTCATGGTAGACAAGCCAACAAGAGGAGAGGCCATACTGGATCTGGTACTAGGCAATGAACCTAGTCAGGTGAAAGATCTCTTGGTGGGTGAGCATTTTGGAGATAGCAACCACAACTCCTTGCCCTTTACCATAGGCTTGGGCAATGATAGGAGAAGACGGTATAGGGAAGTATTTAAATGGGAGAGGGGGAATTATGATGCTATTAGGCAGCAACTTGGGAGCATAAATTGGGAATACTCAGGAAAATGCACAACCGAAATGTGGAGGTTGTTTAGAGAGCACTTACACACGGTTTTGTATAAATTTATCCCACTGAGGCAGGGAAAGAATGGTAGGCTGAAAGGATGGTGGAAAAGAGATGTGGAACATGTAGTCAAGAGGAAGAAATGAGCCTAGTTAAGAGGATCAGACAGAGCTCTAGAGGCAGCCAGGAAGGAGCTGAAGAATAGACCCAGAAAAGCAAGAAGGGAGCATAAGAAG
Source organism: Hemitrygon akajei (assembly GCF_048418815.1). Taxonomy (NCBI): domain Eukaryota; kingdom Metazoa; phylum Chordata; class Chondrichthyes; order Myliobatiformes; family Dasyatidae; genus Hemitrygon; species Hemitrygon akajei. The sequence continues at coordinate 60,030,074 of NC_133135.1, forward strand.
GCCTTGATGAGTCGGATTAAGGAAAACTCTGCAGGGTTCCACACATATAAGAAGAACAGGAGGATGACTAGAGAGAGGGTAGGACAGATCAGAGATAAAAGAGGAAATGTGTGTCTGGAGTCAGAGGAGGTAGGGGAGATCTTCCATGAATACATTGCTTCAGTATTCACCGTTGAGTGGAACCTTGATGAATGTGAGGTCAGTGTAATACAGGCTGATAGGCTGGAACATGTCCATGTTAAGAAAGTGTCTGTGCTGGAACTTTTGAAAAGCATTAAGATATATAGGTCAAGGGGGCCAGATGAGACGTACCCCAGGTTAAAATGGGAAACGAGGGAAGACTGGTGCTTCTTGGGTGTTCTCACAGGCCACAGGAGAAGTACCAGATGATTGGAGTGTGGCAAATGTTATTCCTTTACTCAAGAAAGGTCATAGTGTAGGTTTTGTCAGTGGTGGACAAACTATTGGAAAGGTTTCTAACAGACAGAATTTCTGAGCATTTGGAGAACCATTGTCTGATTAGAGATAGTCAACATGGCTTTGGGAGTGGCAGGTCATGCCTCATGAGCCTGATTGAATTCTTTGAGGAAGGGACAAGACATATTGATGGAAGTAGAGCAGTAAGTATGGTGTAAATAGATTTTAATAAGGCATTTGACAAGGTTCCCCATGGCAGACTCACTTAAAAAATCAGGAGGTACTGGATCCAGAAAGAAAACTGTCTCCATGGGCACAGAGGGCAGAGAGTGGTAGTATATGGAGAGTATTCTGCCTGGAGGTCAGTGACCGGTGGTGTTTTGCAAGGATCTATTCTGGGATTCCTGCTGTCTGTGACTTTTATAAATGACTGAGATGAGGAAATGGAAGGGTAGGTTAGGAAGTTTGTAGATGACACGAAGGCTGGTGGAGTTATGGGTAGTATAACTAGGTTACAATGGGATGTTGACAGGATGTTCAGATGGGCTGAGAAGATGCAGATGGAGTTCAACCCAGAAATGTGTGAAGTGATTCACTTTGGAAGGTTGAATTTGAAGGCAGAGTATAAAGTTAATGACAGAATTCTTTGCAGTGTGATGGAACAGAGGAATCTTGGGGTCCACATCCACAAATTCTTCAAAGTTGCTGCGCAAGTTGGTAGAATGGTTAAGAAGGTGAATGATGTGTTCCACTTCATTAGTTAGGGATTGAGTTCAGGAGCCATGAACTCCTGAAGGGCATCTCCATAAAGCCCTGGTTAGACAACACTTGGAGTATTGTGTTCAGTTCTGGTCACCTCATGATAGGAAGGATGTGGAAGCTTTAGAGAGAGTACAGAGGAGATTTACCAGGACGATGCCTGGATTAGAAAGCATGCCTTATGAAAATAGGCTGAGTGAGCTAGGGCTTTTCTCTATGGATTGAATGAGGATGAGAGGTAACAATGTAGATGTGTACAAGATGTTAAAAGGCATAGATCAAGTGGACAGCCAGAGACTCTTCCCAGGAAGGGAATAGCTAATACAAGAGGGCATAACTTCAACATACTGGGAGGGAAGTATAGGGGCTATCAGAGGTGTTTTGTTTTCACACAGTGAGTTATAATAGCAGAGCATAATTTCTTCTTCAGTAACTCAACAATGAACTTCAATGCAAGTTCAGAAGAGTATCCACATATGCAAGTTTGATACCCATTTCTCATACTGCCACCTTGTGGTATCTTGGTAGGACGGTCAATTATGTAAAAATTAATAATGAATTAAAGAAAAATCATTGCCCTGTTTAAATTCTATGTCTAATGGGAGTAGGACTGTGAAATGCTTTTTACATTAGTGTTAAAAGGTAGCAGAGATATTGAATGAGTGGTCTGGCCTGATTTCAGCCTTCAGATTGAAAGAACTTTTATATTCTTTTCATACATATGATGGCATATAGAAAGATGCAATTGGAGATTACAAAAAACAGGTCAGGTACCCCAGACATATGACCTTAGAGTCTGTTGTGAGTTTAAGCTGAACTAGATGGCAATGCACAAGTTTCAGATTTTCATTACTTTATGTTATTTCTTTTCCCAAGGTTAACATCGCTTGTGAAGTCTGAACAGCAGAGATGTCCAGACACCTGCCTTTCTTTTATTCAGGAAGCTAGGCTAAAGACTAAGCTCAAAATATATGTAATCAATAAAGTTGTAGAGACCATAGGACCATAAACCTAGGAGCAGAATTAGGCCATTCAGCCCATCGAGTCTGCTCCACCATTTCATTATGGCAGATCGCAGATCAGTTTCAACACCATATACCTGCCCTCTCACCATATCCCTTGATGCCCCACCCAATCAGGAATCTATCAACATTCCCTTGGATTTGGCCTCCACCACAGCCTGTGACAGAGCATTCAACAGTCTCACCACACTTTGGCTAAAAAACTTCCAAAAGACCATGAGGCAACATAGAAAAAATAATGGTTCGATAAATGATTGGATATTAAAAAAACTGTTGCGGAGTAAAGGAGATAACGAGTTCTCCATTTCGAGGGCCTAAAAGTTGCTATATTATTATGTACACAGTTAAAATAGAAGAAAGCAGAGGAGTAGGCAGCATTATTTATTTGCAAGCTATAGAATAAGCAGTATTTAAAGTTGCAGCATTGGTATCCTTTACAGATTTATTTGGGATTCACACAAGTTTGCTGAAGCAATTGTATGTTTTAGATTTAAAATAACATTCTTCAATAAATGACTATTCTTCTGGTGCAGCCAGTGCTTAGTTAGTATGGTTGTCCTTTTCTTCTTAAACTAATAAAGAATGTTTAGTGACAGGGGACTTTAGAAGTAACTCATTGTGAATGGCCCCCACAAGAAAAACCATTCAGGATCAGCCAGTGATCAGTCTTGCACTGCGGGAGGGGGTAAAGTGAAAACAACAGGCTATATAAATGCATTTACCATGATACTTAACAGCAGGAGTGTTCTCTATCTCTATTCCAAAGCTCAGCAGTATCAAAGTATAAAGTTTTCCAATTTTTAGGTCCCCAGGAATCAATTAATATGAAACAAAAATTAAATTAGCAACTTAGTTACAGCTTTAAGTGTAAAATAATGCCGTTCAGTGTGACATTAGTATTTCATTCCCTTTGATCAGTCTGTAGTGCTTAATGTTGTAGCATAAATAAAAAAACAATTTGGAGTCATGTTTTACATCCAATCTGTTCGTTGAACATTTTAATGATTCATTTCCAAGATGGAAGAAATGCCATATACAACTTCTAAGTTAAAGCTTAAGAATATATTATATAACTAAAATCTTGAAAATATTTAAATACATTCCAGCTCCATATCTGTAAAATATAAACACTGGTGTCACAACCTTTGTGTATATAGATTTTTTCTTCAAAAGGTCAGAGGTCAATGTTAGAATGCCCCTATGGTAGCCATTAACTACACCCAGTGAACTTACTCCATATTGATCTGTATTTCCAAAGTATCTATTGTGTCACAAATAAAAGATGGCCAGATCACACCATTCTAAAACAGATAATTCATAAATGGTGCAAAAGGTCAGGCAGGCTTGATAGATTACCATTCCACTTTAAAAACTGGTTAAAAGTCATTGAAAATGGCTCAATATCACTTGAGTTCTTACTTCCACTGGCATGAAGAAAAACATAGCAGGAATTGTCTGGCTGGCTTTGAGAGTAAACTCTCAGATTGTGCAGGGATGAATTGGTTTAATTATTTCAACCAGAGAAGCAAGGGGAAAAGTTAGAAAGTATTATTGCTTACAGTGTGTTCTTCTACTCTGCCTTCCTGAGAATGCCAGTCAGTGTCGAGATAATAGTTTCACAAAAAAAAAAGTCTATGCTCACACAATGAAACTTTAACCTATCCTTCTGCAGCATCCACAAGCAGAGGAATCTCTCCAGGTATCATAGAATGAGTATTAGAACAGGAAATTCATGCCTTCCCTAATGGACATGTCTGCTATTTAAACAGTTTCAAATGCTGCCTAGTACAATTAAACCTGGTATAAGACTTATCATAGAGTTTATTTGCTCTCAACAATCCCCACAGTACAAACGTAATAACTATGAAATTATCCACCATTTCATTATTCTTCAAAAAGTTGACAAGGGATCAAAGCAGAGACAGGACCCTTTTTGAAAAGCTGTGTGTATGAAGAATATTGAGGATAAGCTAAAAGGACAGAGCCACTAACTCTGCGCACAACACCAGATCATTTTAAAATAAAATAATTATAATGGTAATAAGTAAATTGAAGTAAGTAAGTTGAAGATCAGTACTATTGTCAGATTAAAAGATGAAAAAAAAGAGCTAAGTGAAGTGCCAAAGTTAAAAATGTTCGGATGATGTGTAGGAGAAGACCCGAATAAAAAGGAAATAATGAAACATCCGTTTTTCAGTGAGAAAGAACAATAGTGAGATCATATACTGTCCACAAGCAACCTTCTGACTAACACATAACTGACAAAGAGAAAGTTGTAATATGAATCAGAATTATTTTCACATTCATATGACATGAAAATTATTTTTCAGCAACAGTACATGCAAGACATAAAACCTGTAAATTACAAAAATAAATAAATTGTGTAAATATAATGATTCATGGACCATTCAGAAATCTGATACCTCAGGAGGAAGAAGCTGTCCCTAAATCATTGCGTGTGGATCTTCAGGCTCCTGCGTCTCGTCCCCGATGGTAGAAATGAGAAGACAGCATGTACAGGATGGTGAGGGTCCTTAACTGATGAATGCCATCTTCTTCAGGCACACATCTTCAATGGTGGGGAGAGAAAAACATCTTTAATTTGACCTTGTTATACCATTGGTGCTATAAGAAGAAAGTGCCCATCAAATAAACACAAGATGTACAAAAGAAATTTTAAATGGTTCCTCATTAGTCAAAAGGATAAACGTACCAACTAAATCATATTATGTGATGCAAACCCAAATGAGGTCAACTCATTCAGTCTACACTGAGAGGCAGGGTTGCAATTAAGAAGTTACATTTGGTGTAAGTGCTTCTATAGTAAGAAGGGAAAAACTTGTAGGAGAAAAGCTGTACAGTTTCTATCACAGTCCTACTGTGGACACATGCCCATTGAGCAAGGAGAGCACTGGATTCAAAATGGATACCTTTCGTGCAGCCACTGCTTGTGATCACACTTGCAATGGGTATTCAGATGAAACATCTGTGGAACCATCGGCTTATATTGGGATGGAAGGACAGAAAGGCAAGACCGAACTTGAGAGAGAAAAAAAACAAAAATTGATTAACCACTGAGACAAGGAAAGCCCAATGTGAAATCCTTGACCTGTAGCAGGTCAACTGATCTCAGTTGAGAATGCATTAGGTGAGCAAGACCAATTCTGAGCTGTCTTAAGCTGGAAATGGACAAGGGCAGGTCAAATAATATTGTATCAAAGCAGAAAGGGAATCTGTTATGCTCAACAGTCCGCTTAAAACAGAACACACAGCCCTAGTTTTATATGGGTTTAAGGGAATTAGCAAACATCACAATAAAGTTAACATTAATTGAAAACAACTTTTACAAGTGAATCACTATAAAAAAAATTGAAATATTTGTTGAAATTTGAGATTTAATATTTTAAAAAGATACGTAAAATGAAAAATTTATCAGTGTTACAAAAGTACAACTATATAATTCTACAATGCTTGAAACTGCAAGTAGTTTTGCTTTTTTGCCTATTTATTGGTTTAGTGGATAACTGGGGTCATGCCAAAGTTTATAGCATAACAATTTCCCGCATTTGCTAAAAAAGTTGATAATTGTTCTGATTTAAATTAATTGTCTACACTGGACAGGACAGAGGTGTTAAAATATGCCTTCTGCATAACATATCATCGAAGATCATCACCATTGTAGAGCACGACCATTGAAAATCATCACCATTCTAAAATACAAGGCTGGGATCAGCAAGGAGATAAAAAAAAAATCAGGATTTTAATTTCTTCATCCAGCTAGAAGATGCTAATAGGTAGACATCGAGTTAGGAGTATATTGGACACATTAAAAAATGATGTTTTGGTAAGGGAATTGTTCAATGTTAAGGTGGATTGTTGGAAATATACCTGCTGAGGTGCAGAACAGATTAAAGACTTAATTATATTTTACAGTCCTGTTTCAAAAGCTGTGAGAAGAATTCTTTAACAGGAGGGTGCCGTTAATCTACTTAAAAATTGAGTTTGTTGCATGATTAGTGAGATAAAACTTTGCAGTAGTATAATAAAGAATAACAGGTAAAATACAATGCAAGGCTTCCAATTTAACACCTTAATACCTCTTATTCAGCCTGTGGTTTTAAATCAAATTATATTAGTACACTGAATTGAAACCATGATCTGGATGATTCAGTCAAATGAATTCTTTAAATACTTGTTTGCAATCATAAAGCTTTAATTTACATGCTCTCTGAAATCTGCTGTCAGCACAAATGCCTACAATTATTAAATGGATACTAAGGGTACACAATGAATAATCAATTATCTTTATTATTTAAAAGAAGAATGTATGCAGAAGCCACTACTACAAGATCTGTGTTTATGCTGAGCTAAATAAGATGTCCAAGACACAAAGCTTGTCTTGCAAAACGTCCTGTTAGTGTTCTTTCATGCCAATTAGACACATTTTACACGGTTATAGCAGCAGCCTCCAAGACTACACAGGGCCCCGTTTGCTCGAAAAGCTTTTCATCTGCATTAACTTTGCAAATAAATAATAGCCAGAGTTTGTTCTTGTTTGTTTCTTTTACGTTATACCACAGTGGAGCAGGGAGTAATTTAACAATAAATCATTAACTTTTGATAGAATGAGATTACAAATCTCAAACTGTATTTCCTCCCCTCAGCAACTTATTTGGACAATACTCAAATCAGAATACACATTTCAGGGAAGTGGATTCTTGCCTAATTTTCATTTCTCTTAAGCAGGACTACAGAGAACAATCAAAGTACCAAAATGCAGGTAAGATGAAAGGAAATGGGGATTCATATTCCTGATCTATTATTGCCAACACTGCCTGGTACAAAAATAACTTTCTCTTTCTCATTCATACAATTTTCTTTCATTCTTGGAATCTAAATTGTTATTCAGTAATCTAATTAAAATAGTTTCACTTGCATCATTTTGGCTGAAGTATATGTGCCGTTTTACTCTGATGTACCAAGCACCGGGGTGTGGACTTCGGCAAAAGTTGGTGCATGAATGTTTCTTAGAGTTAACATTCTAATTAACTCCCTACTTATTTTGATCAGACATGCACCAAAATAATCAGGACATACTGTACCGGAAGATGAGTCATGTTTTACATGCTTATTTCTCACTGATATCCTTCTTGACTGTTCAGAAAGACAGCTGTGAGAATGGGAAGAGACCAGGACACTGGCAGCTGAATTCATAAAGTGATCCCACTGCCTACTGGAAGGACTGGGTTAACATAGTCTTGCAAAAATTATAAAAGCTACCTACTTTTCTTTCTACTTGGGGGTTTGGAGTTTTTGATGTTCCAGCTGCTGTTTTCCTTGTGGCCAGTCTGTTTGTTTTTGTGTGACAGAGGGATGGGGCGGGGGGGGGGGGGGGTGGGGGTGGGATTTTGGAGTTTGCGAGTTTTGTAGTTTTGTTTCTTTTTCTTTTTCGTGCTGGTTGGGGGGGGGGGGAGTTGATGTCTTTTACTTTCAACAACTCTATGGTTTTTCTATATTTCATGAATATCTGAAGAAGACAACAAATATCAGAGTTGTATTGTACATGCCTACTTTGACAATAAAATTAATCTTTGAAATCCCTAACCAGCTCTGCGGTAGAGTTCACAAGTTGTGGACCCTCCCTGAAATATTATTTACCGTAAGTTATTTTCCTTGTGTATAAATTCAAATATTTATTAATATTCTACCTCATTGTGATGACATCACCTCTGACTCAAAGTTCTTTCTTTGCGCACTTCCACATAATAATCAGGGAAGGGAATTTAGAAATCCCTCCTCTCCCTCCCCCCACCAAACTCCCAGACCCTCCCGCAACTCACAAGATTCTAGTCCTCAACCATAGTCGTATAGGGAATCAACCAGCCTGTTAGAGAGCCAGACCCAGAATTACAGGAACTGTACGACACAGCCCTACAGTGGGACTGCGAAAGAACCTCAGCCTTTAAAAGCTGACAATTTTGGGACTGTTAGGATAATGCAGCTAGAAAACAGTTAAACTCTGTTAAATGGGCAAGATTTTCATCACTGGTTTAAGAAAATGATTCTAAGAAATGTGCCATTCATAAGTGCTGTGTCAGATTAATTGGAGCAGATTGAACTATTAGGTGGTGACATATACTTTAACACTTCAATGTAATTATGTAAGAAGTATTATTTAATTTCAGAAGTAGTAAATCCTTCTGTCAACTATGTTGGAATTTTTTAATATATAAAACTCCAACTAGGAAAAGCATACAAAAAAAAATCTACGTTACTGTATGATGAGCAACTATAAGCTAAGATCAGTGTTATATAATCCACACTGGGAACATGATAGAAAGAGCTCCAGTTTGTCATGTAGCTGGTAAGGCCCAGGAGTCAAGAAATCAGCTGTCCCTATCTGCTATCTATGATCACTGGCACAGTGCAAAGTAGTTATAGGTGCAGGGTTAGATTGAATTAGGGTAGACCATGATGAACGTCTGCAAATGAGCAGAGTTACCTATTCTCTTCATTACCTACGTGGCCACATGGGAGAACAGATACATGGGTGAGGGACGTCACCACAGCCAGAACCCACACAGTTACACATGAGCAACAATCACCATCTCTAGCAGAGCTGCGCAGAAAATATACAGTTAACACAAAAGTCTCATCCCCCCGAGAATGAGAAAATAAATGCTGGTCTCTCAAGCAGCACTTCCATTCTTTAAAAAAATGCAGAAGGTAAATTAGGCATCCAGCAATCTGGATAAAGATTAATGTTAAAGTTATTAAAGTTCAGAAAACAAACTGAATTTGAAGATACAAATTGAAAAGACCTCCTCTTTTATGCATGTAGTTATATATAAAGGGCATATTATTTGAAAAGACCACCTCAGGATCACCAGCACTCATCTGGCCAACCTTTGGGCTGAACATGTTTCAAACATGTTAACACATTACCAGAAATTTCCTGCATAATTCACCAGAGCAAATGACATCTTCATGTGCCTGCCCTCAGGGTGTATTTCTCATTCTGCATTCCTGAGTCGATAAAGCACCTCAGACATGGGTGGGAGATTGTGTGTGGCAGAAGGGCCGGGGGACGGAGGGTCGAGAGGAGTTGGAAATGGGTGGGGGAGTATGGGCGTGGAGGCTGGCTGAAGATGGAGGCCATAAAGGTGGTAGGAAGAAGAAGGTGGCGGGCAGAGAAAGATGGTGGTAGGCAGAGAGGAGGGAGGTGGTGTGGGGGGGGGGGAGGGAGGTGGTGTGGGGGTGAGCGAGGAGGTGTGGGGGAGGGAGGAAGTGTGAGGGAGGGAGGAGGTGTGAGGGGAGGGAGGAGGTAGTGTGGGTGATGGAGGAGATATGGGGGAAGGAGCTGGTGAGGGGGAGGAGGTGTGAGGGGAAGGGAGGAGGTGCGGGGGAGGGAGGTGTGGGGAATGGAGGTGGTGTGAGGGGAGGGAGGAGGTGTAAGGGGAAAGGATGGGGAGGGAGGAGGTGTGGGGGAGTGAGGTGTTATGGAGGAAGAGAGGTGAGAGGAAGGTGAGGTGGAGTTGGGGTAAGGGGAAAATGAGGGGTTAGGTGAGGGGAAGGTGCAGGGTTGGGAGGTGAGGTGGAAGGTTATGACAGAGTGGAGAGGTGGATAATGGGGATGGAGAGTGGGGAGGAATGGGGTGGTGAGTGTTGGACGCAGAGGTGTTGAGGGGGTTTGGGGATGGGGTGAGGGTGGGGTTGTAATGGCAAGATTGAGCAAGGATGAAGTGGGGGTGTGGGGATGCTGGTGGGTGTCAGGGAGAGGGGTGGGGTGTGGGGAGGGGAATATTTGGGGATTGGGTAGCGTGTGGGGAGGTGGAGGGTAAGTGAGGTGGAAGGAGTTGGGGTGAGTGGGTGGAGAGAGGTTTGGGTGTGCTGGAGGGGAGGGGGAAGGTTTGGGAGGCAGGGTGTTGGGGAGAGAGAGTGGAAGTTGGGGGAGGTGGGGAGAGGAGGGGTGCAGGGGAGGTAGGGAGGGGGAGGTGGGAGGTTTATGAGGGGAAGCGGAAGGCTGGTCGGAGGAGGGAAGGGGATCCAACAACGCAGCCAGTTTTGTGCACCGGCAGCTGACGATCGGGGGCCTGGTGGGTGGGACCGGTCGGCAGAGAGGTGGAGAGCACACTGATGCCTGCAACTCTGATCAGAGGTAAGCAGACCCTTGAAATCTGTCTGCACCTTAGCTGTCAAAACCAAGTGAGCAATGAAACCACAGGGAGTTAAAGCCCTTCAGTTACCACAACTTATAAATGATCAGGTAACGACAAATATTACCTTTCTTCAAATGCAGCAGAAAGTAAATAGATATTTGTATCTTAACAAATAGTCCCTGATTTAATCACACACTCTTATTGGTGCATATAATAGAAAGTTAAATGATTAACTAACGTGTCTGACAGTCGCACACTGCACAACTACAATAGTATTACTGCGAAATCAAAAGAGAGTCAGACCTATGGAGAGAGAGAGAACTGAGCCTAACAGACTGATTCTTAACTATTATTTGCCCATTATTGGATAGAATTGAATCTCACAAGCCTTTGGAAGAGAATAATAAAAGATCTGTAGGCATTACAAGGCCCTGTCCTCCCATTGTGCAAGTCTAAATTCCCAAGGGCTCCATTGCAAGCACTGGCTCAGCTTGTCCGATCATTTATCCATAATTAGAAAATTAATATTTTAGATGGGAGCTATGATGAACCCATTATGGTGATGGGCCCTGATATCAATTATAACTTCAATTTCGATTTCACTTAACTGCAAGTAATGGGTCCTGGTGGCAGCGTAGTGATGGGATAGGGCCGCGGAGCGTGACGAATACAGATCACTGCACATTAGGATGAGCAATTATTTGAACATGTATAAAAACTATTTACAAGCAATGTAATTGACCGGGGTCAGAGGGAGATGCTGAAAAAATGGACAGGTTGACAAATTTTTGTTCCATACCAACAGAAAAGATTTATTAATTTCTTTGGCTGTAATTGAATTTTTGAAGGGTTCTTGTTAAACTCTCATTGCATTGCTCATCTCCCGCGCTGACCTTACATAGATCTAGTGCCATACTTTCTTGTTGCCTTCATAGCCCTTGGCAGAGAGATTGCTGATGGAATTTATAAAAAAACAAGCAGACGGTTTAGAAATTGATTCCATGCACTGGAGGGGCGGGTGCTGGGAGGGGAAAGTGGAAGAAACAACTGCAGTAACATACTGCCGACTATCTTTATATCAAAAGAATAATTACCTGGTCTAAAAGATCTCTGCATTTTTAAGTAAGTATGAAACAATTTGTGAAATATATCGGGTATCTTATTTTTCCCAATTTTCCATGGCCTTGGGAGGTTTCTGCCTTTTTGCTCTGACAGTCGCCCATGCATTCTCAGTTTCTCGTTTGAAGCAATACGATGTCAGTTTAATTGTTCACTGTCAGGGGTAGACCAGCAGATAACAAGCTTAGCAAATGGTGTCTGCTGTAGCTACACATTGATTAATATTTTACATGTTATTATGCTGTGTCCATTACGACAGCAAATTAAACTATAAATCACACCCTCTGCTTGTGTCACTGAATCATAAATTGTCTTCCCTTCGTGCTCGAGTGCAGCAGCTCCCAGGGCAGTCCTTCATAAGGCAACAATGCTCAGAAAGTGCCTGTATTCTTTACACTGAATTATGGACTAGTCAGAAGCATAGTATACATCAGGCATTATGAAAAATGGGGAGTTTATTCTGCCATAAAAAAGACAACCCTACACCCTAGGTAAAAGTTTGCAATCTTTTTTTTAAAGAAACCCATAGTGTAGTTCTAGTTACCAATAGGATAAGAAAAATTGTCTATGATGGCCATTGGATTTAGAAACTCACACGGAAATACATAAAGATACTTAAGCTTTAAAGAAAGTATTCAGAATATCACAGAAATATCTGGGGCAAAAATATATCATTAGCAATATGATTATTTTGTCTCAGCCTTAATCAACGGTTAATTACGTAGAGGCATAGAATTAAGGAGAAACATTTACTAGCTACAAATATTAAGATGATAATCATGGAAGTCCAAAAGGAAATACCACACCATGTCTTAAAATTCCATTACGTTTTCTACACTTCAATTATTTTAATTTTAATATTAAACAAAATCACCTTCAACACTCTCATTTAAGACCCTCTCAGTACTATTTTTTTTCAAAAATAAATTATTCTCCTTAAAGTTCCAGCCAATATTTAACCATCAGCCAATTCAAAAAATAGGTACATTTTTTAATTCTTTTATACAGTGTTTCAGGGATCTTCATTGGTTCTTGATTAATTCTAAAGTGATTTGATGCATCTTGAGAATGGCACATTATAAGTGTAAATTCTTTCTTTGAGCTCTTGGTTTATTGTTTTCTATCCCAAGGAGCTAAGTAGCATTGGTCTGTAGCAGTTCTTGGGCTTGAGAAGTTCGTATTGTTGATTGTTAATTATTGCCAATTATAGAGTAACACTGAATAGAAACTGGCCCTTTGGCCTAAGTGGTTCGTGTTGCCAAGATGTCCCGTTCAAGGTAGTCCCAATTGCCAGCACTTGGCCCAAAACCTTCTAAACCTTTCCAATCCATGTACCTGTCCAACTGCCTTTTAAGAACTGTTATTGTAACCTCCCTCAACCACTTCCTCTGGCAGCTTATTCCACAATTCTTTGTGTAAAAATATTATCCCTTCATTTCTTATTAAATATGTCCCTTCACACCTAAAACTTATGCATTGTAGTTCTTGATTCCCTAACCCTGGGAATAAAAGAATTGAGATGCAAGAAGCAATACAGACGCTGGAAATCTAGAGCAATACACAGTGTGCTGGAGGAGCTCAGCAGGTCAGGCAGCATCCATGGATGGGAATAAGCAGTCGGTGTTTCAGGCTGAGACCCTTCATCAGGACTTGAGTGCACTCGCCCTATCTAGTGACCTCATGATTTTATACACTTTGACCACAGATGTATAACTGAATAGGAATTCTGGTCTGAGTCCTCCCCTTTGCAACTGGCATGCGGAAAATTCCAAGGTTCTCTTTGCAGCTTTAAATTACTGGGGGAGAAAGATCTTTAGAGCACATTGATAATGAAAATTACTGATGGACTTCATCAATGGCTCAGCTAGTGTTGTACAAAGCCATGTAGACCAGATCATTCTGAAATTGAATTAGCAACCTAGATCAAATTTCTGATTATCTACATGGATGGTGGTAAGTATCCCTCGATTATTATCAGCAATGCAGGTTATAAAGAAGAAAAAATATTACCCAAATCATGTCTTTATCAATGGACTCCACTTGACAGTCACTTATGTGAATGCCAGGTGAGGACAGAATTGGGGATGACTATAGTGCCCCTTGTGTTAAATGTATTTGTCATAGTTTACACATGAATGGCCTTTTGGCAAGCTACTAGAAAGCCTCCCATGCTCAGGTGACTGGGAATCAAAAGAGTTGCCACCTTAGGGAGAAAATGAAAAGTGGCTAAGACAAAAATGTACATTTAAAAAATTGCTAATAATGTAAGGTAACAAAAATCTGTCAAAACCAAAAATAAAAAAGTAAACTTAAAGTGTTATAATTGCTATGAAGATAAGTAAGCATGTAAAAAGGAAAGAAAGTTTTTAATTGTTTATGTGGGAATCTTAATATTCCACATTATTGGTAACCCAAGATGATTTGGAAAATGTTAATGAATTTACACTAATAAGAAGAATACTTCAAATAAAAGCAATTTGAACTTAGCCTTTTATTTTTCCAGTGCGAGACAACTTATTTATTCACATGCTTTTGGAAGTGATAATTGATAATAGATCTTAAGTTTCATATGTTAACCAAAATTATTTGCTGTTTTTATTAATTTATTTGTTTAAAGTGATCAAGACAGCAGGAAATCAAACTGCAGCCAACTGTATTGTATCGAGTGGGAGGTCAAATGGTTGCTCTGTGTGGCCTAAAATCCAGGCTTTGTTAAGATGATGGCATTAAATGGGAATTATATTTGAGGTCAAGTGACCGCAATAACAGGGGACAGAAAAAGCCCCTGAAATCATTCACTTGGTGATGAAAATGACATGAAGCTGACACAGTCCCCCATTTTCAGAAGAGGTGAGATGGGAGTAAAATCCATTGCTGCTGAAAATTTCACCTACTGATAGCTAGCCTGACCCCTGACGAAGCTTATCATGCCTGCGCCTTCATTGCGAGCTGCAATTCCAATGATAGAACAGAATATTCTAGTACCTATATTCTCCAGCTGATGCTATTAAAATTATATCTTGACATCGTTTTGTAAAAAGTTCTGCCAAGATTACATCTTCATACTCTGTAGTACAGTTATTACCTGGTCTATATTTTGTTTATTTTTAAGTATTATGTTTTAAGCTATTTTTTATGTATAATACCTTTTGTATAATAAGAAGGGGCTTTCTGGAACTAGGGTATTGTCAATCTTATATTTTGCTTTCAGAAATCCATCAATAAATACTATCAACACAGTTATGGAGTGCAACAGTTCCATTATTATGAGTTAGATAGGACTTCAGAAGAGAATCTATGTATACCAGGCAGAAAATACGGTGCATTCTGGTTAATTGGGACACACTGGGATCAGTACATTGTGGCCATTTAAACAGCTGCCCAATTAGCTGAAGTTTCATAAAAATAGTTAAAAAGGTATAAAAAACAAGTTAAACTGAGTAACAAATTGTGTATTTAAATGAACTGCAGAACAAATTAGAACACTACCAATACCATAAAACTGTGTATTAGTTCGGAATAGTTATTGACAGAGGAACTCATCCAGTGTACACTGCCATGTTCTTTTGATTGAATAGAATCAGTGCAGGCACCTAGTGCAGATAATGGACTGCTTTCGTACAATGCTTTCAACATTTGCATCCTCCAAATCTTCATTTTCAATGCAACATTCAAAGTGATTGTCAATAACTTCAAATTCTTTGTAATTCCTAACTTGTTTAACTTCCTTTTCATTTTAATTCATGGCTGTATCTGATATTTTCAAGGCTACATACCTCACTGTGCATTGTGTACAAAGCAAAGCAGGGAGTTAAGCACCTTCTCAAAAATCACCCAAGCCAGAAGCTTTCTTTGGAGCTTTTAATACTGTGGACTAGAGTGAACTTGTGGCCCAACAATAGCGTAATAATGATGAATGATAAACATAATACTTCCTTCAAATTACATCTACTAAATGTTTTTCAATATTAAGAAAACATAAGACACGTATATTACCAATAAACTCTTCTTGGGCATCCAGCTGGGTACAGGCATTGATTTTAACTGACATTTCAATGACAAACTCTGCCATCTTCATTGGGGATGATATCTGGGCATGTCTAGGTAGGTGGTATATATACCCCTATTGTCTGTCCCTCCTGATTGGTTAGGCCTTATCCAATCAAGCTTCCACTGTCCCACCTTGTTTACAATTAAATTCCAGTTCTTACTTAGAGCAAGACCTTAGTCTTTATTAAAATTAATCTCATCTAGTTTTATTTCAATGGCTTCCTTCGCCAGGCAGTCCCAAAACCCATTGATATGGCCCATTGATTAGACATGCCTAAGCAAAATGCCAGATGAAGATGGCGGAGTTTGTCTTTGAAACATCATTTAAAGTTGATTACTGTACCCGGCTGGAAGCCCGAGAAGAGTTTATTCGTCACATACACCGGGAAAGAAGTAGATTCTTTTTCACAGATATTGCTGTATAAAGGTCAAGCAAATAAAGAGTGGATGGAAATGGCTGTCTTTCTATCGTATTTGCTCCAAGTCGAAATCCTAATTAACCCATGCAAGAAATGATGTAAATAAAAACTCACGACCAGGAAGTGATGTTTGTACAAAATAAACTGCAAATGAACGAATAGTGCTTCCAGGGGCAGAACTCCAATTAGGAATGCTTGAAGCTGCAGTGACCAAATCAGATCTGAATTGTCTTACTGCTTATTCTTCACCAACTATCAGTGACAAAGATCATTGCTTTTTGAACACAAACACACGAAACTGATGCTGTCGCAAAACTATTCACTCTAAGCATGGTGTAGAGCCTAACAGCCAGACAAATACATGTAACTGACAATAGCAACAGTCTCCTGTCCCAATTAAACCACATGGTGTCCCAAATAAATCAAGGGAATCCCGGCTATTTTCTTGATTAGTTTTTGTTCTTTTATGAGCTGCCCCAGATAAGCAGCTGTCCCAATAAACCAATGGTCCAATTAACCAGAATCCACTGTAATCCATTTCTCATAGAAGCCAGTTTAAATTCTTTGTGAGTCTGGGAAAATTAATTTTGCAGTCCTAACTCTTAGAAAGAGTTAGGCAAAAGGTTGGCAAAAACATTTACTATATAGAAATATAATTGTCATTCCTTACAATTTCCCCCGAGTGTATTAAATCCCTCACTCTAGTCTAATTGGAGGTGAACTACTGCATCAAGTTCTCTTTCAAGTTTCTATCCTCTTTTAGCTTCCTTCAAAAATACCACCCGGAATGTTTCAACGGCAGGTGATTCGCTTACAGATTTTAGCCTGTGGTATTCTGTTACTGGTCAGTGGAAGATTATTATGCAGGTTGTAGCGGGTATTCATACTGCACATAAACAATCACCTACATTAACAGTGAAATTGCCCAAAGCACTTACCAGGAACATTATATAAAGAAACAATTAAATCAGATCGTGCTCAATGATGTAGATTTAAAGAATGTCTTAAAGAAAGGAGGGATGAAAAGCAGCACAGGGAGTGAATTTGGAAGATGATGGGAGGAGTGCTGAAGTCACTGAGCAGAGATTTATGAGACATGGTACATGAAAGGGCAGAAATGAAAGGAGGCATAACAACATAAGAGAGGACTCTAAGAATATTAGGATAAAATGAGGAGGAGTAGAAAAACATTGAGATCAAAGTCTGGGGCTATGGCCCAGCAAAATACACTTGTGAATAAACACAAGGAAAGTTTGATAAATAGGCTTGGTTTCATTTGAAGATTAGGATGCGTATACGCTATTATGAAATGGAGAGGAGGCTTTTGGACAGAGTCTGGAGTTAAAGCGAGATGTCATTTATTAGTTAAAAGATTGACATGTTAGGTGGAGTCAGCTAGAAGCATTAGTAAGCTCATGATCAGCTTGGGAGCCTGAAGATGGCTCTGAAGGTGATTAAGTCAGAATGTATTTGAAAAGTAAATTATCCAGAAGAAGCAATTTTAGAAGTATTTCCATGGGAATGAAGCATTCGGAATGCAGGAGTGATCATTGGGCAGATAGATGATAATTGCATCTCACCATAAGAACAAAAGGTAAGGTTATATCACATACCAACTTGTTCAATGTCATGTCATTGAACTTTGAACTCCACTGGTTAATATAGAAGCAAAAAATCTATGGTTTGCAATGTACTCCATCTTTATCTCTCTCCCCCCCCCCCCCACCCTGTATTTCCCTTGTCCATTCATCCCTCCCCACTAATCTCCCTCCTGGCACACACTTACCCCTGCAAGTGATCAAAGTGCTACACCTACCCACTCACCTTCTTTCTCACCTCTGTTCAGGGCCCCAAATAATCCTTCCAGGTGAAGCAACACTTTGCCTGCCAATCTGCTGTGGTTGTGTAAAGTGCTCCTGATGTGGCCTCCTCTACAATGGAGAGACCCGTTGTAAATTGGAGGTCCGCTTAGTCGAGCACCAGAAGCGGAACTTCCTGGTGGCCCCCCATTTAAACCCTATTCCTGTTCCAACATGTCAGTCCATGGCCTCCTCTTGTGTCACGATGAGGCCACTCACAGGTTGGAGGAACAACACCTTATATTCTGTCTGGGTAGCCTCCAACCTGATGGCATGAACTTTGATTTCTACGTGCAGTAAAAAAGAATTTGTTCCCTTTTCCACTTCTTCTGCTCCCCACTCTGGCATCTTACCTCTTCTCACCTGTTATTCTCCTCCTCCTAGTGCCCCTCCTTCTTCCCTTTCTCCTATAGACTATTCTCCTTTCCTATCAGATTACTTATCCTCTCCCCACCTTTTTATTCTGGCACTTTCCCCCTTCCTTTCCAGTCCTGAAGGGTCTTGGCTCAAAACATCAGCTGTTTACTCATCTCTATAGATGCTGCCTGACCTGCTGAGTTCCTCCAACATTTTGCATCTGTTGCTTTGGATTTCCAGCATCTGCAGAATTTCTTGTGTAAACATTGAAAATATTCAATAGCATGACAATAGCAGTGGAAAGAAAAAGAGAATGTTTCCAAATGAAGAGTTTTAATGAATCTTTGAAAGAGAAAAATATTTTTATCAATTGAGTCTAATTCCTTCAGAATCATAGTTAATAACTTCTCATCAGCTCCCTTTGCAGCTGAATCCTGGACTTCCTGATGAATGGACTGCAATCAGTAAGGATAGGCAGCAACACCCATCCATGAGTATCCTCAGCACTGGTGCCACACAAGCCCACCTCCTCTGTCCTACTCTATCCACTCACAACTGCACGTCAGGTTCTGCTCTAGCTCAATCTAGAAGTTTGCAAATGATACAATCACAGTGGGCTGTATCCCAGATAACGGTGAGCCTGAGCACAGGAGAGAGAGAGAGAGCCAGGAGCTAATGACATGATGTCATGACAACAAGCTTTCCCCCAATGTCAGCAAAACAAGGAGCTAATCACTGACTTCAGCAAGGGGGTCAGTGCACATGCTCCTGTTTACATCAATGGTGCTAAGGCCAAGAGAGTTGAGAGCTTCAACTTCCTAGGCGTGGACATCACCAACAGCTGGTCTGGTCCACCAAGCTGATGTTACAGCCAATCAGTGCCTCTACTTCCTTAGGAGGCTAAATAAATTAGGCATGTTCCCTGACCCTCACCAATTTTTGTCAATGCATCATAGAAAGCATCATACCTGGTTGCACCATGGTTTATTATGGCAACTGCTTTATCCATGACCAGAAAAAACTACAGAGAGTTGTGAACACATCACCTCACATCATGGAGATCAACCTACCCTCCATAGGTTCTGTCTAAACTTCTTGTTGCCTTGGTAAAGCAAACAGCAAAATCAAAGACCCCACCAGCTTCTATGTTGTCCCCCCCCCCCCTTTATTGGGTACACATACCACCGAGTTCAAAGACAGCTTCTATGCCACTGTTATCAAACTATAGTTCCCTACAGTGATAAGATAGATTCTTGATCTCACAATCTAGAACATCGAACAGTACAGCAAACTACGGGCTCGTCAGCCCATGATGTTATGCCAACCTTTTAACTTACTTTTTGATCAATCTAACCCTTCCCATGAACATAAAGATTAAAGATTATCTTTAAAACATACAGTGAAATGTGTCGTTTGCAACCCACAGGTATCACCATGCTTCTGGTGCCATTCCAGTATGTTCACTGCTCGTGAACTTTGACCACATGTCTTCAGGATGTGGGAGGCAACCAGAGCTCCCAGAAAAAGCCTCCACAGTCTTGGGGAGAACATATCAATGTACAAACTCCTTACAGTTGGGAATTGAACCCCAGTTGGTTATCACTGGTGCTGTAATGATGCTACACTAACCACTACACTACTGTGCCACACACAACCCTCCATTTTCCTTTCCTCTTTGTGCCTATCTCAGAGTCTCTTAAATTTCCCTCTGTATCAGCCTCTGCCACGCCAGACATTGCATTCCGGGCATTTACTTTACAAGCCTATCTCTGACATCTCCCCCTCAACTTTCCTCCACTTCCCTTAAAAGGAAGGCCTCTGGTATTAGCCATTGCCATTCTGGGAAAAATAAACTGCTGGCAGTTCACTCTATCTATGCCTATTTGATCTACCTCTTATAATAGTTAATCTACCTTGCACCTGATTGTCTACCAGCATTGCGCTCTCTCGGTAAATATAACACATAATTCAGCACTGTTATTATTTTACCTTGCATTACCTCAGTGTACTCTTGTAATGAAATAAGCAATAATAACAATATGCAAGATAAGACAATAATAAACTGATTTATCAATTTCAGTTCACCACTTTTTAAATTTCATTTGAATGTCCTGGTATTTATTTTGTTGGGGCATGATCTTAAAATATTAGTTAAGAATTAGGGACTTTTTGTTTTACTCTCTGAAAAAGAAGTTGCCAACATGACTGTCTGGGTACTTACTTAAAGGCACCATTGTTGATTGGAACCAGAGATCCCTGTAATTGAAGCCAGAATAAAATTATCAGGAGAAATGAAATACATGTCACAGAATTTGCTGGAAATCTGTGACAACTTTGTTTGATGTCAGCAAGAGAACAGTTTACCTTTGTTAATAAAATCTGGCTCATTAATGGTCAACCCACATTTTGCATAAATAAATAATTTATTTGCTGTTACTGTGGTCTTGACTTGCATATTTTCAGAATCCGTTCTTACTTTGTTCCATGAGAAAAAAATCTATCATCACAAAATAAATTGTGTCTACATTGGTTCAAAATGATTAACAAAATGATCCACATTGGAAGATAAAACAGAAATGATGAGTATTTTTTAAATGATGCGCTATTAGAAAATTTTGTTCAAAGGGCTCCGGCAGCCTTGTACAAAATTCTTTGAAAGCTAATATGAACAAGCAACAAGAATGTAGGGAAATCCATGGTGTTTTGTCCTTAGAATACAAGTGCTAAGATGTCTTATGCAGAATCAGGTTTAATATCACCGGCACATATCATGAAATTTGCTCACTTAGTGGCAGCTGCACATTGCAATACCTAATAAATATAGTAAATAAATACATTACAGTAAATACATATATATTAAATAGTTAAATTTAAAAACAGTTAAATTAGAACAAAAACAGAAATAATTTAAAATGTGAGGTAGTGTTCATGGTTCAATGTCCATTAGGAAATCAGATGACCGAGAGAAAGAAGCTGTTCCTGAATCACTTAGTGTGTGCCTATAGGCTTCTGTACCAGCTTCCTGATGGTAACAACGGAAAGAGGGTATGTCCTGGGTGATGGGGGTCCTTAATAATGGATGCCACCTTTCTGAGGCACCGTTCCTTGAAAATGAATTGGATACTATGGAGGCCGGTACCCGTGATGGAGCTGACTGATTTTCCAACTTTCTGTAGCTTCTTTCAATCCTGTGCAGTGAGGAGAGATTAGGTATGCCAGGCCTCCATTCTGCAGAGTTTAGAAGAACGAGTGACTTCACTGAGACATCCAAAATACTCGGAGGTCTCAACAAAGAAGGTGCAGGGAGGATGTTATCCATTTTGAAGGAGTACACACTAAGAAACACAGTCTCACAAGAAGGGGTAGACCGTTTATAGTTTAACTGGAGAAATTTCTTTTTGCTCAGAAGCTGCGAATCCCTGGTGGCCTATGGTGTCATTGACTACATTCAAACTGGGATAGGTTACTGGAATCCCGCCACTGCCTGGAAGGAGTTTGTACGCTCTCCCTGTGACTGCGCCAGTTTCCTCCGGGTGCTCCGGTTTCCTCCCACGTTCCAAAGACGTACGGGTTGGTAGGTTAATTGATCGCTGTAAGTTGTCCCGTGATTAAGCTAGGATTAAACTGGGTGATTGCTGGGCAGCACAGACTGAAGGACGGGAAGGGCCTACACACTGCTGTATGTCAATAAAATAAAATATCCGGGGGATTTGTGGAAATGGGGGGAGAGTGTTGAGCAGAAAAATGATATTTCATAGAATGGCAGAGCAGACCTGAGGGCTAAATGGTCTTCTTCTCCTCCTACTACATAAGTAGAGCTGTTCTAACTCTTATTTTTCCTTCACAACAGTAATGCCCAATGCCTAATTTTATTACAATAAAACTGTCTATTATTTCCAATTTTGCACATCATTCTTAGAATAAATTCCTAACTCTGATGACAGTTAAAGTGTAGTCAAATTAAGCTATTGTTGAAGTTCTTTTACTTTGAAATGCAATGTTTTTGAATGCAAAGCCAACAATTTTCTTTTCCTGCTTGATGGCATTGTGTATTTTGGCTGCCATCTAAATCTATTATCTGTAGTCCAAGGTCCTCTGCAGTTTATTCCGAAATAAATTACAAGAACAAAGAGCTCCACAATCTTGTAATCGTATTTGGAAAAGCACCTGCTACAGAGGTAATTGTTCCAATACAGTATATCTTACAGCATCCTGTGGATATCAGTCACAATATATATATTAGTTAAAACTGAAATCGTCCGAAAATGCTCTAATTCAAAGACAATACTTTGGAACTAAATTTAATCACTTTATAAACTGCTGTTTGTGGAACACGTACATTTTATTCCATCATGCAAATTTCATTCAGTATGCTAATTTTCAGGCCTGAAATTAATGACAGTTCTTGGAAAAAAAACCTTGAAATCTGTCATTCCCTTAACCTAAGCCTAGTAGTTTATGAATTTGAGATCGTTGAACTTATTTAGTTGATAGCACTGGTGCAAAATAAACTGCCTGGAAAAGAAATTGGTTGGAAAGTTATAAAACAATTTGTTACTGCAGGTGTTTTAAAGTGGAAAGAATTTTATTCTGTACCTTATCCTGTGCTTTTATTGGGAAGGCTTAATGTTAACACTAGTGATGCACTCTTCTTCAACACTAACAATCATCATCTTGATTAACACAAAATTCATGTTCAATGACATTTTTTGTTCAAGTTGCATTATTGCAACAAGTGTAACTTTAAAAGACACTCATTTTCATTTCAATACTAATTGTGCATTTATTGAACATAATTGTTCTCTAATGCTAATTTCACAAAGCAATCAGCACTAAGTAATAACCCCAGTCTTTTTGTGTCTCTCATCAGAACAGAAACCATATCTGAGTCTAACACAGAGAATCAGTGTCTTTAATAATTGGAGTTTCACAGGAACTACATTCGGACTGTCAAAGCACCTGTCAAACCGCAGATGAGATTAAATGTCTGACCTCCTCATCCCTAACATTGCCTCACAAGAGACAGTTCTGTCACAAGCTCTGCCATTTTGCTTTCCAAGGTGTTGTAAAGGGCGACCTCTGATACATTTCAGTGTTGTTTATTGATTTCTGACCCAATGGTTAATAGTTTTCCCAGTCCCTCTGAATGGCTTTTGTAAGCAATAGGGTTTGTACATCTCTCGAATCAATACCTTTTATATTTACAATAAAATTGAAACTGCCTCTTCTGGGGGTGCAGCATCTTATTTGTCATCCTTCTGCAAGAGAAAACTATGTCATTACCTGAATTAAAACATTTATTTCTGATTAAGAGAATGTCCTATCTCATTAATTTCTCCCTTTCCAATATAAGGAGAATAGAATCTTATTGATTTCTGCAGTTTTACACATCTACTGTGCTGAGAAGATAATTGAGAAGTTACCCAGAGTAAATGAACTTTCAAGGCTCCCTGCTTGGCTGATAAGTTCTAAATTTGAAGTGTTTTTATGAAGCAAAGGTTTTAATTTTGTGACAGGCTGCAGCAGTGATACTGATACAGCTGAGTAAATTGGATTAAGACTAGAATCTCCTGAGCAATGCCCCGGCAAAGACAGAGGAGCCTGATCCCTCCAGACAGTTTCCTACAGATTAACACTCAGACAGCTTCCAGATTACCCATCCTTAGAACTCAAAGTAACTTCGGGAAGTTTAGATTAGTGTAACCACAGTTAGCAAAGGGGACTTTTAACTTCATGGCCCCCTTTTTCTCATCTTTTGTTTTCGATCAATGTAAGAATTCCAATCACTACAATGAACTACACCTTCAAATTCACTCCAACACCTGGTTATACTTTATGAGGAAAAAAAATTAAACTGCATTCAAAAACGTATAGCTGAAAGCTCTTCACAGTCGAGCTGACTTTTATTTATTTACGGCTGCAGATCCACAGATGTAATGGATTTCAGAAAATTCAAGACTGAATGCGTTTAATTGAAGTTAAATCTATTAGTTCTTGTTTGCAGCTGGGAAGTTCTGAGCTTAGGTTTATCTTCCAATATATATGATATTGTGAATGTAAAGACCAAGTGAACAAATGCAATTCAAATTAATAAACACAATAATATTTAAAAGTAAGAAAAGGTTGTTTTTCACAAAGCTGGCTTTACCCTACCTATTTTGTGGATCCCACTTTATTATACTTCCATCTCTCTCTAAAAATAATTCTAGGTACCTCTTAAAATAATAGATTAAATCTGTAATAGATTATTATTATGATTTCAAACTGTGAATCTTCTAATTCCCTCAGACTTCACTGCCTCTTACAATCTGTATGCTTTCAAAGTTCAAATTTAATGGCAGTGAAGAACTAATTCCTGACTTAATTCATATATCCTTCTATATTTTCTGACCTTACTCCATAATCTTTGGTCATTCACTTACTTTCCTTGTTAAAACCCAAAGCATATGTAACCTACACATACTGGTGTCATTTTCTAATAAAAATTTGATTACAGATTTTAGAATATGACCATCAGTAGAAGTGAATCATTTTGATACTCCCATTGAGCCTGTTTTCCTAATAGTGGCCGATTTTCTACCTCAGCACCATTCCTCTTCACTGTTCCTATCCCAATCTTCTCTTAATCTTAGTCCTAAATGGTTTATCCCTTATTTGAAAACTGTTTCCCCGGTTCTAAACTCCTCAACTTGGAGAAACACACTCCCTGCACCCCACCTGTCAAACCCTGTATGAATTTTTAATTCTCATATTTTCCTGCAACATAGAAGGAGGGTATTTGGCTCATCAAATGTATGCTTGTAGTCAGCACAAAACCATTCATCCCATTTGCCTAGTTATTTAGATACATCATATTCTCTGTTCTGCCACATCAATTCTCCCACCACTAACTTATGTTAGGGCAATTTACCTACCAACCAGCATTCCTTTGGAATATTTGCCACAATCACAAGGACAATCTGCAAACTCAGGTATGGAGATCATGATCAAACGTATGTTTCTGGAGCCATAGCCAGCAGCACTACCTGTTGTATCCATCTCTCTGGCAAGCACACCGTTGCTTAGATAGGGAGCCCAAAACTGTACTCAGTAGAATATAAAATATCATAGATAGGGAAAAAGGTACTGAGGTGAATTTGATAATCCCTTTTGAAGGATCTCATCAGATTACAATGGGAGCAACGGTTGACTTAGGTTAGCAGTGTGAAATGGGCAATATTAAATCAGCCACCATTCTTTCACGTGTCCCAAATTTCATTTCCATTGACTTTACCGAATTTATCTCTTACTTTCAGCATTCATAAATTTTGCAGAGGTATCATTCACAATTGGAAACACAGCTCTGGCACCTTACTGATGTGGCACTTTATGAATGAAAACAAAGGTCTGTAGGTTTAAAGATAGTAATAACTATCAAAAAGTCATTTAGTAATTGACAATAATCTCAAATTTTAATCAAGTTCCAGCTTCTGATCATTACTGAATGATCCCAGTTGGAAAAGTTTTCTTTAATGACATGGGTCATTTTAAATTAAGACTTACTTGTAATTCCTATCTAGCACATACAGCCCAGCAACTCTAACATTTCTGATTTACACACAAGGATGACCATTAAACAACCTACAGAGGAAAGTTTGCATTTAATGAAAATAATAGTCAATACTTTGGAGAGGGTAGAAGATAGTTTAAAAAGTTATTAAACTGTTTAATATTATATCATAATCAATAAAAAATGGTTGATAGAAATTAGATTGCAGATGGCTTTCTATAACATTTATATTCATATTTCCAGTTAATTTGAGAGTAGAAACAGCATAAATTGGAAATCATCTTATAATAATATTAATTAATGAAACCAACAAGGAGATATAAATTCATCCTCAATTCCATTTCAAGATGATTAATACAATGACTTATGCTTCATGCTACTGCTACGGATAAATGTATTCTCTTTGGAAGTTAAAGACATAGAGCCTGAATATTCAGGTTCCACATAATCTGGGACTGGAATGTGCATCAATTGTGGTTCTTCATTCCAGTGGCCAAACAAGCTGGAGAAATATGTGGAGCAATCTCAAACAAAGAGCATTTCAAAATTTGGCTGTTACATTACTAGCATGCATTTTCAGATTGAATCTAATGAATAGGAAAGAGAAGATCTGGGAAAGCAAGGGAGCAGATTGATATGTCTACAGTTTTCCGAACTACATTGATGTTGAGTAATTATGCAACTCCTAACCCCATGTTCAAGTTAAGCATTATGCACAAAACACACCTTTCTGCTTGCATGCTCTATTGAGTTTGGGCCATTTTTAGTGATATTAAAATAGATCAAAGATATCCATTTGCAAATGTAAAAAATCAATAGCATGACATTGGGTTAGATACATTAGGGAATGTTACATGCGCACTCTGTTTTGAATTGTACAATGCTATGTTGGTGAAGAGATTCACAGCTCATTAACGGATGTTTCAGAGCAGCAGATCAAGTTGTTAATTAGCAGGGAATGCTGATTCGACACTAATGCTGCCTGTTTAGTGTGTATGGCCTAAGAAATGAAACACCACTATTTATAGGGATTATCAAGTCATATAGATTAATTGTTTGTTTGTTTTGTGTATAAGCAATTTTTAACATGTTTTTCATAATATCAAAATACTTTTGACTTCAAGGCTTCTTCCCAACCGTATTGTTTCCAGACAAAGGTGCTTAGAATTGGAATACAATGTTGCTGGTTGAAAAACAGAGGGTGCAAGAACAAGACAAGCTAAAAGAAGAGTGAGGTCTACAAGACCTGTAACCTGTAGAGCTGGAAGGTAGGATTTTTCTTGGTGGTCCAGACATGAAAGGCTATGTCATTAGCTGTACCTGTATCATAAGTTTTCCACCTCTGTATGATTTATTGGACACCAAGCATAATGTGGCTCATATGCAAACACAAAGCTAGCATTCTGATCAAGACTCGGTATACCGAAGTAATATATTGCCTACCTGCAACACACACAAAATGCTGGAGGAACTCAGCAGGCCAGGCAGCATCTATGGAAAAAAGTACAGCCGCTGTTTCAGGCCGAGACCCTTCAGCAGGACTTAGTGTGTGTTGCTTGGATTTCTAGCACCTGCAGATTTTCTCTTGTTTGCTCTCGGAAAAGCCCAGAGGCACCCAGCAAAATGGTGTTGAGACCTGTGATGGTTTAACACTAGGGGGTTTCCAATCTGGGGTCCACGGACCCCTCAGTTAATGGTAGGAGACCATGGCATAAAAAAGGTTGGGAACCGCTAGTAAAGTAGACTTGTCATCATGAAGAGGCAGCTTTCTCCCCAGCTATATACCAATCAGCTGAAGAGTAGGACCACCAGCCACCAGCCTCAGTTCCTGCCATCTAAATGCCAAACTTCCCAGTACTCCTACTCAACTCGGCCCATTGACTGTAGCTTCACTGGTGGATGTTCAGTGAAAATAAGTACAGATGACCTGGAAAACTTGTGCTGAGAAAGTCTGAATCTTCACAAAATAAGCATCAGCAATTTGCACTGGGAACCTGACAAGTAGCAGTACGATCATTGGCAGAATTTGAAGGGCAAAGGTGAAAGCATAAACAATATCAGGAAGTTGTGTTCCATTGAGCCACTTCCACTCGTCCAAGGTTCAACCACAATTATCCTTGTGAGCAGTGAGGAGGAAAGGTTGCTGCATTTCTGAGTCTTTGATATATAACAAGACAATTTGATCATTGACATTTATTG
Source organism: Hemitrygon akajei (assembly GCF_048418815.1). Classification (NCBI taxonomy): domain Eukaryota; kingdom Metazoa; phylum Chordata; class Chondrichthyes; order Myliobatiformes; family Dasyatidae; genus Hemitrygon; species Hemitrygon akajei. Next base: position 60,057,983 of record NC_133135.1, read on the forward strand.
AAACAGATCTTCCACCACTTGAAGATCACTGGTTGCCTACTTGTGGACCACATTCTTTCCTTCAGCATGGTCTAGAACACAGTGGTCCAATGAGGCACAGTTCAGTGCTGAAAATCTCTTAGCATAAATGACTTGTTGCAGTAACAAAATGGCTTTGACAGGCATTGGGGTACTGCCCTTAAGCAAACTATTGCCAAAGATATTAGTGTTATTGAAAATTTGTAAAGGTCTTTGATATTGACAAACTGTCAATATCATATGGGACCCTTTAAAAGAAATGCTGAAAAAATTTAAATGATTAAAACTTCTTTAAGTAAGAAGTCTAAAAATCATACATTACTGTTCATTGAAGTCCCTTACTTCAACATTCTGGTGTCATCAGTGAGCGGCTATGCAGGTTGAAAATCCTATCTCCGCTGTCTAGAGTCGTACATGTAAATTCACCATATGGTCAATTGTCCGAGTACCGACTCTTTGTAGTGCACTATCCTAGTAAAACCTTTGAGAGAGAAGATCTTGTAAAGAATAAAAGAAAAATATTACAAACATGAGAAAATCTGCAGATGCTGGAAATCCAAAGCAAAACACACAGAATGTTGGAGTAACTCAGGCAGCATCAATGGAAAAGAGAGTCGATGGTTCAGGTCGAGACCCTTCATCAGCATGGAGAAAAGAAAGAAAAACATTGAGCTTTATTCAGAAATTCAAGAACCTAGAAATCAACCCCCCCCCCCCCAACTTTTCCTTCCTTTTGGAGTTATGTGGCTGCACACCATGACCATGAGAGAGAAAGACAAAGAAAAGTAACATTTTTGTAATATTTCAATTAATTTTCTCTATGTCAGTCTGTTGTATCTTTCTAACTGAGGAAAACTTAGGACACTGGGAGCAAAGAAAGTAAATAGGGGCAGTATATGCAGAAAAAAAATAACTTTAGGGATTCATTTCCAGTAAATTATGATTACAAAAGGGCGATATCCTTTAAAAAATCAGCAAAGCTTTTGTTAATGATATTATAGTTAAATTAAAACATAGCATACTATTTGCACAATTGAAAATGATATACAGAATGAAAGGTTTTCAAAACCACCTTTTTTAATGATAGTTGACTCCATTTAAAATATTTAAATTCAGGTCATCACCTTAATGTGTGTTCTGTAACCTATTGAAATGTAAATGAATAGAAACAGCTATCTCTGTTGCCGCAGTTTTTTTTCTCTCTCAGGGACTGCTATGTATAGTTGTCTCAGGACTTGACATATATCAGATATGTCCAAGTTATTCCATATTCTACCATTATGAGAAAAAAAAGGGCAAAGGAGATGGAGGGTACAGATCCTTTTAGATATACCCTCTGACACTATCAGTATCAATTGTCTTTTGCTCGCACTAGTCATCACCTCAATTATCCGGTGTCCAGCCTACCTGATAGGTTTTTCCCAAATATATCTTATCTGTTGATGGGCACTGAATAATGACAACCAGAGAAAGATGGGCAGAATACAAAAGAGTTGGAGCAATAACGACACAAAACAAGATGAGAAGGGCTGTAAGATGAAAGAAACCACCTTGAAAAATTGATTCATTTAAAACTGCTCTTCTATCCAGAAAGGTATGATCTTTGTTTTTTTGCTGGCAAGAAATAGTTTATATATAATGTGTAGATTCAGTGATTCTCTTTTTTTCTTAATTTGAGTATTTTGTGCATAGAGATTCAATGATGCACAAAACAGACGATCCCGTACATTGTATATCTCATATGTGTTCATTATGTGCACCATCCATCATAATGGTGAAGCAGACATGGAAGCTCCTGAATTCCTCCCCTGAAACAAACATAAGGAGGTTTACATTGGTTACATTGGTGCAGGGATAGTAATATGTATTAATGTGCACCAACTGATTGCACTACAAGCTGCTTACAAACTCCAGTGCCGCCTCCTCAATACAATGGCTTCGCAGCATAACCAGCATGTCTGCTGGGGGTCCAACAGGAAACATTATTAACCAGTTAAAACAGGGAGTAATAAATCTAACTTGGGAAATAGTGAAGAATGGCATGGCATAGGATAGGAGAGGCCAGGCCGTAGTGCTTTGAACAAGGGACTACGCAATTGGATGGGAAAGAAATGAAAACATTGGGAGTTAGGTTGGCCGCCAGACTACTGCAGTGGGAGCAGATATCAGCGGAGATCAGTACAGCACAGAACCAGTGTTGCAAGAAATTAACACGAGAGATCATGATTAGAGGACACAGCTTAAAATTCTGTATTTTAGGCCAACTGCAGCACCGGCTCTTTATACTGCTAGGTTCACTTATTTACCAACAGCCTTCATCATAAAGGACATATCTTACTTCATATTGCGCACTAAAAAATCTCATATTGAAGGCTCACAGTTTGTACAGATTGCCAGTTCTTCAACCTTGAGATCCTGCACCCAAAAAAACGCATGAATTTCATTGACATACATCCCTCTTTGGCAGGAAGAATTGAGCACTACCAAAGTCAGGAGAGACCATTGTACCTGTATATTGTAATCCAAATCGAGATCACAGTGCTAGATGCTCCTAAGGCTGGGGCAGCCAGGGGTCTGAAATAGACAAAAATTATCTCATTCCCAAAACTAATCTTGTGCCTGACATCTTACTTCCATCTCAAGAGGCAATGTTCTTAAAGTTACAGGCTATAGTTAATTCTAAATATGCATCTCCTATATTTACATACGCACCCTAGTTCTTCCCCTCACCACAGGCTGACCACTGGGTCCTTCAGGTACATACGAAGTGCAAACTTGCCAGGCACTAAGGATCAAACAAAAAGATAGTCATGATGAAGATTTTCACAGATTGTCAGCACAGTGGCATGGTAGCTAGTGGAGCTGCTGACTCCGTTTTCTGGTGGAACCTCAGCACAAGAAAGTCTGCAGACGCTAGATATCCAAAGCAATACACACAAAATGCTGGAGGAACTCAGAAAGACAGGCAGCATCTGTGGAAAAGAGTAAACAGTCGACATTTTGGCCCGAGGCCCTTCATCCTCTTTTCAACAGATGCTGCCAGGCCTCTTGAGTTCCTCCAGGATTTTGTATGTATTTCATTTTCTGGTGATCTGAATTCAATCCTGATCTGTCTGAAGTATGCATGTGGCAAAGTTAATGCCTCAAATTCCACCCCCCCCCCCAAAGTATGTGGATTGATTGGTTAGGCAAGTTGGTGGGTTATTGGACAAAGGTTGGTAAAATATGGGTGGAATGCATAATATGTGGGTGAGCAGATTGAGATGAGTCTATTTGGATGCCTGATGATTGCCATGAAGTCTACGGGTCAAGAGGTCTGATTCTGAGCTGTTTGATTCAATGGCTCTCCATCATCAGGGACCCCACCACCCAGACCACGCTCTCTTCTCGCTGCTGCCATCAGTGAGAAGGTACAGGAGCCCCAGGACTTACACTACCAGGTTCAGGAACAGTTATTACCTCTCAACCATCAAGCTCTTGAACCAAAGGGAATAACTTCACCTGCTCCATCAATGAAATGTTCCCACTACCTATGGACTCACTTTCAAGGACTCTTCATATCATGTTCTCAATATTTGTTGATAATTTATTTATTTATTATTATTTCTTTCCTTTTGTACTTCCATGGTTTGTTGTCTTTTGCGTACTGGTTGAACGCCCAGATTGGTGAGGTCTTCCATTGATTCTATTATGGTTATTATTCTATTACGGATTTATTGAGTATACCCACAAGAAAATGAGTCTCAGGGCTGTATATGGTAACATATATGTACTTTGATAATAAATTTTACTTTAAACTTTGAACTTTGACATTGCAGGGCTGCATTCACTAACTCAGATCCTGGCAGTAAATTTCTTAGAAGATTGTATAGAAGCAGGGACTGTGCACAATGAGACACCAGTCACTAGTAACCTAATACATTCGGGGAACAAGGACAGTATGACTATCAGATCACTGAAAGGCAACACTGCTCAAGAACTTATAAATGACCTGGATGATGAAGTGGAGGGATGGGTTAGTAAGCTTGCTGATGGTACAGAGATTGGGGGTGTTGTGGATATTGTGGAGGGCTGTCAGAGGTTGCAGCGGGGCATTGACAGGATGCAAAACTGGGCTGAGAAGTGGCAGATGGAGTTCAACCCAAATAAGTGTGAAGTGGTTCATTTTGGTAAGTCAAATATGATGGCAGAATATAGTATTAATGGTAAGACTCTTGGCAGTGTGGAGGATCAGAGGGATCTTGGGGTCCGAGTCCATAGGACGCTCAAAGCTGATGCGCAGGTTGACTGTGTGGTTAAGAAGGCATATGTATTGGCCTTCATCAATCGTGGAATTGAATTTAGGAGCCGAGAGGTAATGTTGCAGCTATATAGCACCCTGGTCAGACCCCACTTGGAGTACTGTGCTCATTTCTGGTCACCTCACTACAGGAAGGATGCGGAAACCATAGAAAGGGTGCAGAGGAGATTTACAAGGATGTTGCCTGCATTGGGGAGCATGCCTTATGAAAACAGGTTGAGTGAACTCGGCCTTTTCTCCTTGGAGCGATGGAGGTTGAGAGGTGACCTGATAGAAATGTATAAGAAGATGAGAGGCATTGGTCATGTGAATAGTCAGAGGCTTTTTCCCAGGGTTGAAATGGCTGCCACAAGAGGGCACAGGTTTAAGGTGCTTGGGAGTAGGTACAGAGGAGATGTCAGGGGTAAGTTTTTTATTCAGAGTGGTGAGTGCGTGGAATGGGCTGCTGGCAACAGTGGTGGAGGCAGATATGAAAGGGACTTTTGGATAGGTACATGCAGCTTAGAAAAATAGAGGGCGATGGGTAACCTTAGGTAATTTCTAAGGTAGGGACATATTCAGCACAATTTTGTGGGCTGAGGGGCCTGTATTGTGCTGTAGGTTTTCTATGTTCTATGTTTCTATGTTCTAACTCCACTACTGAAGAGTCAGGTGCAGACGTGGTAAGCACAAAAAAAACGTCTCGTGCACCAGGAGGCCAGTTGAAAAGCCATCCTTCCTTGACTGTGCCAAGTCAACCAGCAAATTGGCAAAGAGCTTTAAGCAGTTGTCCTTTCCATCACAGAAATCATATGGACGTACAGAGACACCATCAGGGCATTGTGACTAACATGATAACTTCTATTGTGGCACAAGGTCTTGGTGTTACAGTGGAGGCCTCGGCGACTACTTTACAAGGTGAGTGTGCTATCATGCACGCTCACACGGCCACCATCACAACCCTGGGTTGGTGCTTGAATGGGTTTGCAGGCCCTCAGAGCAAATCAGCGATTTATCCTCTAGCAGGCGACTAAGACTGGTGAAGGGCTGCACCAGCAGAATCGCATTGGTCCCTTGGAGCATGAACCTCTAATACGGATAACACCTGCAATCTTTTTTTACTGTTGACTGTCAGCCAACTGGCTCGGATTGCTGTTATCCATGTTATGATGATGCCAGCTGCAGCCATCCCTTCGAGGGGCAGAACAGTCAGTGAGCCTTCAATGTGGCTGCACTATCTTGTTTGATGACAAAAAAAGGAATTTGAAGATCGAAACCTCAAACCAGGCACAAATCTCATGGTCTACTGACCTCACTAATCCTCTTCCCCTCTGTGCTTCAGACACCTGCACTGTCTGCTGCAGAAGCTGGAAAGACGGAACCGGTAATGGAGGCTTGGCTTAAAAGGTGAGTCTGATTAGGATGGGGCTCTTTTCCTTGGGAGCAAAGGAGGTTGAGGAGTGACCTTGTAGAGGTGTATGAGAATAATGAGAATCACAGATAAGGTGAATGGTCACGGTCTTTTACTCGGATGGGGTGGCGGGGTGGTCTAAAACAAGAAGGGCACTTGCTTGAGGTGAGAATAGAAAGAGTTAAATGGACCTGATTTGCAACCTTTTCATTTTAGAGTGCTGGGTATACAGAATGAGATGTCAGAAGAACTGATAGAGGCAGGTACAATTACAATGTTTAAAGGCATTAAGACAGATACACAGTTAGGAAAAGTTTAGATGGATAAGGGCCATAAACAGGTAAATGGACGAGCTCAGACAGGCAATTTAGTAGGCATTTTATTTTTATTTAGAGATACAGTGCGGAACAGGCCCTTCCAGCCCAGCAAGCTACGCCGCTCAGCAACACATCTATTTAATCCGAGCTTAATCACAGGACAAATTACAGTGACCAATAAACCTACTGACCGGCATGTCTTTGGAATATGGGAGGAAACCAGAGTACCTGGAGGAAACCCACACTCTTCATGAGAAGGATGTAGAAGTTTCTTACAGACAGTGCTGGAATTGAACTCTAAACTTCAAACTCCAACATTTCTTTTTGTGTTGCATAACTCGATGACTCTATGATTACCAATGGAGTATTTGCATAATTGTTCAAATTCACGGGAAGGATAAATAAGCTATCATCTGTGTCCTTGTCAAGGCTAAAATCCCTTGGAATGAATCACTAATTTTACTCAGTCAGTTACTTTGGGTGAATTGAATTGACTTTATTACTTACGTCCTTCATATACACGAGGAGTAAAAATCTTTAAGTTACGTCTCCATCTAAATGTGCAATATGGAATTTATGGTACTTTATAATAAATAGTATGTACAACAGGACAGTCAATATAACATAGAAATACAATTGTATCAGCATAAATTAAGCAGTTTGATGGCCTGGTGGAAGAAGCTGTCCCGGAGCCTGTTGGTCATGGCTTATATGCCATGGTATCATTTCTCGGATGGTAGCAGCAGGAACAATTTGTGATGGGGTGACTCGGGTCCCCAATGATCCTTCAGGCCCTTTTTACACACCTGACTTTGTAAATGTCCTAAATAGGTGGAAGTTCACATCTACAGATGTGCTGGGCTGTCCACAACACTCTGCAGAGTCCTGCGATTGAGGGAAGTACAGTTCCTATACCAGGCAGTGATGCAGCCAGTCAGAATGCTCTCAATAGAAAGTTCTTAGGATCTGGGGACCCATACCAAACTTCTTTTACTGTCTGAGGCGCTGTTGTGCTTTTTTCACCACTCAGTCTGTATGTACAGATCACGTGAGATTCCTCGGTGATGTGTATGTCGAGGAACTTGAAGCTGTTCACCCTCTCAACTCCAGATTCATTAATGTCTATAGGGGATAGCCTGTCTCCATTCCTCATGTAGTCCACAACCAGCTCCTTTGTTTTTGAGACATTGAGGAAGAAGTTGTTTTCTTGAAACCACTGTGTCAGGGTGATGACTTCTTCTCTGTAGGCTGCCTTGTTATTATTTGAGATAAGGCCAATCAATGTAGTATCATCAGCAAATTTAGTTAGCAGATTGGAGCTGTGGGTGGTGAAATAGTCATGGGTATACCGAGAGTAAAGGAGAGGGCTTAGGACACAGCTCTGAGGGGCACCTGTGTTGAGGGTCAGAGGAGCAAAGGTGAGGGAGCCCACACTTACCACCTACCAGCGATCTGACAGGAAGTCCAGAATCCAGCTACAGAAGGCAGGGTGAAGGCTGAGGTCTCTGAGCTTCTTGTCAAGCCTGGATGGAATTATGGTGTTGAATGCTGAACTGTAGTCCAAGAACAGCATTCTCACATAAGCATCCCTCTTCTCCAGATGTAAAAGGACCATGTGTAGAGCTGTGGCTATTGTATCATCTGTCGATCAGTTATGTCAGTAGGCGAATTGTAGAATTACTGTTCGTCAGTAGGCGAACAGTGTGGGTGACAGCATGCTGCAGGTATGGTCCTTGACCAGTCTCTCAAAGCATTTGCTTATTATTGAGGTGAGTGCAGCAGTCATTCAGACAGGTTACCTTGGTCTTTTTGGTTATAGGGACAATGGTGGATGTTTTGAAGCAGGAGGGCACTCTACACTGGGAGAGGGAGAGATTAAAAACATCTGTAAACACACTTGCCAGTTGTGCCCCGCTCCGGGATGCCATCCGGTCCAGTAATTTGCGTGTCTGCCACCAACCTCCCCAAAAACACTTTATTTAAAGCTCTATTGTGGAAGGAGATGGCTAGGTAAAGGAAAGTTTTGTAAATATGCTCACAATCTCCCTGAAGAAGTACAGCAATCCAGCTCATGGAATTCATGACCTCTCTAAGAGAATAAGGAACACTCAAGATGGCATTGGGAACCCTGGGGCCATCAATAGGGAGCACCCAGAAAACCTCCTTCAGCTGCAGAAGGAACACACCACAAATTATCACCTGCTCAGCCTGCAAGACTATCTGTGAAAGAGTCTGTGGTTCCCCATTGGCCTCATCAGCTAACTCAAAGCTAACAAAACTAAATTGGAAGTAAATCTGAAGTCAAGGGACTGCCCTAGAAGATGGCTAAGCACTAGGGAGCAAAGATACATTGAAGAAAACGTTAAGAAAATGTAAGCAATATGACCAGAATACTTTGATAAATTTGGTTGAAAATGTGTTTTTTGTGTTGGGTTTTAATTGTGCATTGTGAGCAAGTGGAATGTGTGATGATCAGTCAAAGCAGGTTGGCAACTGGACTCTTAGTGAATGAGAATTTGAGGTTGTGTTTATCAATATCACATTCAAATTAATCCTTCATTGATGGTCTAGCCACAAAGTTCAAGTTCAAAATTAAAAGTAAATTTACTATCAAAGTATGAATATGTCACCATATACAACCCTGAAATAGTTCTTCTTGTAGGCATTCACAGTAAACACAAAGAAACACAATAGAATTAATGAAACACTACACACAGACAGGCAAATAACCGATGTGCAGAAGACAAACTGTGCAAATACAAAATAATAATAACTAAATAAGTAATAAACAATATTGAGAACATGAGTTGTAAAGTACATGAGTCCATAGGTTTTGGAATCAGTTCAGCGTTGAGCTGAGTTAAGTTATCTATGTTAGTTCAGGAGCCTGATATTTGAAGGTTAATAACTTTTCTTTAACCTGGTGGTGTGGGTATTCACAGTAAATACAAATAAATAAATAAAAACAAATAAACAATAAATATTGAGAACATGAGCTAAAGAGTCCTTAAAGTGAATCCATCTGTTGTGGGAACAGTTCAGTGATGGGGTGAGTGTTGTTGAGAGAAGTTATCGCACTGGTTCAAGAACCTGATGGTTGAGGGGAAATAACTGTTCCTGAACCTGGTGGTGTGGGTCCTGAAGCTCCTGTACCTCCTTCCTGATGACAGCAGTGAGAAGAGAGCATGGCCTGGATAGTGGGGGTCCCTGATGATGGATGCTGCTTTCCTGTGACAGCGCTCCATGTAGATGTGCTCAGTGGTGGGGAGGGCTTTACCCATGATGGATTGGCTGCATCCACTACATTTTATAGTTTTTTCAGTTCAAGGCATTGGTAGTTCCATACCAGGCCATGATGCAACCAGTTAATATACTCTTCACCACATATCTGTAGAAGTTTGCCAAAGTTTTCAAGTCAAGTCAAGTCACTTTTTATTGTCATTTCGACGATAACTGCTGGTACAGTACACAGTAAAAGCGAGACAACATTTTTCAGGACCATGGTGCTACATGAAACAATACAAAAACTATACTGAACTACGTAAAACAACACAAAAACTACACTAGACTACAGACCTACACAGGACTGCATTAAGTGCACAAAACAGTGCAGGCATTACAATAAATAATAAACAAGACAATAGGTACAGTAGAGGGCAGTAAGTTGGTGTCAGTCCAGACTCTAGGTATTGAGGAGTCTGATGGCTTGGGGGAAGAAACTGTTACATAGTCTGGTTGTGAGAGCCCGAATGCTTCGGTGCCTTTTCCCAGAGGGCAGGAGGGAGAAGAGTTTGTATGAGGGGTGCATGGGGTCCTTCATAATGCTGTTTGCTTTGCGGATGCAGCATGTAGTGTAAATGTCTGAAATGGCGGGAAGAGAGACCCCGATGATCTTCTCAGCTGACCTCACTATCCGCTGCAGGGTCTTGCGATCCGAGATGGTGCAATTTCCAAACAAGGCAGTGATGCAGCTGCTCAGGATGCTCTCAATACAACCCCTACAGAATGTGATGAGGATGGGGGGTGGGAGGTGGACTTTCCTCAGCCTTTGCAGAAAGTAGAGACGCTGCTGGACTTCCTTTGCTATGGAGCTGCTGTTGAGGGACCGGGTGAGATTCTCCACAGGTGAACACCAAGAAATTTGGTGCTGTTAACGATCTCTACCAAGGAGCCATCGATGTTCAGCAGAGAGTGATCGCTCCGTGCCCTCCTGAAGTCAACAACCATCTCTTTTGTTTTGTTCACATTCAGAGACAGGTTGTTGGCTCTGCACCAGTCCATTAGCTGCTGCACCTCCTCTCTGTAAGCTGACTCATCATTCTTGCTGATGAGACCCACCACGGCCATGTCATCGGCGAACTTGACTGGATGGCATGCCGAATCTTCGCAAATGTTTAAGAAAGTAGAGACGCTTCTGTGCTTTTATTGTCATAGCACTTGTTTGCTGGACCCAAGACAGATCATCCGAAATGATAACACCAAAGACTTTAAAGTTGCTGACCCTCTCCACCAAATGAGGATTTGCTCATGGACCTCCTGTTTCCTGCTCCTGAACTCAGTAATCAGCTCCTTGGTCTAGCCAACATTGAATGAGAAGTTGTTGTTGTGGCACCACTCTTCCAGATTTTCAATCTCCCTCCCCTATGCTGATTCATCACCGCCTTTGATTTGGCCAGTGGCAGTGGTGTTGTCAGCAAACTTAAATATGGCATTGGGACTGTGTTTGGCCACTCAGTCATAAATATTAAGCAAGTAGAGCAGGGGGCTGAGCATATACCCTTGCGGTACCCCTGTGCTCATGGTGACAATGGAGGAGATTTTGTTGCCGATCTGAACTGACTGGGGTCTGCAAGTGAGGAAATTGAGGATTCAGCTGAACAAGGAGATACTGAGGCCAAGGTCTTGAAACTTATTGGTTACTTTTGAGTGAATGATAGTATTGAATGCCAAGTTGGAGTCAACGAAGAGCATCCTGATGTATGCATCTTCACTGTCCAGACATTCCAGGGGTTTATGTGAAGAGCCAGTGAAATGGCGTCTGCTGTTGACCTAATGTTACCGTAGACAAATTGGTGCAGATCCAAGTCATTTCTCAAGCAGGAATTGAGATGTTTCATCACCAACCTTTCAAAGCACTTTATCACAGTTCTACTGAATGATAATCATTGAGGCAAGTTAACACATTCTTCTTAGGTACCAGTATAATTGACGCCTGCTTAAAGCAGGTGGCTACCTCAGACTGCCGAAGTGAGAGGTTCGAGATATCAGTGAACACTCCAGCTAGCTGATCTGCATAGGTCTTTAGCACTCAGCCAGGTACCCCGACTCGGCTGGATGCTTTCTGTGAGTCAACCCTCCTGAAGGTTGGCCTTCGAGACCAAAATTACAGGGTCATCGGGGGCTGTGGGAGTTCATGAAAGTGCCTCCATTTCTGATGGCCAAAGTGAGTAAAGAAGTTATCGAGCTCACCTGGGTGCAAAGCCTTGTTTTCACTTGTATATGGCTTGGTTTCACTTCGTAGGAGGTGATAGCATTCTAGCCCTCCCACAGCAGTCCAGCTGCCTTCAGTGATTCAGATTCGGTCTGGAATTGCCACTCTGCATATGAGATAGCTTTCTGGAGGTCGTTCCTGAACCTCTGGTATTTTCCTTGGTTGCCACTGATCTGGCCCTCAGCAAATTGCAGATCTCATGGTTTATCCAGGGCTTCAGGAAGATTCTGAATAGTTTTGTGAGGGCATACTTGTTTATGACTGTTTTTATAAAGTCCACGACAACCGTGGCATATTCATTTAGGTTACAGTTAGATCACCCACGATCTTAACAAATGGCAGAACTGGCCTGAGGAACCAAGTGGTGTAATTCTGCTCCTAATTTGTATGTTAATATGACAGGGGAGCATAAAGGATAATCAGGCTCTGTGGGTGATTAGTAAGAGCAAGGCAGAGCTGTGTTGCTCTTGGCACGAGCTCATTATGGAGTGCATCAGCTTAAAATGCATTGTTCCCAAGCATCCAATTGTCCTCCCAAGATCAGTCCCAGTGCTTACATCATCCTTGGTAGTGCTTTAAACGTAGTTATTGTTTCCCTGTAAAAGCACATAGTAACAATACATACATCCATAAACACATATCTAATTCCCTTTTAAATTCAATTATTGCATTCACTTCCATAAACTTCACTGGCAACTTTCTGGAATTGTGTAAAAACACAAGTATATATCTTATGCTGATCTGTCCTTTATTTTTCAGCTGTCCCTACTGGTGTATGAAATCTTCAGCATAGAAATAACAACTGAACTTTATAACCCTGAGAATTTCCGTGAGTTCATCTCAGTCTCTTTCTTCCCAGAAGAGAATAAACATAACTTTCTTCACCATTTCTCTGAAGTTCAGTATCTGAGACCTGTAATCAAACTGGTTGTTCGCCCCATGCCCTCTCAAGAGCAATAATATCCTTCCTGCTGTTAGGTGGCCAGGACTGCCAGCAGTTCTTCCAGATGGGGTCAGACCAATGCCTTACACAGCAACAGTGAGTTCAAATGTTTACCTATTCATCTATCCCCAAGAAGTGGAATTCTACACAGAACTGATGTTTAATGCTCTCGTGGTGTGGTGTGGAATAGATGATTGGGAGAAACAAAGTCAGTAAGATACAACATTGAATTAAGCTGTGTTTTCCTTGAGAAGCTCAAAAAATGGAAAAAAAAAGAACTATAAGAGAAAAGATTTGCTATGTAATTGTTCATTCATCTTGATTTCCTTTGAGAAGTATTTCTTCAGGCAGTTAGTGTAATCAGAGAAAAACATTGTGTAAGCAAGGCCAATTTCCACTTTTTTTAAAATTCCATTGATTGGAGGCATTTCAAGAAGTCAGTGGCCAATCTATAAATAGATTCACTTTTTCTGCTGTGTTCAGTCAAATGCTGATATCCTGGGTAGCCGCCTAAGCAATGATAAGCAATCTAAACTTAGTTCTTATGAGGCATTCAACTTTGCTTTAAATGCTGCATTTCTCTATCATTTGTTTCAACGGGGAAAACGCACACGTAAAGCTTCTCATCAGTCACCGAAGGGGCTGATCCCAGACGTGTATCAGGGCTATAATGATTGCAGAGTAACATTTCTGCATCAACAAAAAATATAGGTGAAGTGAGAAGAAAATTAGGAGAAGAGAAATCTCCCTCAAATAAAGGATACTATTGATGCATGATTTTACTGCAGCATCAAGGCATACCGTTAGATTTGTTATTGTTCAGTAATATCCTTGTACAACATTCATTCAAAACTTTGGCAATAAAAATTGCATTCTTAAAATGAATCATCACAAAAATCAGGAGTTTTGTTAGGACTGTCCCTGCTATATTTAGATGTCACTCGCTGAGATGTGTGGTAAAATCCTTAAATAGTGTTTCTCCTATAGAAGCAGCTCCAAGGAAAGTTATAGTTTCTTGGGGAAGATATCAATGAACATTTTGGTGGTTAAGATAAAAGAGAAGTAGGATGCCAGTATCCGGAATACAATGAATTCCAAGTACAATGCCATGTTTATGTACATTACAGTTACAAGAGTGTGAAGGGCAGGTGGACAATATGATGCAAGGCCATAATCATGTGCAATCGCGAGTCCATCTTAACATACTAGGGAACCATTATCTTATAATTGCAGGATATAAGATGTCCTTAGGCCTTGTGGTATGTGCTTTCAGGCTTTTGTACCTTCTGCCCAATGAGGAGGAGGAGAAGAGAGAATTCTGGGGTGGGTGCGGTCTTTAATTATACTGGCTGCTTTATCGAGGCCACAAGCCCGTGAAGGAGAGGCTACCTTCCATGCTGTTCTGAGTTAGGTCCACATCTCTCTCCAGTTCCCTGCAGCCATACCAAGCTGTGATACATCTGCAGAGGGTGCTTTCTATGGTGCATTGATAAAGATTGGTGCAGTTCAAAGGAAACATGCCAAATTTCTTTCACCGCCTAAGGAAGTAGAGGTGCTGATGCATTTTCTTGACCATGATGCCTGCATGGCTGGACCAGGTCAGACTTTTGATAATGTTCACCCCTCAGAGCTCGAAGTTTTCCACCCTCTCGACATCAGCGCTGCTGATTTAAGCAGAAGGATGTGCATCGCTCCACCTCTTCCTCTTTAGTGTCAGCTCTTTTGCTTGCCTGACGTGGGGTGAGGGCGGGGAAGGTTGCTGTTATGACATCGTGTTGCTATGCTCTCAATCTCCTTCCAGTACTCTGACTCATTGTTATTTGAGATTTGAGCCTCCAGATTGATGTTATCTGCAAATTTGTAAATGGAATTAGAGCAGTGTACATCACAAAGGAAGGGCAACCGGACTGTGAGGTGTCATAGGTCTCTGTGCAACGCAATGCAACTAATGCCACACTCATTCTTTCCTAGGATTCTACGATTATTTACTTTCAGGTGTTTATTCAGCTCTCTTTTGAAGACTGTTATTAAAGCTACCACCATTACTATTTTAACAGCCCATTCAAGACATTAACCACTCTATGTAAAAAAATTATTGAGTCACGTCTGGTTCTTTTGCTGGTCATTCTCATCCTACATTCCTTGCTTCTTGACTGCTACATCAGTGGGAACAGTTTCACTCCATTTCCTCTATCTATACCCTTTATTGTTATAAATGTCTCTATTAAATCTCCTTGCAACCTTATTCCAAGGAAAACACTAACATCCACAGTTTATCTACGTAACTAAATTCCTTCATCCTTAGCATTACTTTGGTGATTTTTTTTGCACATCTTTTCCATGGTAGGTAGCCATAACTAAACACAATACTCAAGCTATGGCTAAACTAGTATTTTGTAAATTTTAATTGTGACTTCTTCACTCATGTAATTTATGCCTCCAGTTATAAAGCACAATGCTTTTTAACTACTTTCAATGAACTGTGCACATATACTCCTAGATCTCTCTGCTCTTGCATCTTTTTAAGAATTGTACTACTAGTTGATATGGTATTTTGTTCTTCCTACTGAAATGTAACAACTCATATTTCTCGACATTACGTTTCTCAACATTACAAACCCTGATATGGCCTATCAAACTGCTTTGCAATGGTCTGTTGGGTCATCAACAGAGATCCCACTCAGATGACCCCTTCCAAGGGTACTTCTATGTTAGCTGCAATGTGAGCATGAGGTTGCATTGGCTGGACTAATTTACCTAAAAGAGGATAGTCTACATTTTACAGATCACATGATCTTAGCAGCAAATGGTCAAACAAAGCTGTGAGTATTTTACAGCAAGGCAGGAAGAAAAATGGTGGAAAATTATTACAAGGATTAGATATTGAATCTGATGACATTTCATTAAGGACACATATTTTATTATATTTGGGTTTTAATAGAGAGGGATATTTATGGGGTAGAGATGAATTTTTAAATAAATGTATTTCCTTTCATTTTCTGTGCTTTTCTTCTTCATCCTTTCCTTTTCTCCATAATTTTATTTTTTTATTTTTGATTACCTGCTTTTAACTCTGTCTTTGTGATTATACCATAAATCCAGTAAAAGGTAAAGGTTCTTCTGAGGTTGGAGGAAAGTGATAAAGCTGGCACAAAGTGCTATTCTACACCAAGTCTATAGCTCAGACCAACAGAAGAAAATGGATTGATTCATGAAGATTGCTCACTATTACTTTCTTAAGGATAATTAATGATGGGCAGTAAATGCCAGTCTTGCTTGTAATACCCAGATCTGTAGAATGAGTAAATAATAAAAAACAACTTTCCCCTGGATTTAAGTGGCATTGATTATCCAGAGTGAGGAAAAAGTTGCATTCCATGATGAGAACAAATATTTTTGGATAATTATCCTTTAAACTTGTTTTACCTTTATGATTCAACTGCAGACATTTTAGAAACGTTTTGTTGTTCATTTTATATACACAAAAGGCAAAAGGCCATTGATAATACATTGTCAACTTTCACAATAATGTAGACAAAAAATTTTTCCCAAAGCGCTCTGTTGTGCCATGGTACATTCCACTGTGCTGCAAAAATGTGTTCATTGCCTTCATTATATGACAAATGATATGTGATAACTTAGCTCTCCATCCTCCACAAGTTTATTAACTCCTGGAAAGTTTACTTCACTAAAATCCTTACCTTACACCCTGGATTTCGTCTTCCTAACTACTGATTCTAAAATGTCATACCCACCTTCAAATCCCTCTGTCATCTTACTTCATTTCTTACCTCTCGACCCCTGCTCCTGATATTTCTTTTCTACATCACTCTCCATTTATTTGGACATTACTGGAATATAAAATGTGTGGGTTTTTTTGTCCTTCAAGCCATTCATTTCTATGATCAATCCATCTTTTTGTCGTGCCCTCAATCATTTTCCTCCTTTGAAGTATATGTCATAGTCAAATCTCATGTTTATACCTTTATTATTTTTAATCTGTCATGAAATATTTACATATGCACCTCAATAAATATGTGTAGGTATATATAATATGTGCTTACATACTTGCGCATACACAGAATTTAGTTAAGATTAAAGCTGTTGAAATAAGGTAAAGGGTGTTTACTCAAAACATTTCCTCAAATACATCAATTGCCATCATGCTGGGTGCCCAGACTCTGACCTGGTGATATGGTTACTAGTACCGTCAGCAGGATCTGTAGGCCAAGATAGCAATCTGCAAAGAAAGCAGCTGACTTCATATAAAAAAATATTCCTCTGGAGAGTTTTGTTTCATCAGGTCATTCACAGATATACATTAAAGGTTCTATCTCTCTAGTCCTGAATCCTGACCCAAAATGTCACCTATAACTGACCACTGACCTTATCTGCATATTCAGACCCAAGATGGTTCAGTGGATCAAATGATTTTCCTCCCCTTTCGGTGCTCTGTTTTTCTACTGAGCTGATTGCAAATGACAATATTATAAGGAGCTTAATGAAGATCCCACAAACAATTTGCACCTCGGATTTACAGACCTAATATCTTGCAAAGTTCCCAGACCTGCTGACTGCACACTTTATGAATGCCAACCAATCTGTTTTCCTCTCAGGGGTAAGGACTCTCTGGTTTTTAGTTCACTGGAACAATTTTACTCCAGCTGTTACATTCAAGTTCTCTGTTTTTCTCTTGCACCCTGTTTTCTCTTTCTGTATTTTAGTTATGCCACAATTGCAGCTCTGAAATGTTATAACAGAGTTATATTCCTGGTTATTATATTGAACAGGCAAATGTCATCGAGTGAGTGTAACATTTTTCAGCTACAGAAAAGGATATAGGGCCTAAAGGAGCAAATATTTACAGTATATATAAAACACAAAGGCACTAATAAAATAGAGAATACAAAATAAAATTAGCAAAACTTAACAAATAAAAAAAACTCATCTTTCCAAATTCACTGTTAGAAACTCAAGTGATAAAGTATAAACTGCGAACGTTTCCATCTTTTCCATTGATGTGCTATGTACTTTAAATATCAATATAGTGTCTAATCAAACTAGTTTTTTCTTCATAATTTAATGTGAACAAACTATTCAACCACAGGGACACCACAAATGTACCTAAAGTCATCCTTATTCAATATCTTTATGTTAGTGCTGGTGAACAGTTCTCACTGGGTAACAATTTGAGATTTTTGTGTACTTACACAGTCTAGACATAAAGGGGGTCAATTGCAAAGCCCCTCTTCTCTGCATGCTGCCTTTACAAAGATCAATTAATGCATTCCATCAAGGCAATAAATGTGCTATCTTCCTGTCTGTATGCTTGAGAAACACATTTGGTAGTGCAACATTTACCAGCATAAATTGAAAGAAAACATCCTAAGAAGCAAAAGGAAAGATGAATTCTTCCTTTGATATTTTCTGAATCTTGTCTGTTTATTCAGTACATTGTGAATGTGATGGAGTTGCAATGCTTTACTTCAACACTACCAGAGAAATCTCTGTGTAACTTATTCATGCTATTTCTGAAATGAAACTCAGATGATTGATCCTTATTTAGATGCTGCTGCTTTTGGCTTTGCCCTTTTTCTAATTGCTATTAAAATATTCTATCTATGGGATTATATTTCCCTTTCCTAATTTTTTGAATGCAAAATAAAATGAATGATTCATTCATTTTAACAAAAAGTTCATTTACCATGTCTTGGTCATTGTAAATTCTTGTTCCAACTAAAAGCAATCCCTGTCCATATATATAAACTGGCAGGAAGTGCTAGCTGGAATCTGAGTTGTTTCAATGCTGTCAGAAATCATTGACAACCTTTCTGAATAAAAGATGTAGCTTGCATTTTACAGCTATATCTTAAAAGTTGTTCTTGCTACATGTAATATATCAATGTATGTGCACAAGGGGAGCGGGGAGGAAACCAGTTTTAGTGTAGTAGAAACCAAACTTGTTTTCATACACTGTTTAGTATTTGTGTTACAGTTAACATACACTGATTTCTAGTTTACACTGGAATTTCAGAATGCACAAGAAAATTCAGGTTAAAATTTGTTTTCCCCAGCCCTTTGCACCCTGGTACTGATGGGCACACATCCTTCAATGTCAATTGGTCATGCCTCAGTGGAAAAAAAATGATTTATATTAACTCTGTAGGGAAGGGATAGTTTAATGTTAATTAAGCAAGAAATGCAGCTAGCAATGAAACATTTGCTATTGTTTAACAAAATAACACCATGGTTTCCATGCAGACTTAGATACCTTGACAGTGCATACTGAAAATCATTAGTTATACAAAAACAATTGATGATGGACAAGTAGCTATATATCTTGGAGCAGTCAAGGAGTTAAAACTTCCCACCATGCCTCATTCTCAATTTATAAAATTGAAATTCTTCCATAAATCAAAAGTTACAAACAGAGTTTGCAACGTCATAAGTCTTGTAAAGCCTTACTCTTTGATTGATTCCTGTACACACATTTCCACTTATTACCATAATGTGTTCTTGCGGCACAATTGGAAAAGAGTGAGAGAGGGGCAACTCACACAAGTAAATAACAAATGGCCTCAGCTCCTCCTCATCTGGAGTGATTGTGGTACAATGTTCCATCATATCAACAGCAAAAGAGAGTCTTAGGGTTTGGGCAATCAATTACAAATATGTGTAGAGGCAGACACAATCATTTCCCTGATTGTCACCAGTCGCAGCTTTTGACACAGCAAAGTGATCCATCAGTCTATTTTCCCTGACACACAGAGAGAAAGATGGCCAATTCTTGCAGCCTAGCTGTTTACTGGATTGGCTAGTGCTTTCTTTTCCTAATCTAACCAATTGCGTTGTATATCCTCATTTTAATGATATTTTTGATTACTTGGAGCAGTTTCTAGGAATATCCTGCAACTGTAGATTTGCTTTTTTAGAACTTCAATTGAGTGATCTTTTAAAAGGAACCTGAAGTCAGTGTGATCTAAACTTACCATTACTGTAAACATAGTCTTTTTTTTTGGCTTGGTAGTTATATATTTATATAAGTAACAATATATATATATATACTCTATCCAGTTCTCAATATCATGGAATTGGCTATCCCTGCCTGAAGAAATGAACATGATTTTGAACTTAATTTTGCTCTAATTTTATGTAAGCTAGCTGATCCATCAAGGGTTGAGTCTCACAGCTAAACAAAACAAGAAACGAGAATTTTCATACATTTCAGTGCATCACAAAAGCACATCAATCTCGAAGTGATTGAATCCCCTCCACCACCTCACTGAACAACTCAAAAGGTAGATTAAAAATTTAAAGCATTTTTAGAAGCTTTTTAGAGTTTTGGTCTTGATAAAGCATTTCTGTGTTCTGTAATGTGATTGTTGGGCTGATGGGACTTCAGATTGTAAACAAGCAGCCCCAATGCAATTTTTTCCATTGACCCATGGGAATTCAGCTCTGAGAAGACTACTGGTTGAATAGGAGAGTCAACTAACCTTGTCTACACAATTCAAATGCATTGTACTGAAACAAAACTATAAATATACCACCTGCATTTAGAAAGTTCCAGGTGATGCATTGGCACTTCTGACATACTTAAAGGAACAGTCAGAGATTTATCTACCACCATAATTATAAATGTATGGAAGCATTTCAAGTATATTTTAGTACAATTCTGGTTAGTTTTCATTCACTTTGGATCTAAATTTTACAGTACAGGTTGGATGGCATTTAAGACCTTCCTGTATTCAAATAAAGACTTTAAAAATGACCACCCTTAAATGATTATTTATCTGTGTGAATTGCACACTTTGGCATTGAATCAAATAATTGGTGTTAGATTCTGATGTTTTAATCCAAGGTTATTTCAGAAGTCAGGAAAAGAGGCACAAAACTTGTTGCTTCATGATTGTTTTATTATACATTAATAGAATTAACTAGCTGGCTGGTAGCGTAGTGGCATTAGCATAGGACTTCAAAGTGAATGGTCCCGAGTTCGAATCTGGTCGGCTCCTTCCACACCTTTTCCATTTGTGCTGGGTTGAGCATTGAGCTAGAAACTCGGCCTCGTAAAAAAAGTCAATTACTGTGGAAATGACAAAAATGCCGTCCGATGTGCCACAAGGCGTGAAAAGGAACAACAACAATGGAATAGAGAGAGAGTTGAAAATAATAATGACAGAGGTCTACCAGCTGCAGAGAGGCTGAATCAAAGAAATAAGATGGCAGTGCTTTATGGTCAGCTATGTTATACCCATAGATAAGAAAAATATTCAGATCTGTAGATAAGGGTTAACAAATGAAAAAGCACTTATTTAAATAATACAATACCAAGAGAAGCTTCCAGAATCATACTTGTATTATACCAATGCAACCACTAGGGGGACACACTAAACATGTATAGACATAACATTACCACTAGCAGGCATAGTATGCAGTTATTTGTATTGTATATACAGTAAGCAATTATATAAAGTACAAACAGATAATTAATTGTTAAACAGCAACTAAACAGTGTAATCTAAGAGTTAAACAGTTGGATCCAACACAGGTGAAGTTCAGTGTTTGTCAAAGCTAAGCTAGCTTCTATGATATGTAATCAACAGCAGCCATATTGCCAATTTCCTTATGACAGAGAAGGAGACTACTTAGTTCATTAAGTCTCTGGTAGCTCACAGAGCACTCCCATTCCCATTGTTTTCTCTCTACAGCCTATTCTTCCCTCGTTCTCAAATTCCACCACTCGCCTGCAGAGTAGGGGCAAACCAAAGTAAGCAGTTCATCTCCGAGCCCACACACCTTTGGGATGTGGGAGGAAATCAGAGGGCCCAGAGGGAACTAAGACAGTCCCAGGAAGAATGTCCAACTCCACAAAAACAGGACCAGAGATCAGTACCAAGCCTAAGTAACTGGGGCTACAAAGTAGCAGCACCACAAGCTGAGCCACTGTGACTCCCAGAGGGGAGCAAAGGATAACACAAAGGCGAGTGTTTATTGGGGATTAATTGAGCCATGTGGGAAATGCAAATTGGGAATGTTGCATGAGGTGAGGATTGAATTGTGCTGTGATGCCTTTTCCTCCACAACCCCACCCACAAAGCATACAGCCACTGAGGGTGAAATATTCTTGAAGGTAACCAGTGACTGAAAGTGTCTTGCAACCAACGCAAATAGAAAATCAGGCAGAGTGTAAAACATGCTGCTCATTTTTCCGCCATCTACTTTATGCTACAGCCCCAAGATAAATTTCATCCCCTTAATCTAGGATCATTGCAAATTTGGACAAGTTTCTAGCAGGCAGCCGGTGTTTGTCGGGCAGTATCCAAACAAGAAATAAAGATCGAAAATGTATATATCAGCAAAGAAACAAGATAGATTAAACTTTTATGGGTTGACCTTTCAGCGGAGCATTGATGCTTGACTTCCCTAGGGTTTCACAAATATTGTCCAGTTATAATGGACAGTTGTTAATGCTGGCTGTCAAAGGTGAAAGGTTAAATCATGCTACATAGTGTACTATTATGTAGTGAAACAGGGCTAATATATTCCTATCAGCCTGGAAACATCATGAAGTTAAGGCTAATAAGAGAAGTCAGACCAGATTATTTGCTTGAATAAATAACCAAGAAATAGCATTGCAATGCAAATAAAATTGAGAGACAACTATATGTGCTTCTTGACAGAAAAGGATTGAAGGATATTCTGATAAATGATATCCATAATACAGATGCTTCAGAAAGGAACATACGTGTTTGCTTCATCAACATTTTTGAAGTTTCTAATGCTGTTATGACCATATCTATCATGAACCATTTGGAATTTGAAAATACTTATCAAGTGTTTTCTTCCTTACATTGAAGATCAAAAGAGAAGTTCATATGATGTACGTGAAGGCTTTCTATAAGGTGCCACAGAAGAGAAGATTAATTAAAAATAGAAAACAGCTTAGAATAGAGTACAATACTAGCATGAATTAGGAAGTGGATAATGGACAGAAGACAAGAGAAGTGAATAAATGAGTTATTTTCTGATTGGTGTTGGCCTTTGGAATATCACAGGAATCAATGGTAGCCCTCCAGATGTCACAAATATCAGTGTTTTGTATTCAGGGATAAATATATCCAAGTTTGCTGATGATCCTAAGCAGCATGCGATGTGAAGAGAATGCAGAGAGGTGCTATTCTGACTGAAGGTCTGTGTTCAAGATCTGGTGGTGTTCACAGGATCTATGCTAGGGCCTCTGTCATTCATAACATGTTAAATGATTTCATCACAAATGTAGTTAGTATGATTAAGAAGCTGCAGACTAAATAAAGACTGATGGTATTGTGGAGTACGATGAAGGTTTTCAAAGGATATATATTGCAGTATATAAATCAGTTAAAAATTTGTGTGGAGAAATACTGTGATAGATTGAGTTCAGTCTGGACAAGTTGAGGTCAAATGCCTTAGGAAAATATACAGTAAATTGCAGAATCCTTAGGTGCATTGATGTACGGAGGGATGGTTGCCAGGCTGGGTTTGGTCCAGGGTTGTTGTGAAGTATCTGCAACCATTGGTCTACCAGGAGAGGCTTAGACCAGGTGGGCCCAAGTCCAGAGACGAGCATGGAGTTGAACAACAGATCTTTACTTGTGGATTGGTTTGTAGAAAACACAAGCTATGACTCAAGAATCACTACACACAGTATAGAGAAGTAAAACAAGGCAAAGGTGCACTGATAACTAAAACAAAATACAGGTGAAAATAATCAATTAATAATTGGGAGGAGGAGCATCAGAGCCTGGAGGACTCTGGCACCCCCTGGTGATCAGACCGAAGCATGTCAGGGATCTTGGGGTTTATGATCATAGCTCCTTAAAAGTGGCAACATATGGACACAACATACTTTCCTTCATCAGTCAGAGTATTGAATGCAAAAGTCGGAGGTCATGTTGTAGTTGTATAAAACTTTGGAGAACTGTGTCCAGTCTCATTCAATACATTATAGAAGGATGTGTGGGCTTTGATGAAGGTGCAGCAGAGATTCACCAAGGTGTTGCTAGGATAGGACAGTATTAGCTATAAGGAGAGGTTGTTAAAACGTAGTTTTCTCTGCAGCATTAGAGGCTATGGGGTGGTACGATAGAAACATAAAATTATGAGAGGCATAGATAGGGTAGATGGCCAGAGTCTTCCCCAGGATTGAAATGTCAATTACTAGAGGGCACGGGTTTAATGTGAGAGGAGGAAAATATAAATGAGATTTATAAGGCGAGATTTTTACACAAAGGATGGTTGATGCCTGGAATGTGCTGCTAGGGGAAGCAGTAGAAGCAGATATGATAACAAAGTTTCAGAAGCATTTAGACAAATCACGTTGGCAGGCAGGCAAAGAAGAGGTACTACCCTAGTGCAGGCAGATGGGATTAGTTTATAAGGGCATTATGGTCAGTGCAGAGGGCCTGTCCTTGTGCTATACCCTTCTATATTCTAGAGTATTTTTAATGTGAGAGATTGAAAGCTGTGGTGTTAACAAGGAGGTAGGTGTCTGTACACATACTATCATAAATTAACAATGCAGGTTTAGCAAGCAATCAAGAAGGCAAATGGTATAATGGTCTATATTGCAAAAGGATTTGAGTTTGCTCCAATTGTATGAAGCCAAGTGAGATGTCATTAGGGAATATTCTGTATAGATCCAGCTTTCCCACACAAAAGGAAAACAGTTGTGACAGAGGAAGTGCAGTGAACGCTCACCCCGATTGATTCCTGGGATGGTGGGTTTTCTGTGTGAGGAGAAATTAAGCAGACGAGGCCTGCACTCCCTTGCATTCAAGAGAAAACTGTATGATTTCATTCAAACATGCAAAATTCTTTAGGGTGATCACAGGATTGATGCAATGTTAATGTTGGCAGGGGTGCCTGGAACCAGCGATTGCAGTCTCAAATTGAGGGATGCCTATTCTTCCACTCCTATTTTCTTATGTTCTTTGATGTTTTTGCTTCTACATTTTTATTTTCAAGACTGCAGAGCACAAGAGCGTAAATTGAAGATCAACAAATTACTCCTAAAGCTGGATATTCATTTTTTTTCTTAGAACAAGTGAAGCATTGAATGTTCTTTCAATAGAAGTAATTATTAAGTAATGAGCTCCTTCTTGGCATTGGGGCATTAGAGATTATAGGGATAGATTTTATTTAGAATATATTTGGGAATATTATTCAGTACATTGTACATTGTGGAATGTGAATTACTTTAAGCTACAGAGTTTTGTACAGGTGGGAGTAAAGGGCCAGGATCCCTAATAATCATTATTTATATTAAATAATTGTATATATGCTTGATATTATTTTATTTAATATTCCCTTCCAAAACAAAATTAATTTCTGGAACAAGTCCCTGTTTTTTTCCCCTTATAGAATTTACTAGGTTTTGATTAGGTTAACAGAAATCCTGAAACTAATCATATATAACTGATATTTGTAGGATAGAACCACAAGAGATTCTGCAGATGCTGGAAATCCAGAGGAACAAACAGAAAATGCCAGAGGAACTCAGCAGGTCAAGCAGCATCCATGGAGAGGAAAGCCAGGCGACATTTCAGGCCAAGTCCTGATGAAGAGTCTTCACCTGAAGCATCAACTGTTTATTCCTTTCCATTTGTAAGATCCAATTACGTTTAATATTTAATTGTCTTTCCTATATTACGACTATGATTACATATCAAGAAAACTTTGTGGGCAATAAATTGCTCTGGGGCATCTGCAGAATATGAAAGATGTGATGTAAGTTCAAGATTATGATCTTTTTGTTATTATTTCCTATGGCCTGATTTCCCCCAATAAAAATAGCTTTAAGAGATTGACAAACCTTTTTCTCAACACAAATATCATTAATGCTTTGTTGTTAATAACCTGCTGACTAAGTATTAAGTGGCACGACATTCACATAGCAGTGTCACATTTAGATGTTTACATATTCTCTGTACAAAAATGCTCTCTTTAACTGTATCATGAGTTTCATTGATAATAATGGTACTTCATCAAGTAATCTTACAGTTGCTTCAAAAGTGGATCAATACTTTGAGCTACTTAAATATTTCTGAATGCAATATTCCTTCTTTTTTGATTTTGGGATGTCTTTCTATATTCCCTTTGCAATTAATCATATACATCTGATATAAGGCAGCATTTTGGCATTGCCTATATAATTGTTTTCAACACTGAATTACAGGAAGGATATTAATAAGGTTGAAAGAGCGTAGAGAAGGTTTACAAGGATTTTGCCGGGACTTGAGAAACTGAGTTACAGAGAAAGGTTGAATAGGTTAGGACTTTATTCCCTGAAGCGTAGAAGAATGAGGGGAGATTTGATAGAGGTATATAACATTATGATGGGTATAGATAGAGTGAATGCAAGTAGGCTTTTTCCACTGAGGCTAGGGGAGAAAAAAACCAGAGGACATGGGTTAAGGGTGAAGGGGGAAAAGTTTAATGGGAACTTTGGGGGGGGGGGGCTTCTTCACACAGAGACTGGTGGGAGTGTGGAATGAACTGCCAGATAAAGTGGTAAATGCGGGTCACTTTTAACATTTAAGAAAAACTTGGAGTGCTACATGGATGAGAGGTATATGGAGGGATATGGGCCAGGTGCAGATCAGTGGGACTAGGCAGAAAAATGGTTCAGCACAGCCAAAAAGGGCCAAAAGGCTTGTTTCTGTGCTGTAATGTTTTATGGTTCTATGGAACATACAGAATTTTATCCCAAATACATTTTCTGTGAAGAATATGTAATTTTGCTTACCTAACATGTGCAATCTATCGCATTTAGAAGCTCTGGTGGTTAAAGCCTTCAGAACAGATTATATCTTGATGAAATCTTGATTGATGTTGGGGAAGGGGGAGTGGCAGTGGCTTAAAGAAAGAATTAAGAGTGATAAAACCATTTAGTTCCAGAGAAAATAATTTGAAAGTTATAAGCAAGTGGTTTTCTTTTTGAGATTATATTAAATTAATTATTCATAATGTGTACAATACTGACAAGGCCAGTATTCATTGCCTTTAACTTATTACTCATGTGACGATAATGATGAGTCACCTTCTGAAACCACTACAGCTGATCCGCTTCTATTGGATTGTTGGTTAGAGAGTTTGTTGATGAAATCATATTCCACATCTTTAAGCAATTATCATTATAACTGATGAATGGAGGAAATGATTCTAGCAAAATGGCAAGCCACTGGCTAGCTCCTTCCAGACCCTCCTGAAAAAACATCGTGAAGTGAACCTGTCATTGTTATTCAGGCAAACCTAAAGAAAGATGTTCAAAACATAAACAGCTCCTCTGGTAGCCCAACCCATTTGGTCATAAAGGACTAAGAATTTTTAAGATTCAAACTTTGTGTTTTGAGTAATTTTTAATCACTGTGATAGAAACTACACTGTTTGATGTGAGATTACATAGAGGAACAAGAAAGAATACTGGCCAACACTTATTCTTCTACCAAGATCACTAAACCCATTTATCTCATCATATCAAAGCCATGTCTTCAAAGGAGAGGGTTTTTACTTTATATCTGAATCAAAAGAGGTAAGTCGGACTTACCTTTGTATTGTTTCTATTGTTTGCATGATGTCTGTGTTTTTTTCTCTCTGTGCATTGGTTTTTGGTCTTTTTTATTGGGTTATTGAGTTTCTTGTGGCTGCCTGTAAGCAGACAAATTTCAAGGTGCATAATTTATACATTTTTGATAATAAATATGCTTTCATTGCTTGATACAGCACTTCCATTGTCATATTTTGTTTGATAATGCTCCTATGACAAGTCTTGGGATATTTTATTACAGTGAATGTACAATATAAATATAATAACTTCTAACCTGTTAAAGGTAGTTTTGCAGTTCCCTTTCTCTTAGTGCAATAGATAGATAGATAGATAGATAGATAGATACTTTATTCATCCCCATGGGGAAATTCAACTTTTTTTCCAATGTCCCATACACTTGTTGTAGCAAAACTAATAACATACAATACTTAACTCAGTAAAAAAATATGATATGCATCTAAATCACTATCTCAAAAAGCATTAATAATAGCTTTTAAAAAGTTCTTAAGTCCTGGCGGTTGAATTGTAAAGCCTAATGGCATTGGGGAGTATTGACCTCTTCATCCTGTCTGAGGAGCATTGCATCGATAGTAACCTGTCGCTGAAACTGCTTCTCTGTCTCTGGATGGTGCTATGTAGAGGATGTTCAGAGTTTTCCATAATTGACCGTAGCCTACTCAGCGCCCTTCGCTCAGCTACCGATGTTAAACTCTCCAGTACTTTGCCCACGACAGAGCCCGCCTTCCTTACCAGCTTATTAAGACGTGAGGCGTCCCTCTTCTTAATGCTTCCTCCCCAACACGCCACCACAAAGAAGAGGGCGCTCTCCACAACTGACCTATAGAACATCTTCAGCATCTTACTACAGACATTGAATGACGCCAACCTTCTAAGGAAGTACAGTCGACTCTGTACTTCAAATAAATTCAGATCCAGGTTTGATTATTTTATTCATCATATGTACAGTATATTGAAGCATACAATTGAATGTGTCATTTACATTAACAACCAACACAACATGCTGGACAGAATGGAAGGCTATCGAAGCTTGCAGTGGGATTTGGACCACCTGGAAAAAATGGGCTGAAAAATAGCAGATGGAATTTAATGCAGACAAGTGTGAGTTGTTGCACTTTGGGAGGACAAACACAGACGAGGACTTACAGTGAGTGGTAGGGCACTGAGGAGTGTGGGAGACCAGAGGGATCTGGGAATCCAGATCTATAATTCCTTGAAAGTGATGTCACAGGTAGATAGAGTCATAAAGAGAGCTTTTGGTACTTTGGCCTTCGTAAATCAAAGTATTTGAATACATGAGTTGGGATGTTATGTTGAAGTTGTATAAGACATTGGTGAGGCCTAATTTGCAGTATTGTGTGCAGTTCTGGTCACCTACCTACAGGAAAGATGTAAATAAGATTGAAAGAGTGCTGACAAACTTTACAAGGATATTGCAGGGATTGAGTTATAGGGAAAGTTTGAATAGGTTAGGACTTTATTCCTTGGAGCATAGGAGAATGAGGGGAGAAGCAGCTTATTCCACTCAGGTTGAGTGAGATCTTACGGGTTACAAGTGAAGGGTGAAATGTTTAAGGGGAATATGAGGAGGAACTTCTTCACTCAGAGGGTGGTGAGAGTGTGGAACGAGTTGCCAGCAGAAGTGATGGATGGAGGTCAGGTTTCAAAATTTCAGAGGAATTAGGATGGGCCTAGACAACATAATAGTTTGGCACTGATTAGACTGGCCAAAGGGCCTGTTCATGTGCTGTAGTGGTCTATGACTCAATGACAAGCTAAGGATGTGCTGGGGGCAGTCAACAAGTGTTGCCACACATTCCAGCACCATCTGTCATTAATGAACGCCACCATCCGGGCCATACTCTCTTCGCGTAACTGCCATCGGGAAAGAGGTACATGAGCTTTAGGTCCCACGCCACCAGTTTTAGGAAAAGTTATTACCCTTCAACCATCAGGCTCCTAAACCAGCATGGATAATTTCAGTCACCTCAACACTGAGCTATTCCACAACCTATGGACTCTCTTTCAAGGACTCTACAACTTATCTTCTCAGTATCATTCATTGATTTACTTATTTATTTATTACCTTTTATTTGCACAGTTTGTTTTCTTTTCCAATTGGTTATTTGGCAGTCTTTGTGTTTAATTTTTCATTGATTCTGTTGTATTTCTCTATTCTACTGTGAATGCCTTCAATAGATGTGGATGTTCAACCTAATCCACTTACAGCAATTTTTGGAATTATTCCAGAGGAAGCAAGCAAAGTGTCTGCTTCCGCCTAACATGTGATAGCTTTTTCAACTTTACTGGCTAGGAGAGCTAGTTTGCTACACTGGAAAGAATCTAACCCGCCTACTCTTTTTTATTGGCTCTCCTCCATTTTGTCATGTCTAAGCTTGGAGAAAATTAGAAGCCAAACATTTGATACATCCTTTAATTTTGAACAAGTTTGGCAACCCTTTATTCAATATTTTCACATGACTTAATTTATTTTTATTTATTTATTTTTCTTTATTCTCTTTGGGGAAAATCCTTATCCATGAAGGTTCGGAGATGACTGGAAGGATTTTTTTTTTCTCTCTTTTTAAATTTTTTTTATCCTCAATTGGACTGCCCAATCTTTCTTTCTCTTTTTTTTTCTTTTTTTTTGTTTTTGTTTCAGTTTAGTTAGTGGGTTTTTTTCCCTTTATCAATAAAATTTCCAATCTTTTTTTTAATGATTGCTATGAGGAGTTGTAGTTTTTTTTTACCATTGTATATATAACAGCATAATATTTTACCTATTTGATTTTGACATTATATACTTACTGTTTTTATTATTGCTGTTTAAATGTCTTTCATATTTTCTGTTTGCTAAGCTCCTCCTCTGATTTGTATATTTATTTGAAAATCAATAAAAAGATTGAAAAATGAAATGAATGAAGAGAATGAATCTCAAGGTAACATGGTGACATATATGTACTATGATAATCAATTTACTTTGAACTTTGACCAACATACCACAGCAAATTCCTAATACAGGTAAATGTATATGGCGAATTAAGTGATGTATGTGAATATGAAAATGTGGACAGGTGGGTTAGTAAGCTTGTGGATGATACCAAGGTTGGTGGAGTTGTGGATGATGTAGAAGACTGGAAAAAAATACAGCGTAATTCTGATCAGTTGCAGATATGGGCAGAGAAATGGCAGATGGAGTTTAACACAGATAAATGTAAGGTGATGCACCTTGGTAGGGCAAATGCAATGAAACGGTACATTGTTAAGGGCATGACCCTTAAATGTGTTGTTGAGCAGAGAGATCTTACGATTCAAGTTCATAGTGGCTACTCAGGTTAATAGGGTGGTTAAGAAGGCTTATGGAATGCTTGCTTTTATTGGCCAAGGCATTGAGTTCAAAAGTCAAGAGGTTACGTTGCAACTTTATAAAACTCTGTGATTAGGCCACATCTGGAATATTGCATTCAGTTTTGGTCGCCCCATTATAGGAAGGATGTTGAGGCTTTGGAAAGGTTTCAGGAGAGGTGGTTGGAATTAAAGCATGTACCTAGCAGTAAAAGTTATATTCTTTGTGTTTGCTAAAATGTAGTCATCATAGGCAATCTGATGACTTGTGTTTGAAACAAACTTTATATGGGTTTGAAGTTTTAATTCAACACAGACCTTTGGATGTGACCTTTTGATAGAAATAATTCCATACTTCAAATATTTGCATTAATCTGAAAAGCTTTAGAGAACTACGTTATGCAATTTGGAAATAAAATTCGTTGGATAGCCAACATTACATTTTCAGTATTATGAATTATTGAGGATGATCAGGGAAAATAAAAAAAGATTTCAAACAGCTAGTAATACAAATTAAAGCTAGGAAGTTAGCAGGACATCACTGCTTGGAATTTTTTTAAATCAAAAGTTACATTAAGTTGCAGGGAAACCATATCTATGCATATATGGCTGTCAAAAGGGACAATTATTGGAATGAAGATAGATTGTAGAATACTTAAAGGAAGTCTAATTAATTGTAAAGGAGCAGCTTTAATGGGGATAATGTACTACATGATTTAAGTATATTTGCATTGCATAGAATTAACAACACAAATTTGAAGCTTCTAAGTTTACTTACTTCATGACAATAAAAAATTCAAATAAGCCTTTATAAATATTACAACCCAAAATGTGCAACTGAAGCTTTTGATTGATGTATGTTTTATCCACATTGATATCTCCTGTCCATAATATATCAAGTGCAGCTTATACTCCTATGTGACTTATACGAGTTCACAAAAACCAAGTGCTAAAACCAAAAGCAGAGTTTGATTTATGTTTCATCAAATACTCTACGTCTTTGTCTTAATGTTACTTTTCTGAAGATGTCGATATATTACCCAGTGCACACAGTGCCATAAAATTTTTTATAACACATCCATCTTGCATGTAAGGTGAGTCACAAAACATGAACTTGTCTTTGCAGAATTTTAACATAACTGCATTCTACATAAGTTGTAATTGGACTGTCACATCAAGATAGCCAACTTACGAAGCAAACATCCATAATTTTTAAAAGCTTCAATTCACTAACAAAAACAGGTTCTAAAGGAAAACAAATTCAATTTCAAAGAACTGGTAGTGGCATATAAACTAGTCACAAATTAAAGGCAAATTATTCACTGTTAGTTAGCTCAGTTAATGCATGTGGATAGCACATATAGTACTGAGCTATTCATAATAGGAAAAGTTAGTTCTTCAAAATAATGTAAGCATTAATAAGAGGATTTCTGCAGCTTGTTTCATGAGCTCAACAGGAGAGAGAAGAGAAGATTGTTATCCAGTTATACTTTCCAGAATGGGACTGATAATCACTTAGGCAAGAGACATAGGAGTTCACAGGGGAGGAAACCATCATGGACACCATCAGAAATATGTGGTAGTTATTAGAGTAGCTGCCACAGAGTCGGTGGCCAGCTGTACCGCAGAGATCATTGATGACGACAGAGTGCTTGGATCCAATCCCCTTTCTCATTTCTCATTTCCTGTTCATCCCACTATTTTTTCAGATTTACAATCTGCAGATGGTGTGAGCATGTATTTTACTCCACACCCTCCCACTCCACTCTCCACATCTCCTATCACTATATCCTCATCTTTGAAAATGTCTTCTCTCAAATTTGAGTTTATTGTTATATTCACAATTATATGTGTGCACAGGCACAACAAAAACCTTACTTTTAACAGCAGCACAGACACATAGCAGTATTTACAGTAAGCATGTGTGGTGGAGAATATATTGGCTGGTTTCATATAGAGACAGCAATGCCCTGGAATGGAAAAGCCTACAAAAAGTGTAGATACAGCCCAATCTAAAACCCTCCCCACATAGAGTACATCTATATGGAGCACTGTCGCAGGAAAGCAACATATATTTTCAAGGACACCCACCATCCAGACCATGTTCTCTTCTCACTGCTGCCATCGGGAAGGAGGTACAGGAGCCTCAGGACCTACACCACCAGGTTCAGGAACAGTTATTACCCCTCAAGCATCAGGTTCTTGAACCAGAGGGGATAACTTCACTCACCCCATCACTGAACTGTTCCCACAACCTATGGACTCACTTTCAAGGACTCTTCATCTCATCTTCTCAATACTTATTGTTTATTTATGTATTTATTATGATTATTATTTCTTTCTTTTTGTAGTTGTGCAGCCTGTTGCCTTTTACACATTGGCTGTTTGTAATCCAGTTGGGTGAGGTCTTTCTTTGATTCTATTGTGTTTCTTGTACTTGCTGTGATTGGCCACAGAAACTGTATCTCAGGTTTGGATATGGTGACATATATGTATATACTTTGATAATTGATTTTCTTTGAACTTTGAACATTCACAAGAAAAGAATATATTAAACTTAAGTCATCCACCAGTTTTAGAAGAAGAACAAACTAAAATAAAAGTCAATTTCATTGCAAAGTGATCAAAGTGGTCATAGCTTTGCTAAGCTGTAATGATTAGGGATGCACTGGCTGGTTCAAGTTGAAGAGAAGTTAGTGTTCTTGAACCAGGTGGTGTGGGACTTCAGGCCTCTGTACCTCCTGCCTGATGGTAGTTGTGAGAGGTGGCTTGGCCTGGATAGTGGGGATCTTTGGTGACAGATATTGCTTTCCTGAAGCAATTCCTCCTGTAGATATTACTAATGGTGGGGAGGGAGGGATATCCCCATAATGTATTTAGCCAAGACCACTACTTTCTGCACCTTCTTATGCTTAGCACATTCAAATTGCCATACTAGACCATGATGCCCACGCTGTCAGGTGGACATAAATCCCTTGCAAGGCAGCAGCAGTTAGGAAAATAAGGAATCCTTGACTGGGGAGTTGTGCACAGCACAAAGTTTAATGCAGACTTTGGAGTCATTCTGTTCCATTGTGTTGGGCAATGTTGGCATTTACTTCTTGACTCAACAACAGCAACTAACGTCTCAGCTTCCAATTTTGTTAGTTGCAATCATGAACCTTGGGTGCCAGTGTTTAAAGGTACTTTAAGCCTAGCATGCTGATGACATGAGGATATATGGTGTTGTGGGTAGTGTACAATGTTGTCGAAGATTTTAATTGAACATTGATAGAATCCTGAGCTAGCTGAGAGGTGGCAGATGGTGTTCAATATGGAAATGTGTGGTGATTGCGGAAAGTCAAACTTCAAGGTTAATGGAAAGACTCTAAGCAGTGTGGAGGAATAGTGGGATCTTGAGGTCCACATCCATAGATCCCCCAAAGATGCCACACAAGTTGATAAGGTGGTTAAGAAGGTGGACGGTGTGTTGGCCCTCATTATTTGGGGGATTGAGTTTAAGAGCTGCAAGGTAATGTTGCAGCTCTATAAAACTTTGATTAGACCATACATAGAATATTGTGTTCAGTTCTGGTCACTCATAGGAAGAATGGAGAAGCTTTAGAGAGGGTGCAGAGAAGATTTACTGGGATACTGCCTGGACTAGAGAGAATGTTTTACGAGGATAAGTTGAGAGAGCCGGTGCTTTTCTCTGAAGCAAAGAAGGATGAGAGGTGACTTGATAAAGCTGCATAAGATGATAAGAGACGTGGATAGAGTGGACAGCCAATGCCCTTTTCCCAGGCATAAATGACTTAATTTAAGAGGCTTAATTTTAAGGTGTTTGGAGGAAAGTTTAGGGGGGAATGTCAGAGATATGTATTTTACCCAAAGAATGGTAAATGCGTAACACACATTGCCTGGGAAAATGGTAGATTTGGAAATATTACTGAGATTTAAGTGACTCTTAGATATATGGATGAAAGAAAAATGGAGGGTTATTTGGGAGGGAAGCATTAGTTTGATATTGGAGTAGGTTAAAAAGCAGGCACAACATCATGAAGGCTCTAAGTGTCAGTACTGTGTTCAATACTCATTGCCAGTTCAACAATCCATTGAAACTGGTGAGATGCCATCTGGAAAGAGCCAGTGGTTTGGTGCAGAATGAATCGACTATCCTCTCTCAGGGGGACAGCATATGTGATCTCACGACCACTGCCCGTAAGACCATAAGACATGGGAGCAGAATTAGGGCATTCGATCCATCAAGCCTGCTCCAACATTCCATTATAGCTGATTTATTATCCCTCAGAACCCCATTCCCCTGCCTTCATCCTTTAACCTGTAACCTTTAACACCCTGACTAATCAAAAACCTATCAACCTCCGCTTTAAATATACCCAGTGACCTGGCCCCCACAGCCAACAGCGGCATTCACCATTCTCTGGCTAAATAAATTCCTCCTCATTTCTGTCCTTGTATTCTGAGGTTGTAACCTTTGGTCCTAGACTTTCCCATTATAGGAAACCTTCTCTCCACATTCACTCTATCTAGGCCTTTCAATGAGACCAGCATACCTGTTATTACTTGATGACAGTCAGCCAGTCTGCTGCTATTCATGCTGAAATGATATGGTCCTGGTTTAGCTGTTGGAGATTGTCAGCAAATTTGTTCGTTGCATCATCTGCTACAGGACTGAGATGGATCGGCTGGGTGAGTGGTGTTGCAACCTTGCACTCGATGTCAGCGAGACCAAAGAACTGATTGTGGTCTTCAGGGGGAAGTCAAGAAAACACACTGGAATTGAAGGAATGCTGGGAAGTTTCCAGATCAGGGAGATATGTAACTTGAAGAGGAGACTACAGGTCCCAGTGCTGTCATGACTCTGCGGCTCTGCACAGTAGGGAATGCAGCTTTGGGAGGGGCAAACAATAATTCAAGGCACATTGATGATGTGCATCTTGCACTCTTGCTATATGGGTAGCTGGCAGAGTCAATGGTCAGATGGTGTGCCCATAAGCCAGTCCCCTTACTCTGGGTTGTGTTGCGCCTCTTGACTGTTGATGGAGCTACACTGCTTTAGGCACTCCATCATTTTCAGGAGTTGTACTCTGAGGATTCCAGTGATATTCCCACAATAAAATAATCTTTTCCAACCAATATCTACAAAATTTTGCTTTTGAATGCTGTGAATACTGTCCAGACATCTTAATTTGAGACATAGTCTGTTTCATTCGCTGTAGAACGTTGATCCCCGCCATATTCACATTTGTTCTGACATTGAAACATGGCATTTTGAAGGTAATAATACTGCTCCCAAAAAAGAATATTATTATCCCCTGGCCATGGTTGCAGACTCGTTGTACAATAGGCCAAGCTCAGCGAGGCCTGCATCTTGCATTCAATTTCCCACAACCCCAGCGCTCACTATTATCTTTTTACAGCCCTTGGGACAAATCAGGCTCCAGAATTCACCTCCATTGCTGTCTCACCAAATGAAGCTAACCACAAGCAGCAAATGTGCCTCAGGTGGCAGATCCTGAGGCACTATCCCCACTGCCCTGATGGATCATGTTGTCAAAAGCCTTTCCAACTGCCTCTAATTGTCTCTGATGATCAGAAAAATCGAAAAGCAATTGAAATAGTAAAAAAAATCAGAAACATTTAAAATAGGATTTTATTTAAAGACATATCAAATATCCATTAATTAAGAGCAGAACAAAATCAAATAAAAACTATTTCCAATGAAGTTTTCAATATTGTGCTACATTGATCAAACAGCAGAGCTAGGTACAGATTTCTGAATCTAATGTTGGACTGGGAGGCCAGGTCTCCCTGAACTGACATGCTCACTCTAATACATGGGTGCAGAACTGAGGAATGTGTTGAACTGCACAAAGCTATTAGCCAATGTTCTCTACAGAATAACTGTCAGAAGAAGAGAATAATCAGGGCCACTGTGGCAGTAAACATCATTTTATTTTGTGAACATATGAGGGTTCTGAGTCTAATATGGGTGCAGTCAATGGCTCCTTTCACAGTCTGGCATCTCATTACCTTGGTAAATCTCCATTCTAGCTCAGGGTCCAGCTCTGCACCGAGTAAGAGGAATCAGGTGCTCTTTTGAGTACAGAGCCTCTGACAATCCATCATAAGCTACCTAATACTGAAAGACATGCTTTGAGAATTTGTGAACAGACAGATAACAGGGACTAGGAGTAAATGGATCATTTTAGGGTTGAAAGGTTGGGATTAATAAGATAGCACAGATGAACTGCTAAAGAAACTCAGCAGGTCATGCATCAATTATAGAGAAGAATAAACAGTCAACATACCAGGGCCTTCACTAGGAGTCCTAATGAAGAATTTCAGCTGAAACATCAACTGTTTATTCCTTTCCATAGATGTTACCTGACCTGCATTAATAAGATGCTGTTGGAATTGGAGATGGATTGTTAATTTTGTCATAAGGGGAGATTTGAATAGAATCAGTCTATTCTCTCTTGAGTTTAAAAAAATGAGAGGTCATCTCACTGTAAGATAGAAAATTCTAATGGGCCTTGAAAGATCAGAAGATGATAAGACATAGAAGCAGAGTTAGCCACTTGGCCCATTGAGTCTGCTCCACCATTCTATCATGGGTGATTTATTATCCTTCTTAACCCCATTCGCCTGCTTTCTCGCAACCTTTGACACCTGACTAATCAATAACCTGTCAACATCTGCCTTAAGTATGCCCAATCTCCTGGCCTGTACAGCTGTCTGTGGCAATGAATTCCACATATTCACTAACTTCTGGCTAAAATTTTTCCTCATCTCTGTTCCAAATGGATGTCCCTCTATTCTGAGACTGTGACCTCTGGTCCTGAACTCCCCAACTGTAGGAAACATCCTCTCCACATCCGTTCTATCTAGGCCTTTCAGTATTCGATAGGTTTCAATGAGATTCCACCTCATTCTTCTAAATTCCAGCATGTAAAGGCCCAGAGTCATCAAATGCTCCTCTTATGTTCTCCATATCCAACACATCATTCTCTGCAATTTCTGCCATCTCCAAAGGGATCCTACCACCAAACATATCTTTACTTCCCTTCTTCCCTCCGCTTTCCATAAGGATCACTCCCTCCGTGATTCCCTTGTCTATTCATCCCTCCCCACTAATCTCCTACCACGCACTTATCCTTGCAAGTGGACAAATAACTACACCTGTCCATTCACCTCATCCCTCACCTCCATGCAGGGCCCCAAACAGTCCTTCCGGATAAGGCACCTGTGAATGTGCTGGGGTCATCTATTGTGTCCGGTGTTCCCGATACGACTTTCTCTACATTGGCAAGATCCACGTAAGTTGGGGGACTGCTTCATTGAGCACCTCTGTTCCATATGCCAAAAGCGGAACTTCCCATTCCCCTTACGACAAGTCAGTCCATGGACTCCTCTTGTGCCACAATGAGAACATCTTCAGCATGGAGGAGCAACACCCCCAAACTGATGGTGTGATTATCAGTCTCTCCTTTCACTAAGAAAAATCCCATCCCCCTTCTTCTAATCCCTACTCTGGACTCTTACCTCTTCTTATCTGCCTATCACCACTCCCTGGGTCCCCTCCTTCTTCCCTTTCTCCTATGGTCCAGTCTTCTACTCCTATCAGATTCCTTTCTTTCTCACCCATCTGGCTTCACCTATCAACTTCTAGCTATCCCCGTCTACTCCTCCCACCTTTTTATTCTGACATCTTCTCACTTTCTTTCCAATCCTTAAGAAGATGCTGCCTGACCTGCTGAGTTCCTCCAGAATTTTGTGTGTGTTGCTCATATGTTAAATCTTTCATTCTTGGGATCATTCTCATGGGCCTCTTCTGGACCCTCTCCACCACTGGTCTATAACTTCTTGGGTTATCTCTACTCCCTTTCTTGATCAAGGGGACAACACTTGCAACCCTCCAATCCTCTGGTGGTACTTCTGTCCCTATTGATAATGCAAAGGTCATCGCAAGAAGCTCAGCAATCTCCTCCCTCACTTCTCACAGTAGCCTGGGGTATATCTCATCCGGTCTAGGTGACTTTTCTAATTTAATGCTTTTTAAAAGCTCCAGCACATCCTCTTTCTTAATATCTATATGCTCAAGTTTTTCAGTCTGCTGTAAGTCATCCCCACAATTGCCAAGGTTTTTTTCCTTGGTGAATACTGAAGCAAAGTACTCATTAAGTACCCTTGCCAACTCCATGCACACATTTCCACTATCGCACCTAATTGGTCTATTCTCACAGGGCTCAGCCTCTTGCTCTTCAGATACTTGTAGAATGCCTTGGGGTTTTCCTTAATCCTGCTCACCAAGGCCTTCTCATGCCGCTTCTAGCTCTCCTAATCCATTCTTAAGCTCCTTCCTAGCACCCTTATAATTTTCTAGAGCTCTAACAGTACCTCGTTTCTTGAAGCTTTACTTTTCTTCTTAACTAGATTTTCTACATGCTTTGTACACCATGGTTCTTTTACCCTACCATCCTTTCCTGGCCTCACCTCAATGGAACATACCTATGCAGAACTCCATGAAAATGTTCCCTGAGCATTTACCCTATTTCTGCCGTACATTTCCCTGAAAACATTTGCTCCCAATTTATGCTCCCATGTTCCTGCCTAATAGCATCATATTTCCCCCTACCCGAATTAAGTGTTTTTCCAAATTGTCTGCTCCTTGCCCTCTCTAGCTCTATGGTGAAGGAAATAGAATTGTGGTCACTG
The DNA here is from genome assembly GCF_048418815.1 of Hemitrygon akajei. NCBI lineage: Eukaryota > Metazoa > Chordata > Chondrichthyes > Myliobatiformes > Dasyatidae > Hemitrygon > Hemitrygon akajei. The sequence goes on from NC_133135.1 coordinate 60,097,113, forward strand.
CCTCCAAAATGCTCTCCCACAGAGAGATCTGACACCTGACCAGGTTCATTTCCTAATAACAGATCAAGTACAGCCTTTCCTCTAGTTGGCTTATCTACATATTGTATCAGGAAACCTTCCTGAAGCCACCTTACAAACTCCACTCAATCTAAACCTAAGGAGATGCCAATCAATATTAGGAAAGTTAAAATCTTTCATCACAACAACCCTATTATTATTGCATCATTCCAGAATCTGCCTCCCTATCTGTTCCTCAATATCCCTGTACTATTGTGGGGTCTATAAAAAACACCCAGTAGTTATTGCCCCTTTCCTGTTTCTGACTTCCACCCACACTGTCTCAGTAGACCCACTCAGCAGACATTCCTCAAACATTTCCAACTGATATGTCAGGCAAGATTTCCCCTTAAGGAATCCATGCTGACTTTGGCCTATTTTATCATGTGCTTCCAAGTACCCCAAAACCTCATCCTTAATAATGGACTCCAAACTCTTTCTAACCACTGAAATTGGGCTAACTGGTCTATAATTTCCTTTCTTCTGTCTCCCTCCCTTCTTAGAGAGTGTAGTGATACTTGCTGTAAAGGGAAAGAGTGGATGTTGAGATTATGTTTGCTCCTGGATTGGGTGTTTGAAACTAGAAATCACAGTCTCAGACAAATAAAGAGTTTTGTCACTTCCAGATAAAGATGAGAAAAAAAAATTCAGCCAGTGGGTGTAATGTTGAATCAGGTTTGTGGGTTTGGCAAGTGAGACAGAAGACACTGACTGTGAATAAGTACATTAATAATTTACTTACAAAGTGAAAATATTTGACCAAACATTCATTTTCCCTAGTTACAGACACTACAAAGCTAAATATTCAACAAACATACTTAACTAAAAGTACACACAGAGCATACCTTTCCAATGGTTATGTGCACCACATTGCCATAAACAAAGGAAGAAAGAGCAAGCATCTTCCTCATACTATTTTATACCCGGGATATTTGAAACTGGACAGCTAACCAATGGAAAAAGCAGCTGCTGGCTCTAAACTAACCAATCAATACAAAGCGACTTTTGACAATTAGAATAAGCCACGTCCCCCACAGGACAGTGGGTAGTGAATCTTAGACTACCCCATGTGGGGTGTCCGGCACCAAGTATATTCAAGGAAAGGATCAATGGATTTTCAGATATTAAAAGATTTGGGTTAGCACAGGAAAGTGGTACAAGTGTAAAATATCGCTCATGATTGTGTTGTATGGTGGAGGAGGTTCGAGGAAATGAATCATCTACTCCACTTAACTTACTATGGTTTTAACCTGAACTTACGTTTTCCAGTACTAGATTCAAAGAGCCAAAGGCATAAAAATTCAGTAAAGCTGTTATTTTGACAGCCACTGACAAAGCACTTCTGGCCTTGCTATGAAGTTGAAGTGGTTGCAGCATAAGGCTAGATCTTGAGGACCATCTTAGAAAAGCAGCGTGTCCTGAAGCTCTACTCTCAAGGCAAATGTTACCAAGAAATCCATTGTTAATACAGCCTCCAACTCAGAGTCTTTCTGCCACTCTTCCCTCCTCTTCATTTTAGCATGTTGCTCTGATTTACACCACCTCTTCTCCAAGACCTGGTTGCCCTGGTGGTATTGCCACCAAAACCCAACACGTGAATGGGACTGTTATGTCTTAAACCTCAGTTTCTAAAATTCATCCATGACAGAATCATTTTTTTGGAAATGATACAAAAACACCTGTTTTCTACTTTTCTTTCCTCAAAAGCCTGCTTCTCTCCTCAAGGAGATATTTTTTATATGGAGAGTTTTGTGGATTACATTCACGGTCTGCTCCTGTTGCTCAAGCAAGAGAACTCCTGAGATATTTAAACCAAAGTAGCATCACGTTAGATTGCAATCAAGAGTGACGGTATAGGTTGACATTCCCTCTCACTATCACATGACCCAGTACGGGCAAATAGAATAACTGGTATCAAGAAATAAAATTTTTGTGGTGCATATAATATCAACTGTAGAACATACTTCTCCAGACCTTATGCAAGAAACAGTGACTAATATATATACACACACATGCAATTTCTATTTGGAGCTTATGACAGATGTCGAAAGGAGGCATCGGTACAATAGGATAAAATGACAGATATTGTATTAAGTACATTGTGACAGCATGATGGCATAGTGATTATCTATTATAGTAACAGCGACCATGTTCAATTCCCACTGCTGTCTGCATGGAATTTGTACATTCTTCCTGTGACTGTGTGTGTTTCCACCAGGTGCTCTGGTTTCTTCCCACATTACAAAGACATATAGGTTAGTATGTTAATTGGTTATCTGGGTGCCATTTTGGTGACACGGGCTCATTGGGCCAAAAGAACCTACTACCATACTGTTTGCCTAAATAAATCAAAAAAATAGTAGAACTTGAGACCTGGAGTTACCGACATGGTGCTCAGTGTAAATTCTCCAAATCTTGTTCTGTTCCCATCAAGATCCATGATCAAACTAATGTTATATTAGTGTGTACTGCAGTTATCTTCCACTGAATACTCTGGTAGCCACACAGACAAAATGCTGGAGGAACTCAGCAGGCCAGGCAGCATCTATGGAAAGGAGTAAACAGTCAACGTTTTGGGTTGAGGCCCTTCATCGGGGATGCCTACCCTGAAGAAGTTTAATTCTTCCCTTCAGGGATGCCTACTCTGGCAGCGTCTTTTATTTTAAGTAATAAATTTATGAACACTGTTCAGCCCATCAAAAACCCTATCCTTAGAGATCATGTAAAATTTCCACAATCAGGAATTCTCTCCAACTTATTAAATCTGCAAGACAGATGTGAATGCTTCTGTCCTAAGAAATACTGAAATGATTATTTTCTACCATACACCAACAACAGAGGAAAATGCATTTCTATCCACGTTTCTTTTACCTAATTGCTCCATAGCCATCAGCACTTTTAGAAGTTATTCAAAATTGTCTTACTGTCCTGTTGAACTCCCTCAAGAATCATTGCAGAAAGTTCCTTTAGGAACAAGGACAGGGTCGTTAAGTAAGAATGGGAATGACAATAAACACTTAATGAGTTACAGCTAACAAAGGAGTTAGAAGTTTCCATTGGAAGGCAGGTGGCAACATTTCATTTGTGGACAGTTTGAGAATGACTGAATATTAAGTGAATCAGCTCAATTAATTTTGGGGGGTCAGAAATAATCATGCCAGAGGTTTAAGTGGTAGATGGTGATAGAACAAGGCTAGAAGGTAATCATTCGCTAATTTTCAAATTTATTTAATTACGTAGAGATACAGTGCAGAGTTGGCACTTCCCACCCTTTGAGCCACACTGCCCAGCAACCCCCGAGTTTACCCTGGCCCAATCCTGGGTCAATTTACAATGACTAATTAACCTTATAACCCTTCGATATTTTCCTTTTTTTTTAAACCATTCCTTTGCTAATGGTAAAGGAGATAATATAAAATGGTATGTGATATCAAGCCAGGAATAACTACTATATGAAAGAAAAACATTGCTTCTGTGCCATACCATAATGCCTACCAATGTAGCATTTCTCTGTACCTCACTACCAACCATCTTAGGGTTTCTTTGATAAGATTGGCAGTATTATCATTTCAGCGAGGTGAGTTACATGCCATCAGCCCATGCAGATCAGAAAATTAATTTTGTATTGAATCCTCGTGGCTATCACGCAAAGGCAGCTTCATCCCCATCAGTATGTCCTGGACTTAAATATTGGTATTGAAAGTAAAAAAATGTATCACACAACTGCACCTCCCAACTCTCCTGCTGTATTCTTTCCATCTCTCTCCCCAGCAGATTACACAACAATTGTCGTGACAATAAAAATGTATTAACTCCTGAATCTGGGAACCATTTGCTTTGTTTGATTAATTTATCCCAAATGGTAATGGCACTTTTTGGGCCTGTATTTAATGTTTCAAAGTCCTTACACATTGATCTAGTATATCTCATATTGTTGGCAAGAACACCAGAAATGATATGTCATATGCAGGTGATTATTATCTCATCTTTTGCTCAAACCTTTAAGGCTGTGATAGCTTTACATGTACTTTATTGAAACTTTGCGGTCTTTGCTTCTTCACTCTTTGAGCCTGGAAATTACAGCACACCCGAATAGATGGCAAGTCTGTCAGGCCTGCACATGCAGTCTCCACCCAGCTAACAGGAGTCACCTGCCACTTGTTTCCAACTCATCACCTGCAGCCTATTTAAACCCAGCTCTCATCCGAAATCCCTGTTCACCCATCGAACTAGCCAGCCTCAGCCAGTTGCTCCTGGTCTTCAGCTACCTTGTTGCTTCTGAGTTTAGCATCAGTTCTCTCTTGTTTTGTGTCCCCTCATGGCTTGTTGTTTTGCAGTTCATTATTAAAGTTATCTCTCACTGCTAAATCACCTCTGTTGCTCTGCTCTTGGGTTGAGTCTCCCCTGCATTTCCTGACAGGATAAGTGAACCCTCCATTGACCCAGAAATGTATGCTCGTTTGTTGACACGAGCACATGATCCAGAAGCAGCAGGAAACCGTTGATCACCTGCTCGCCACTCTGAACCAACTCTCTGTCTCGGCAGCCCAGCAACAATCGGCCTCCTCCCTCTGAGTCCCAGATTCCGGTGCCAAACACTGGGTGGATCGCCAGCCTGATGCTGCAATTTCCTGCTCCAGTGCATCTTACACTTTGAGTTCTAGTTATTTCTGCATTCTGTGGACTGAGCCAAGTTTGCCTTCACCATCACTCTCTTGACTGGGCGATTGTTGACCTGGGCTGCTGCTAACTGGGACAATAAAACAACCGTTTGCAGTATGAGGAATTCACCGCTGAGATGCGCCAGGTTTTCGACCGTCTGGGAAGTGGAAGGGGGAAGCAGAATGGCTGCTTTCCCCTTGTCGAGGCTTGCCCACACTCGGTGCTGGACTATACCGTGGAAATCAGGAGCCTAACAACAGAGTTCGGCAGCAATGCAGAAGCACTGCTGGCCTCTCAGAGTGCCTGAAAGACGAGCTGTCTAAATGGGAGACGCCCACTGACCTCATCACTCTGGCCTCTGAACAGACAAGCGTCCCCATTTTCCCCTGTGGAGGAGCCAATGGTGAAGATCCTGTCCACCAGGGACTTGGTTCACTGCTGCTGGAATGCTTGGAAGAGAGCATGGAGGGACCTCTCAGCGGGCGACAGGCCAACTGCCGGAGGTGCTCAGCCAGTCTACTCCAGCCTGAGGATCATGCCCGGCTGTCCACCTAAGATCTGTGCCTACACACCAACTCCCATGAGCTCTCACCCTAGTTCATTAGTCCCTTCAAGATTACCTATCGGATCATTCCAGCTGCCACCATCCCTCAATATCACAGCTACCTTCCTCGTGTCCTGCCTGAGGCCTGTTGTCCATGGACCAGTCAATCCACCTAAGCCTGCAGCTCTGGAACAAGGTGGTCCAGTATACACAGTTCACCAGTCAACGGATTCACATTGTTGTTGATGGGGTGTGCAGTACCTCACAGACAGGAGGAGAGCTCTTGGGTGCCATCCAGTTACATCTTAAATCCATCACTCTTCAAGGAGTTCCATTGGACCCATCAGGATCTTCCTGTGCCATCAGGGCCAAGCCATGGAGTTGGGGGGGGGGGGGGGAGGTTGTTGTCCTGTCAGGCCTGCACAGCTAATGGGAGTCATCTGTCATTTGTTTCCCACTCATCACCTGCAGCCTATTTAAACCCAGCTCTCATCCGACAGTCCTGTGTTCACTCATCCATCCAGCCAGCCTCAACTAGTTGCTCCTATTCTTCAGTTACCTTATTGCCTGGTTCAGTATCTGGTCCCATTTGTTTTGCACTAGTTATTTTATTATTAAAATTGATGCTCACTACTAAATCATCTCCGCTGTTCTGCTTTGGGGTCAAGAGTCTTCTATATTTCCTGACAGTCTCTATCACAGCCCCCTTCACTATAAATCCCAGTTACACTGATGTTCATTTGAGTACAGGACTAAAGAACAGTCATTTGGAGTTGGAGTAGAGATACCAGCATACAGTTTTACGTGGAGGGTGAGGGTGAGTGGAGGATACCAATTCTGTGATGAATGGTTGATGGGGATGAAAGCAGGAGGCCAGCAGAATGATACATGGTTTTGTTCGGGATTGGGAAGGGCAACAGATCAGGGTGAGAGGGTGCAGGTTTGTCAGAGCCTTGTGAAGGAGCTGTCAGAAACTGAGCAGTGCTGGATGTGGGGTGGCGGGAGAGTAATATCGGTGTAGAGGGTAGCGGTCATAATTCATGTAATAAAATGATAAAATTGATCCACCTGACAGTGCACTAGGAGGACCAGATTGTCAGAACAGTGACTCACGATAGTCACACCTGAGACAATGTGGTTTAAATTCCCCTGCAATGCTATCTGTTGTGGACAGCATATACACATTGTTGTTTGTTGTAATGGTACGATATCATCCCCTTCACCCTGATACAGAAACACAATGATGTCCATCATGTTTTGCTCTGGGGGTGGGGGAGGTTAAGATAAACAGTGTTTGAATTTCTACGTATTCATTACTTGTTCCAAACCCCTAATTTTTTGCATCTTCTCTTGTGTTGAGATCAAAATGATTACAATGCATTGTATTCTAACTTATTCTTTCATTACAACCATGTAACTGTTTTCTATATTCATCCATCTCAGTCTTAAATGCTACTTGCAATCCACGGTTTTCAAAACTAGTTCTACCTCTGCTTAACTGTTTTTTTTCACTGCTCTTCTCTTTTTCTCCCCTACTAGTGCTGTTCTGTGCTACATGCTTCAGCTATTTATTTACATTTCATCAGTAGTATTTTTCAATATTAGAAGTCAAGGGGAAAATAATCTGAATTTTCTAATCCCTTACTGCAAAGCTGTGCCTGATATCCATCTCAAAGAAAATCCAAAAACTGGTGTACAATATATGGCTATTTAATTTTAAAAGAGGTGACTGGATATTGAATAATTTTGGCCCTTCTGAAATATCTCATTTGCTAACTGACAACAGAAAGTAACAGGTGAAAAACAGTAAGGAAGATTACAGGAGATCAAGATTAAAGCCTCAGCAGACAACCACGTACCACAAAGAATTTGGTTTAATTAATAGCACATTTTACATAATGATTACACTGTAATTGCGCTGACTAGCCCGGTGTCATTAAATATATCCCTGCTCTTTTACAACACCCTCAGGCTAAAAATAATGAGTTACATTGAAAATCACCGTGCAACAGGTTTATAAATAACATTAAGCCCCTACAAGATTAGTACTTATAAATAATAAATATTTGCCTTTGTAATTGAACAAAAAATGATGGCATTCCTTCCACCTTCAATGGTAAATTGTCATTTTATACAGCTGAAAAGAAATTTTTCTCCTTCCTTGTAAGACGTGAATAATTTATTGCGGCTCCACACATCTCTATTTCAGACCCCATGCAGAGTCTAGATTGCATCTTTTACCTCTCAGCCTAACCATAACTAAACAGGGTTGATGAATGCCATGTAGCTTATCATAATGCATGCAGATTCTAAATATGATTCACTCCTGATCCTACAGAGTGTATGTGTGCAATGGTGAGTGAAGGAAAAATAACCTTTAGAAATTCTTCTTGCTGTCTTCACTGAGTGTGTTTAATGGCTGGGCTTGTCAATAGATTGAAATCGCTTGAAATGTATCAAAAACCAAGGGGGGAATATCAAGAGCGCCTGTCAGCAGCATTACGATAGCCATAGTTTGATGCAAATTATTTTTCGTGTTTCCGATCATCTTATAATCTAGAAATACATCAAGAGTTGACATGTAAATTTCGTGGTTTCTGCTTTCATTTCCAGCAGTAGTGATCAAATACAAGCTGGTCAACTGCAAAATATATGTATAAATAATTTTTGTTTCTAACATATTAACAGTCAAAATATCAGAATTTGTCATGACAGGTTAACATAATTTAAGTGCGCCAGGTAGAAAAAACTACATTGTTCAATGCCAACAAGAAATTAATGACCATCCTGAAAGGAAAGAATTTGCAAATAATTTCAGAAAAGATATTCACATAGTGCTAGTGCTGATTTTCACAGTTTATTTAGTTTAATTCTTGCTGTTATCATTAACCTGTCTACAATTCAATAATACAGATTTTGCAATCAAAAATTACAGGAATATGGATGATACCATTTAATGGATTTTTCTTGAAAAGGTAGAATTGAAGTCTAATATTCTCGCACTGATGTGTGTTACAGCCACTCTTTTATCAGCATAAGGGAGTCATAACTCATTGGCCGTGAATATACCAGCACAATCTTAAACATTCTTTCTATTCCCTTTTTTTTCTCATCTCCCTCTGGTGACTCAGTGGGTAAATGAACCCTTCTATTTTTCTTAATTTAATTTACAGGAGATGGGCATCATTTATAGGTGTACACTTTATTGACCATTCCCTAAATGCTGTTGAAAAGATAGTGCTTACAATTCACAACAGCTCTTCTATTGAAATAGGGCATTTCAGCATTTTGGCTTAGTGGCAATGAAGGATTAGCAGGATGTTACCCTGTCAAAGTAGCATGAGACTTGGAGGGCAACTTGGAGATGACAGTGTTCGATATGCCTGCTCTTCTCAATCCATTTGGGCAGGAGATGACAAGCCTGGAGAGGGCTGCTGACGAAGCAGAGTGACTTGCTGCAGTGTATGTTCTCTGTGGTACGTACTGCGGTCAAGCTGAACCCGTGCTGGCGAAAATGAATGTTCAAGACGGTGAAAGTGTGGCAGTCCATTAGGCCACTTTGTGCTGGATGAGGTTGAGCTTCTTGGGGTCTGGAACTGCACGTATGTGGAGAAATTCCCATCATGTTCCCGGCTTGATCCCAGCACGTTGGTCAAAAGGCTTTGGGCAATAAGAGCATAAGTGGCACCAGCCTCCAAAACAGAAAGTGTTTGGTCAATGGTGCCTCACATATGTTGATGTTGAGATCATAGTGATGCCAGGAGCATTGAATGTCATGGTTAACTGCTTGGACTCTGTCTTATTGGAGACGATCACTGGCAGGCAATTGTGTCAGAAAAATCTTACCTGTCGTTTATCAGCTCGTGCCCGAATACTATCTAAGTCTTCCTGCATGTAGGCAAGGACAGTTACATTATCTGAGGAGTCACTAGTTCACCATAAGCTCCAAAATTCAATCTGATTTGTACTGATAATTTGTAAGGCACCAACTTGAATGCTGCAGTTACTTTCATTATCCTTCATCCTAGCAGTCAGGAAAAAATTGGCACGCTCGTGATACCCTCCTAAACCGAATGAGACCTTACTCTCTTGACTTATATTTAAGTAACTATTTAGGTGAGATACCATAAGACATTATGTGTAAGAGGAACAATTAACCAGCAAAGAGAGCCAATTCCTGTATTGTTTGAGGCGTTGCTTGGGAAAGAGATTAAACTCAGTTTGAGATCAGCATGTTAGAGAGGAAAACACCAGGACATTAGATCAGATGACAAGTAGGGATAGAGAAGCAGTAGTTTTCCTTATTATACAGCTTTGGCTGAATGCAGCCTCAACCACATCCTCAAATGCCTACTCCTCATCTCGACCACCATTAAATATATGATCTAGAACAGGGGAACACACCAAGAAGAAAATTTTCTGAAAACTAAATGTACTCCTCTGATTGCCCGGTCAGTGGTCAACATAGAACGTGCCTACATCAAACAGCACTCATACTCAGTACCTGGATTATATTGAATTAGTTGGCATAAACTGAGATCTTTAATATTAAGATACTAAAAAGCAATTTCTATTTTTATAATTGGCCTAAGCACTCCTCCAGTTCAGAGGAGAGAATATTTAGGCAGGACCCCCTTTTCTGGCCACTGTCCAGTAATCCCTGCTGGAATATGTGTTTCTTGATATGAAAACATAAAATTCAGCCTGTCATAGTCAAAAAGGCCACCCACGTTCACTGTTCAGACTTGTACATGCCTATTTGGCTGAGGTTGCAGAGCTCTGACAAACATCGTGGAAATCTATCTCAGTCACAAATTGAGGAGAGGACAGATAGAAAATCCAAAAACCTTTAAGATCTGAGAACATATTACTTACCACATTCAGGAAGTGAGTGAGCTGATATATTCCGAAAGTCAAAAAGGCTGGAAAGCAAATTTGTTTACTAACATATCAGCTTCTATGCTTCATTTAATAGACTCGGTATAAAAAGGTTGGAGGTGTTGTAGGAAAAGGTTTTACCTTGATGATATTTCCAGTGAAGCAATATAATGGACTCTAATTTCTGAACTGAAAGAACTACGTTGACATTTGATTTTCTTTTTCCTTGTATTTTTTTCAGAGCCATACATTTACCATTATGCTAATTCAAGCGTTATATCTGAAAGTGTTTACGTGAATGACACAAGTGCCGTGTAGGTAAAGGGCTGTGAAATGGTCTGTAAACAGAAAGGAATTGATTCTGGGCAAAAAGCAATGCTGTTAGTGACATAGACATTGAATGCTGAGAGCTGTGGTTTGCCTTCCTGATTGCAAGATTGTAATAGACAGGAGCACCACTACTGCAGAGTCAAAGAAGGGTGGTCAGTATTCAATAAAATTGGATGTGGGGCCAGCACTAAACATTATGAAAGCAATCATTACAATTTTAATTTTTCAAGATTTGTCTGAAAAGAACAAAGTACATTTTGGTGTGCATCATAAAAGAAAAAGGTCCAGCTTCTTGCAGCTTTCATTGTGCATTGCCTAGCCTAGTACTGAGTTATCCGTGTTCTGGGTGTGCTGGGTTTGTTCTTGCATAAGTCAGTCTCCGCAAAGTGAAATTAGGGTTAGTGGTTTGCCTTAGTGTGCAGCACCTATGAGCTGGGAGGAGGAAAATTACCCAGTTTCCACTTCTAATTGTTATCCAGTGACACCTGCTGGAAAATCTGTGTACATGTTCATCAGGTAAGGATCAATTTACTTAATAATCATTCCCAGAGTTAAATTGCCTGCCAGTGCTCATTGTCAAGACTGGCAAAAAGAATGGGTACTTTAGAATGTACCAAGTATGCATTTGGAGAAGGACATCCTGGTGTAGGTTACAATGGAAGGGGAGAAATATAAAAAAAGGATAAACGAAACAAAAATTGTACAACATCTATACTGATTAAGGTTATGTCCTAAACACTTGCCAATTTTTCTCATTCAGCTACTGAGTGATCAGCTATGCATTCTGGCTTTTTCCGTTTTAAATTTTCAGTTTTATCTTTATTTTATTTCAGGTTGTTATTCTAAATTGCTGGATGAGGTCAGTGCAAATTGTTTACCCGAAGGCAAAGATGTACCTACTGTTCTTGTGCAGATTTGACCCCTGCTTCTTGACCTCATCTCTCTTTGTCCCTTTCTGACTCGTATAATTCACCGGATTATCTATAATCTTGTTATTGGACATAAATTTTACAAGCTGTTGAGAGTGCGGAAAATCAATACCCTTTAAATGCTGTTTGTGTGTGATTAACGGTTAATATCCTCACAAATTATTTAATATAATAAGGTCATTTGTCTTTTGCATGGGTTTGGTATCTAGCAAAGAATAATAGAATAATAAATGAGGACACTGGAAAAAGAGGAAATTTCAGATGCTTTCCTGGGTATGTTTTATTATCCTTATCAGTTTTACAGCCACAAAGCTACACTATGGTTATTTTATGCAAGTAATAAAATTAGGCTGAGATGGAATTAGCAGACTCAAAGCCCTTTATAGGTCAAGTCGGTGTTTTATGAGCCTGCGACTCCCCAGCACTATTGTCAGGAGGCTAGTTAGAGGGGTCTTTAAGCATGATTTAATATGTCCATGCTTCAGAAAATAGTTAAATAGCTAATTAAATGTAGGAGTTAATTTACATATTAATTGACCTTGCAGTAATATTTATATTGATACTTACACGAGAAGCCTTTTTGCCTTCATTGCCTTTCATCATAGTTAGTCTGAGCAAATATGGTGGAACTTTTTTTTTTGTTTAAACTAAAGTTTCTTTTTTTTATTGTCACCAGAGAGTTGTTGCAATCCCTGAGAATAGCATTGTACATCTGGCCCCAGGTTTTTCTATATTAACACCAGCTATTGTTTTAGAATAATAGGGAAACATTTAGTAGACCAGGAAGAGTTGCAGGAAGCTCTTGGATCTGCGTCTGTTTCAAAGCTGGTGTTAATTATGATAATCATCACGGCTCTTCTGTCAAGCAGTCCCTTGGGTATCTAGCTCCGTGACCACGTGGAGAAATTAGCATAACATTTTACCAACAGTTATGAGTCCAGACCATCAACCCACTCTGTTACAGCAGTCAGTGGCTGGCATATAAAAATAAAAGATTACAGTGATGTACGTAGTTGCTCAACAAATACAAGCTATTGGCAAAAGCAGCTGTGTCCAGGTAAATCCACAAGAGCCACATGATGTCGCTATTCCATTTTAACACCTAATTTTTGTTTTGTAATTATTTAATTATTGCGCATCTGATTCAAAGCCTATTGTGAAAAATAATTTTCATGTCTACATTAGCTGTTATCAGCTTGTGAAAACTGGCATATTGCTGTTTGCACAATAGATACAAATGAGGGGTAAAGCTAGGTGATTGGGGGAGGGGGAGGTGTGGGGGGCTGTGACATCTGTGCACTGACAATTATCCAGGGCTCTAAACCCCAGAACATGCTACAATTTCCAAATGAATGACTCTATAAATGGACACCTGTCATGCTCTGAACGTGAATCATCGTAGAGGAGATGAGCACAAGTAGAGGAACAGTCACGGCTAGTTAGCTGCTGATGTGTCAAATACAATTGCTACTCAGGGTTCAGTGCTTCTGCCAAATATTAAAGTTATTTGTTCTTGTCAATAAACCCAAACTTTACGGTGACCCCATAGTTTTTATTATGCTACGTGTGCTTTAAGGTAGGTCTTTATTACTCGGAGTAGCTATGAATTTTTCCAGCTTTCTCTACAAAGTGTCATAATGTACTTTTTTTTTAAAGACATAGTGTTTTACAGAACCAGTTAAATTAAAACAAAACTGAAAAACAGATTGCTGAAATACTTTCATTGGAAACTTTAATGTATTAAAAATAGTGTTTGTGTTAACTTCTAAATAAAAAAAATACACTTTAAGGTGAAATATTAAATCTAGGCCTGGCTGCCAGTCTTCCACAGTTCTATTGAATGGAGGTCAGCTAATCTCTCAATATCCTTGTCAATATTCTTCCCTCAACTGACATGATCAAAAACTGATTAACTGGCCATTTATCTCATTATGGGATTACGCTGTGAGCAGAATGGCTACCCGCTTGCCTCGACAACATCCAAAGTGGCTCATTGTAAGTGAAGTGGCTTAGAATGTATCCACCGCAGAGAGAGATCAATGATAATACTGTACCATATATAAACACATAATACCAGGCACTGTTGGAACAAGTCTTAATACCCTGCTCTTTCTGAACAGGAGGAAACAATATTCCCTGTTAAGTAGAGATTGTTTCTTATTTTTATTTTGAGATACAGCACGGTAACAGGACTTTCTGGCCCAACAAGCCACACCACCCAGTTACACCCATGTAACCAATTAACCTGTTAACCCTCATGTCTTTGGACTGTGGGACGAAACCGGAGCGCCTGGAGGAAACCCACATGGTCACGGAGAACATACGAACTCCTTACACACAGCGGCGGAATTGAATCCAGGTCACTGGCTCTGTCCACCATCATACTGTGTCACCCATGAGCCTGATTTTCTTTAAGGTTATGCAGCTAAGTGAATGCAGGTTACTATACACCTTATATTTCTTCTAAAGTTAATACTTCTTGAAATATTAAGTGCAGTTCCCCAGTTTTCTGTTCACTTCTAGGCACTGATTTATATTAAGAGCACATTCCAAAAATTTGGCCATCTTCTCGAACCTCGCCCATGTAATAATTCCAACTCTGGGCCACATCACAGATAACCTTGTTTCCACACTCAACCACACACCATTCACCCTCTAATGTACATGACTGAATTGGCATTTACCAAATGTAACTTTTCTGTCTCATGTACGTCACTTTTCATGGCAAAGGTCTGAAGGCTACCCAACTATAAAGAAGTTCAAGCTGTGACTTATCCTGCTATCAAATGATATTCATTTTCCAATAGAATAGTATTTAGAGGCAAGAATCTCCTTTTTTTTTTTACTCCTGTCTAGTGAGGGGCAAACACACCAGTTGTAGCATTCCGACTGCAGCTACTGAAGTCATGAGCCAACAGAGCACAGTTGGAACTCATTCCTTCTGGTCCACATAGATTGATAGCATACAGTTCTACCTACTGTGTCAAAAAGGAGTTTTAATAGTACAGTTCCAAAACAATGCTACCGAGCTTTTCTTACGTGAGAACTTATGACACCTTCTATGTTATTATCACTTGTGCTTATGTGAGGATTACACGGATGACCAGTCAACCAAAACTTGTCATGCCTTTGACTGAGTAATCTATTTATAATTTCTCTTGAAATGCTATACCTTAATATTGTTTATATAATGCAAAAGAAAATAATTTATTTTAAAGAAAATGTTACATGACAGTAATGTTTTATTTGCCAGCTTTATGAGCTATGCAGTCTTACATTGAATATAAATACCTCACCCGACTTTGGTATACATCTTTTTTTCATTATTACTAAGTATGAGATGCATTTTAGTATAAATGAACAGTACATATGTCGATGTCTACATTATTGAAAATTCATCTGAGCATTGTATCCTGTATGTACTAATGCTAACCTGCCTGTGTTTGTACTAATACCATGCTTTTAAATGTATTAGCAATTCATAGTCATTCAGATTAGAAACAGTGCAAAACTTTAACCTCTTAAATGATCTAATCCTAAATTCAAAATAATACTCTCATTTGCAACTGCTTTACATTTTAATGTTCCACAACAGCTAACCTATGCATTATGACAGAGATAACCAATTAATGACAATTTAGACTTCCATACCTGTTGAAATCATCAGCTTGCACGGAAAGGAGGGACTCATCTATTTAACAAGTAAAAGTTACAAATACAGTGGGAGTAGTTTTCAAAATCACTGCTGGAGTATTAACTGGACAGGTTGGAATACTCAACTGCAAGGAGATTGGCCCCATTCCAAATCAAGCTGGCAGCTTATTATGACTAACCCTATCCAACTGAGAAAACTGAAAATTACCCTCAAAGTGTACTATGTAGTATGAAGATGTAGAAATTCGAATGCACATCCAGCCAATGATGAAAATACCCTCATGCGTGAAGGTGTAGCTCACCCTCAAAATTTCCAGGGGGTTGCATAACAAAAGGTGTTGTTATCACTCCAGAAGAAAAAGCTTTTCCTTTGCAGTCAAAGAACTGCATTTATACATTGAAACTGTGCCAGTTAAAAGTGTAATTGTAGCTGGATAAATCTATAATATTTCATTGTTTTGGCTGGTACTGTTATAATATGTAAACTGATGTAAAATCAAGATTTTACTGGCATAAGTTTCAGTGATTTTTTTTGCCAAAGTTTAAAATATTGCAAATGAGCCCTTTTGTGTTTTTAATATAGATATATTTTATTTTCTGGCATTTCTTGAAGATATCAACAAAGGTGCAAAAGCAGGCAGACTTTAGATTCTCAGTCTATATTCAACCAAAATGCACTTATACCTTAATAAACATGTAATGTTCTTATCAGTAAAACTTCAGTTCCTGTAGTTCTCTTAACAGTTAGTCAATTTATGTCTACCTTATTGTCTTAGAAACATAATGGGCCAAGAGAAAAAGCTAGTGAGAGAGATTGTTCAGCTCTTCTTTCCTCTCCAAATCATGGGTATCCTGTACATTACCACGCACTTCGAACCATTTTGTGCGGAACTGCTAATGTAGAAGCCCAGACTGACAATCCAGAGACTGAATTCAAACTCCAAAATTTTCCATTCATAATCCGTAATTTGGAAAAATCCACTCTGACAACTCTGGGTATTGAGTGCAAAAGCTACTGGGTTGTTGTAGGGTAGTTTCAATGAGAGTAATTTTCAACATTAATAATATTCAGTAACTACTTTTATTAAAGTGGAAATTTAAAGTTATAATATTATGTAATCTTAATTGTGTGTTTATTTTAGAGTGAAGAATTTTAATATTTTCTATTTCATACTCATAAGGAATGCCATTTCTAAATTTACATCTAGTTCTGTAATTACAATACTAGCTTAGTACTAAATTTAAATGGATAAATATGTATGTATTCTATACATGAAATAAGATCTAGAAAATTCTGTAGCATAGTAAAATGTTTGCACAATAGAACCTATGGTGGTAAGATAATGATGTAATTTATTTAAGCAACTCAAAGCTTATTCAGAACAGTTGGAAAGAGGTTGTACTTATCAAATGAAGCATTAAAATCATTAATTTTGACGTAGTAGAAACATAAATTAATTATTTTGTATGTATGTGTTTTTCTAATTTGCATCCACTTTCTAAGTATATCCATTTGGCAGTAACAGCGATATTAAAAACAAATTTGCATTTATGGGAAAGCATATCATAACATAAGACGATAAGACATAGGAGCAGAGTTAGGACATTTGGCTCATCAAGTCTGCTCTGACATTCCATCATAGCTGATTTATTATTCCTCTCAACCTCATTCTTCCGCCTTCTCCCTGTAACCTTTGACACCCTGATTAATCAAGAACCTATCAACTTCCACTTTAAATATAGCCAATGACTTGGCTAGCACCGCTATCTGTGGCATTGAATTCCATAGATTCACCATCCTCTGGTTAAAGACATTTTTCCTCATCTCTGCTCTAAATTCATGTCCCTCTATTCTGAGGCTGTGCCCTCTGGTCCTAGACTCCCCCACTATAAGAAACATCCATTCCACATCCACTATAGCTAGGCCTTTCAACATTCAATAGGTTTCAATGAGATCCCCCATCATTCTTCTAAATTCCAACAAGTAAAGGTTCAGAGCCATCAAACGTCCCTTTCATTCCTGGGATCATTCTCGTGAATCTCCTCTGGACCCTCTCCAATGCCAGGACATCTTTTCTTTGATATGGGGCCCAAAACTGCTCACAATATTCAAAGTGCAAGTCTGACCAATGCCTTGTAAAGCCTCAGCATTACATTCTTGACTTTTTATTCTAGAAATGAATGCTAACGTTGCATTTGCCTTCCTTACAACTGACTCAACCTGCAAGTTAGCCTGCACGAGAACTCCCAAGTAACTTTGCACCTCTATTTTTTGTATTTTCTCCCAGTTTAGGAAAAAGTCCCTGCCTTTATTCCTTCTACCAAAGTGCATGACCACGCACTTCCCTACACTATATTCCATCTTTGCCCACTCTCCCCATATAAATCTTTCTGCAGACTCCCTGCTTCCTCAACACTACCTGCCCCACTACCTATTTTTGTATCATTTGCAAACTTGGCCACAAAGTCATCAATTCCTTTTTCCAAATCATTGACATATAGCGTGAAAAGAAACAGTCCCAACACTGACCTCTGCAGCACAACACCAGCCAACCCAGAAAATGCCATAGAATACCATGAGCTCTTATCTTCTTAGGGAGCATCATGTGTGGAACCTTGTCAAAGGCTTTCTGAAAATCCAAGTAAACAACATCCCCTGACTCTCCTTTGTCTATCCTGCCCCTTATTTCCTCAAAGAATTCCAACAGATTAGTCAGGCAAGATTTCCCCTTAAGGCATATATGTCAAACTCAAGGCCCGCGGGCCAAATCCGGCCCGCGGTGGAATTATCTTTGGCCCGCGAGATAATATCTAATTACTATTAAAGCTGGCCCCAGTAATCGAAGCGCCTATGGCGTATGATATGGCTAATGCTGAGTTTATTCAGGTACCAGGTTTTCAGGGTTTTTAGTGTTTATTCGGCAGTCTTGCTCGGCAGTCTTCTTCATAAGAAACGGAATTTGTAAAGTGAAACACTTTGTAGTTATAGCAGAGACTGAGACACATGAGAGTAGGCTGAAAAAACGGAGGCAACGAAAGCTGCATTCGCACGCGTCCGACTGATCCGGCCCGCATGAAGCTGCATTTTGCTCAATCCGGACCGTGACCTAAAATGAGTTTGACACCCCTGCCTTAGGAAACCATGCTGACTTTGGCCTATTTTGTCATGTGCCTCCAAGTACCCCAAAACCTCACCCTTAATAATAGACTCTAACACCTTTCCAACTTCTGAAGTCAGGCTAACTGGCCTGTAATATCCATTCTTCTGCCTCCTTCTGTTAAAGAGAGGAATAGCATTTGCAATTTTCAAGTCCTCCAGAACCATTCCAGAATCTAGTGATTTTTTTGAAGTATCATTACTAATACCTCTTCACTCTCTTCAGCTACAGTACCTCTTTCAGAATCATCGGGTGTAGTCTGTCTGGTCCACCTGACTTATCTACCTTCAAACTTTTCACTTTCCCAAGTATCTTCTCCTTAGTGATAGCATCCACACTCACATTTCTGGCATTCTGCTAGTGTATTCCACAGTGAAGATGGATGCAAAATACTTATTCAGTTTGTCCCCCATTACTACTTCTCCAGCAGTCTGGTATCCACTCTGGTCTCTCTTTTACTCTTCATATATCCAAAGACACTTTTTGTATCTTCTTTTATAATAATGAGAAACTTAACTTCATATTTCATCTTTCCTCTCTTTATAGATTTTTTAATTGCCTTCTGTTGACTTTAAAAGCTTTTCAATCCACTATCTTCCTGCTAATTTTTGCTATATTATGTACCCTGCCTTGATGCAGTCTTTGACTTCCCTTGTCAGCCATGGTTCCCTCATCCTTCCCTTAGAATACTTCTTCATCTTTAGGATGTATCTTCTGTGCACCTTCCAAATTTCCTCCAGAAGCAGCAAGCTTACTGTTCTGCCATCATCCCTGCTAGTGTCCTCTTCAATTCAGCTTTGGCCAGCTCCTCTCTCATGCTTCTATAATTCCCTTTAATCCACTGTAATGCTGACACATCTGATTTTAGCTTCTCCTTCTCAAACTGTAGGGTGAACTCTATCATATTATGATCACAACCTCCTAAGCTTCCTAATCAAATCTGGGTTATTACATAACACTCAATCTGGAACTGCTCTTCCCCGAGTGGGCTCAAACACAAACTGTTCTAAAAAGACAACTCATATACATTCTACAAATTCCTTCTCTTGGGATCCAGCACCAACCTGATTTTCCCAACCTACCTGCATATTGAAATCCCCATGATTTTCACATGCTTTTTCTATCATCCATTGTAATTTGTAGTCCACATTATGACTACTGTCCAGAGGTCTGTATATAATTCCCATCAGGGTCTTTTTATACATTTCTTAATTCTACCCACAAGGACTCTATATCCTCTGATCCTATGTCACCTTTTTCTAAGGTTTTGATTTCTTTTTTTTACCAACAGAGCTATCCCACTCCCTCTGCTTACCTGCATGTCCTTTCGATACATTGTGTATACTGGGATGCTAAGCTCCCAACTATGATCTTTCATCCATGACTCAGTGATGCCTAAAATGTCACACCTGCCAATCTCTAACTGTGCTACAAGATCATCTACCTCATTCTGTCTACTATATGCATTCAAATATAACACTTTCAGTCCTGTATTCATCACCCTTTTTGATTTTGGCCCCCTGTTACACTTTATCTCATCCCATTGACAGCAATTTTGCCTTGTCATTTGCCTGTTCTTCCTCACAACCTCACTATACACTGCATCTAATTGCCCCATCCTCAGCCCTATCGCTCTGGTTCCCACCCTCCTGCCAATAATATTTTCAATAATTTATAAAGACTTTAATGAACACTTTTGAAAAGTCAATCTCTATTGCTTACATAGGCAAATGGTATACTGTATGTGACAAGTAATTTGCTCATTGCAATATCTTACCAAAAGTTAATGATACAAAACATCTCTCTATTTCTTCCTATTGTTTAGGGAATGAAGTAATGACAGAGACAAATAGATCTCTTTTTGCTTTCCTTTTGTCTATTTTGTCTTTCTGAACAGGTAGTCAGGTTCTTATCTCCATAGCAACTCTAATATCACCCTATCATTGATATTCTCCTGTCTAATCTATCCCTCCACAACCTTCTCTACGCCTTAAACTAACTTGGCTTTTCCTCTTTACCCATTCAGTCAGAGCAGCTTTGACCTGAAATGCTATCTCTGTCTTCCTTTGCTGAGTGTTTCCAGCATTTTAGGTTTTTATTTCATAGTATAATCATTTATCTCAAAAATAGCACCTTTAATAATACAGGAGCCATTCATATATCCCTAAAATGTTGATCTAAATCAGTACTTGAAAATTTGCAAAATACTCGGTCTATGCCAACGTTTGAGGGAAAACAATACTTGTCTAGTTAAAAGGTCCTTGTACTCCTCCCTTCCTAAATCTAAGAATTAATTAATTAAACTATAATGTTGACACACTTAAAAGGGAAATAAATTTAGTTAAGTGATGTTAAGATGTTATTTTTAAACAAGAAAAATATTTAGTATACTTTAATTACAGATTCTTCTCATAAAAACATTCTGAGTATCACCTGCTGGATAGAGAATATCCGGTAGCGCTTATTTATGGAAATCTTTGTGTGTGAAATTATCCAATTAATAAGACTGGTACTATTGGTGTATAGGGAAAAACATGAAACCCCTACAAGAGGTTTTCCACACAAATGACTCAGTAACATTAATCTTTAACTATTCTTGTTAACAAAAGACAAATACTGGAGATAATTAGAAACATACTTTTGAGAATGTTCAGAAGTTATTAGGCTTTTAATAAACTTTGGTTCCACTTTTGATGTTAACATTTGGAGTTGAACTATTCTTACCTTTCAGATTAATTTAGATTAATATTTTCTTCATTAAAATATACACGACAAATTATCTTGTTCTAACACTTCAGGGGTTTTATACTTAAAGGTTGTCATCACCAGTGACATTTAAACACCTCAAAAAGTATGAGGAAACATGGTGCCGAACCAAAATCCACACTACAAGATATTGCTGCAGTCGAAAATGTATCATTTGATTATATAAATCAATTAATTCCAACCATTCCAAATAACAGCTCTTCTGGTTCACATTTGGTTAAATACGCGACTCTCTATTAACACTTGATGAAGTCATTACAGTTGTTTCTATGTGCTGGTCAGTCCTGGGAATTTCTAAGGGTACTTGATGTGTGGACTGCCATCATGCCAAATACACTTTTATTTATTTTTATTTTTTTTTAGGAACTCTCTAATCAAATTAGCTCTATTATTATAGTCTTTTGTAATCTTTGGGGTTCCTCTGATCTGGATTGGACTCATGCACCCCAGATTCTGAAACTTTGAAAAATTGCTAAACTTAATAAAGTAATTTCAATGCATTTTTTTGAAATCGAATTGTAGGTTAGGAAGAAGAGTGGAGGAAAAGGGCAGAGTGAAGAGACTGGGTACAGAATAAGGAGTTGCATAATTTTGAAGTCCCTAGAGCGTATAAAAGTCCGAATATATTTAATATCAAAATGGGATGTATGGAGGTGGAAGAGAATATATTTGGTATATACAATACAGCGAGTGAGCAGTAAGATACACTCTGAAAAGCGTTGACCAGAGAAGTTTTTAAAGAAATAATGTAAATGAGTGTTTGCCAAAGCAAGTTATTTGTGGCCTTTCACTTCAAGAACCTAGATTTCAGTTGACTTCAGACTAATATATCTTGTAACAACAATGCTTCTGGGAAATTATGTGGTTAAAGTCTATCAGTATGAGCCAACTTAGTCCAATTTGTGGTGATGTAGCTCAAAGCTAGAGCTAAGTGGCTAAACAGAATCATTTTTGTATTTTTCATTCTCCTGTTTTGACATATTTCTGGGCAACTGTAGCCAGTTAGCTATAGCTTTGATCTGTACAGTTCACCACAAACTGTAGGAGTTGCCCATATCTGCTTGAAATTGAGAACATTTTAAGCTTTACTGTTTCTAACTTCATTTTATTGGATTTAACAGAAGTTTAATTGATATATCTCAATAGCTGCAAATAAATCTATTTTGATAATATTCTTATGCTGCAAACATAATTCCACTTCAGAAATTCAGAATGGTTTGCCTCTTCAGTTAATTCTTTGAGTACAAAACTGCATTTCATTAATGACATTAATGACATTTCACTTGACATTAATTAGCTAATTCACTGTTGTAAAAATAGATGGTATACAAGCAATTTAATAGAGCAGTATAGTTTTTATCCTCAGAAAACAGAGCTATTATACAAAGAATTACTAAAATATCATTAAGTGTAGAATTTCTTCACACTGTTAATATAATGTACATGTGCCCAGCATAATAATGCTTTTTCTGAACTCTGTAATGTATTTTGATTTGAAATTTAATTTTTTTGTTCCCATTTTTGACCATATTTATCAGAGCTCTTTTTTGGAACATAAATGATTTAAACTGTATTAAAAAGCAATGTGGAACTTGTCACAACAAAACTGATCTTTTATCCATGCCAAGCATTTTTTTCAGGAATGGCATGGAATTTTAAGGAGTAACTTCTACTCCAGAACTAGGTATTACAGCCAAAAGCTACAGGGTAAATCACCTGGGACTGTGATGAAGAGAACTTTCTTCAACCAAGGAATAGTTAACCTATGAAATTCTCTACCACAGAAGGTAAATGAAGCTAAATCATAAAATATATTCAAGAAGGAGTTGAATATAATTCTAATGGCTAAAAGGTCAAAAGGTGTGGGGAGAAAGCAGCACAGGATACAGAATTTAGAAGAACAATCACGATCATAGTGAATTGCAGAGCACAGGCCAGCATTCATTGTCCACCCCCAAGTGCTATTGAGGAGATGATGGCTCATCACCACCATTGACTGCCGCTGTCCTTCAGGTGCTTCCACTACGTTGTTAGGGAGGGAGTCCCAGATTTAGTCCCAGTAATGATGAAGGCACAGTAAAATATTTCCTTGTCAGGAAGGTGCTTGACTTGAAGGATAAAGAGTTGGTGCTCCTAAGAACTTGTCCATCCTGATAGTGAAGGTTGTGGGCTTGGAAGGTACTATTGCAGTCACTAGGATGAGTGAGTACAATACCTTTTGAAGGCAGTGTACACTGCCGCCATTGTGCACAGGTGGTGAAGTTTTAGGAGTAGATGTTCCCAACTTCCTGGCAGTTGCTGGAGCTGCGCTAATCCAAGCAAGTGAAGAGTATTCCATCACAATATGGAATTGAACTACATATGAGCCAACTGAGCCAATATTCCAGCTGAGCTTCTGGTCAGTGCTGATCCCTCAGGGTACTGATCATCCCACCATCTTTTGTTGGAGATGGTTATTGCCTGGCACTGCTGTGGTACAAATGTTTTGAAAAATATATTGAAGTATACTCAGTGGCCACTTTATTAGAGCATTCAGAGATGCTTTTCTGTACACCACTGTTGTGATACATGGTAATTTGAGTTACTGTTGCCTTCCTGTCAGCTTGAATCTCCTCTGACCTCTCATTAATAAGGCCTTTCTTTGTGCATAGAACTGCTGTTGTCTGGATATTTTTTTTTCCACACCATTCTCTGTAAACTTTAGACACTGTTGTGCACAAAAAAATCCCAGGACATCAGCAATTTCTGAGATACTCAAACCACCCTGCCTGGCACCAACAATCATTCCAGGGTCAAAGTTACATAGATCAAATATCTTCCCCGATCTGATGTTTGGTCTAAACAACAACTGAACCTCTTGACCATGTCTGCATGCTTTTATTCATTGAGTTGCTGCCACGATTGACTGATTTGCATTAACGAGCAGGTGTAGTGGTTTACCAAATAAAGTAGCCACTCACTGTATATCATTGCATCACTCACAAGTAATATCTTGATTAAAATAATGTTGTGGTCTCTGTATCTCTCCTGCATCTAACTTGTGCCCTGCCCACAATCACACACAAAAAAAGCAACATCTACCTCATGTAGACACTGTCATTTTAAGATAGAGCAATGATCCTAAAAAAAAAGGTGCCAAGTTGTAAACTTCTCATCGTGATGACCCACATGTAATTTTCAGTCATGTAGCCCAGTTCCTGTAATAGAAAATAGCTTGAAATGCTCGACAGTAATAATGTTAGCTTACTCAATTTTGGTTGTGAACCTTCATCAATCATTCTGCCATGAATCAGAAATGTGGTCAAAAGATCACAAGTCTTACCAATCCCCATTTACCGCAGGGAGACTCCTCTCTCCACCCTCCTCTCCTATTGTGCGCAGACAACTAGACTGTAATCTCACTAAATGATTCAATTTTAGTATCGCATATACTTAGCACATCACCAAATGATAATTTGGAACATCAGGGAGCAGTGGCAGACCACATATTATTACATGAAGCAAAGGAGCGAAATGGTGACACTGACAAAACACTGTCACTGGAACCATCATCTGCAATGAACATCTTATCCACAATGTTAAAAGCTTTCTGGAGGAAAGAGCTCTATCATTCCATGCACGAGTCTCTGTATCCCTTTAATCACCATGCAATTCCTCTCCCTCTTAGAATGCATTTACAATCTTTCCTTGTCAAATTTTAAAACAATTACTTTTCAAGTCACATTCTTGTCTGAAATTAAATTAGATAATTTTTAAAGAATGTTGTCTTATTATTTTTTTAGATTATGTTCACCACTAATTTTCAACCTTAGCCAGTTTTTACCTTCATGACACCAGAGATTTTAAGACTATTTGAAATCAACTTACTGAGTCTGAATAATGCATTTTCCCAGTCAGTAGATCTCGACTAAAATCCCCCTTTATTCTTTTGTTGTTTTTCTTGTAAGTTGACCATTAGCCCTGAACACGAAGGATAATGATATAAATGTCCACAATTCTAATTGCAGCTTATTCCCTGGCAAACTAATGGGACAAATAAATTGTGACTGAAAATTAGGGTGTAGAGCAGTTTCTTTCACTGTTTTTATTCATGCCTGATTTGCATCTTCCCACTGTCCCTCCTGTTTCACCCAACGTTCTAAACCTTCCCAATCCCTGCGTACCACAGGAAGATTCTACTTCCGACCTGCTCTCCTGTTGTCTACAGACAACTGCACAGTAACTTAACCACACCATTTATCTTTTTCTGGCCCAAATCCTCTTCCTACAGCTGTTTATCTGAGTAAACCAATAATTTTGCTCTACTGGGCCAAACTTAGGAAGTAATGGGGTAATTAAGACCACAAGACATAGGAGTAGAATTAGGCCACTCAGACCATCAGGTCTGCTCCACCGTTCCATCATGGCTGATTTATTATCCCTCACAACCCCATTCTCCTGCCTTCTCCCTATAGCCTTTGACACCCTGACTAACTAAGAAGCTATCCACCTCCTCCTTAAATATACATAAAGAATTGACCTGTACAGCTGTCTGTAGCAATGACTTCCACAGATTCGCCACCCTCTGGCTAAAGAAATTCTCATCTCAGTTCTAAATGGACATCCCTCTTTTCTGAAGCTGTACCCTCTGGTCCTAGATTCACCCACTATAGGAAACATCCTCCCCACATCCACTCTGTCTAGGCTTTTCAATATTTAATGGGGTTTCATGAGCTCCTCTCTCATTCTTCTAAACTCCAGCAAGTACAGGCCCAGAGCTATTAAATGCTTCTCATATGTTAACCCTTTCATTTCTAGAATCACTCTCGTGAACCTCCTCTGGACCATCTCTGATGCCAGCACATCTTTTCTTAGATGAGGAGCCCAAAACTGCTTACAATACTCCAATTGCAGTCTGGTCAATGCCTTAAAAAGCCTCAACATCATTCTTTTGCTTTTATATTCTAGTCCTCTTGAAATTAATGCCGACATTGCATTTGCCTTTCTTACCACCACCTCAATCTGTAAGTTAACCTTAGGGAATCCTGCAGAAAAACTCCCAAGTCCCTTTACATCTCCGATTTTTGAATTTTCTCCCTGTATAGAAAATAGTCCATGCCTTTATTCCTTCTACCAAAGTGCATGACCATACACTTTCCTACACTGCATTCTGTCTGCCACTTTGTTGCCCAATCGCCCAATCTGTCCGAGTACTTCTGCAGATTCCCTGTTTCCTCAACACTACCTGTCCCTCCACATACCTTTGTATAATCTGAAAACTTGTCCAAATTGCCATCAATTCCATCATCTAAATCGTCGTCATATAATGTGAGAAGAAGTGTACTGACTTACAGAACACCACTAGTCAGCAGCAGGTTCAGCAAATGTTCACGTCATAACCAGAAGTCACCTCAGCCATAAGACTGGCCAGCTCCTTGAATTCTGTTTTAGAAATTTTATTCATATTTCCCTCACCTGCACACCTTGCTGCCTGCACCACTTACAACTTTGTTCCCTTCTATCCTGAGTATGTTGACTCCTTGTTGAGCGATCATTTCCAATCCACCTGTTCTTCTCTGAGAACTCATGCAATATTTTTTTCATGTCTGAACATGAACAGTAGATGTTTTATTTGAACTCCTTATTCAACCACAAATAATCAGTGCCCGGATTTGTCCTGTGCACCCCTAATGTTCACGTCCACACACTTTAACAGCAATAGACACTAGATAATGAGCAGCTGAACTCAAGCTGATTGTTCCCCTCACTCAGCCAAGTTCACTGAGGCCCATTGTAACGCCTCTACCAGCTGAGAACAGCTTATGTTCATTCAGTCCTCTCCCTCCCATGTATCAGAAACTGAATACACTTTTTCCCCTTCGGTTAGTTTTCTTTGTGCAATGTAGATTCAACCAAATATCCTTTGTACTATCATTACTCTTTCTTTATTCTGTAATGAAAATAAGCTTCAATAATCACATTGTAATCTGAAAATGTCAGCTCAGATGGACGACAATTAAGGCTCAAAATGGAAAAACCGTTCTGCACATTAGAATGACGGTACTCTTTGTATTTGTGTAGTAAATGATATATATTGCTCTGTTTATAGGGATCTAAATGAGACCAGCTTACTTTTCAAAGATAAGTTTGGGTACTGATCAACATTATTTTGAATAACAGATGTTTGTTCTCTTATATATAAAGAGAAGGCTTAGAGCCTAGGGTGCCTAGGGTCACGAATTGCTCAGATTCTGTCTAAACTGTGTGCGTTTAGCTAGCTGCTGGTGGCAAAGTGCTCCAGAATTACAGAGTGGCAGAGCAGCAAAGATTACTGATGTTGATCACAGTCTGGTCCTTCTGGTGTGAAAATGAATATCAGTTGTGGACAATGTCAGGCTCAGCATTGATAAGCTACCAGTCATATATCTTGTTGACATGTAGTGGGGTCCCACTCAAGAGGTATGAACACAAAAAAACACTAGGCTGACATTCCAGGGCAGTCTGCAGATGTTGTTGCACTGTTAAAGGAGATTTCATTTGGATGAGATATTAAACTGAGGTCCAGTCTGCTCCTTCAAGTGAATTTAAAAGATCCCATAGTATTATTCTGAAATGTAGGAAAGGAGTTATTCTCAGCAACCAAACCAATATTTATCCCTCACTCCATGCAACTCAATATTCCCTTGCTATGAAAGGAGTTTTCATGTCCGTGAATTGGTTGTTATGTTTCCTACATTATTAGTGTTGATGACATTTCAAAAGTACTTCAGTATCTGGATAAGACCATGGAATGCCCTTAACAGAGTGTGGGAGATGCTATGTAACTACAAGTCTATGTGTCTTATTGTTTTGTCTAAAATTGAGGTGTTGGAACATGATGGGTATTGGTGCCATAGAAGTGCATCTGTGTGCAAATTACAGGGAAGAAAATGTTTATCAAAACAAGTAATAAGATGCTTTTACGTATACTAAAACATACATGTAATCAATTTGGTACACAGCCCTCTCCTAATCCAATTCCAATCTAAATCCAGCCGAGATTGATGGGATAAGTATCTTTTCTTTCTTGGATTAAGAACCCAGTTTCACTCCATTTCATAGCAGCTATTGAGCCAAATCACAAACCAATTAGTACCAACGGCTACCAATTAGTAATTTCATTCATTAATGCCTAGCTTGGCAAACATTTTGTGGGCGGGGGGGTTTTCAAATATTGTACTTAAATGTATTGAGCTACCCTAACCAGGGAATAATTGTTCTATTTAACACCAGGAATCTTTAATAAGGAAAACAACTAGTTTCCTAGAACTAACCTATGGACCACTGGTATAAAA
Source organism: Hemitrygon akajei (assembly GCF_048418815.1). Lineage (NCBI taxonomy): Eukaryota > Metazoa > Chordata > Chondrichthyes > Myliobatiformes > Dasyatidae > Hemitrygon > Hemitrygon akajei. Next base: position 60,125,404 of record NC_133135.1, read on the forward strand.
TGAACTGAAATAATTCTTTTCCTTTGAGTGGTCATGGACATCTCAGGCTATATGAGCTCCTACTGAACTATAGATTTATTTAATTCCAATGTGTTAATTACTGATTAGCACAAAATTCAGCCCCATCCATATAGATTTACTTTCAAAAGAATGTAAATATCTTATTGTTTTTATTTTCTGACTACTGTGAGTGTAATTGTTTGATGTCAAATGTTTAGAAAAATAAAAATTTCATCAGACTGACAAAGCTTCTTTTTACTGTGGCTTCACTGTTCACTGCAGGCTCTCCTCTATTGAAACTGGCAGTTCACATTTTAGCTCTGGACTGACTCTGTCATCCTGCCCAGAATGTTTCTGCCACTTTACATGAGAGCTCTTCGCTGAAAGACACATGTAGTTTGAATCATACAATCAATAGAACACTTAATGGACAATTAGGGAACAGCTGTAGGCCTGTCAAAGACCCATCTGCACACAAGTTGAGCAGCTTCACCCAGGACAGGGCCTAGAAAACAAAGTAAATTGCTGCAGGGCATTGGTGCGTAATACAAAAATAAGCTCTATAAAATGTTACTGTGGGATTCATTCATCCTCTGTAATAAAAATTTAAACAGGTGCAAGAAATTAGACAAATTCAGTTAAAGACTTTTATCAGCTTGTTCCCGGAAATAAAGGGATGAATTGATCATTATTATTTTTTGTTTGTAATTTGATATCAAATAAAATGTTCTAGTTAACAAAAAGATAGCTTTCTTTTGAGGTTACTGCTGGTTTCAGCAACAACAGTGGATTCACTATTTCCAGTAAATTAGAAGAGGGAACAAGAAAACTTGTACTTCCTCGCCAGTTATAAAAGCTTCACCCCAACTTTTGCTGAGGTAAATGGCTTCCCTTGTGTTGCAGCTCAATGATGCCTCAACCAACCCCCCATTCTCTCAGCCGCGTGCACTGTTTTTCTTTAAATGATATAAAAAGAGAATTAGCTTCCAGCTGACCATTCACAGTCTCTTTATTTATTCATTTCTCAAGGTACAAGTGCTGCCTGCAAGGCCAATGTGTATTGCCTATTCTTAATTGCCCTTGTGAAGGTGGTTGTAAACCACAGCAGTTCTGCTGAAGTTATTCCATGCTGAAGGGTGGGAGTAACTGGGACGTCGAAGGAATGATAATACATTTCCAAGCAAGGATAATGTGCAGTTTTGAAGAGAAGGTTTAAATTGTGATGTGCCCCTACGCCTGCTGCCCTTGGACTTCTCGATGATAAAAATCATAGATTTGGGTGTGCTGCCAGAGTAACCGAGACGAGTAAATGCAGTGCATTTGTAAATGCTGCACAGCGTAATCACGGTGCACTGATGATGGAGGGAATGAGTGTTTAGCCAGGCACTAATTAAGCATGCTGCTTTATTCCGAATGCTATCAAGTTTGAGTGTTGGAGTTTTACTTGGGTAGCATGTGGATAGTATTCCATCATGCTCCTGCCTTGTGGAAAAGCTTGGGGATGTCAAGGAGAGAGTCACTCACTGTAAGATGCACAGCCACTGACATGTTCTAAAAGTTACTGTACTTGAAATTCTGGTTGATGGTTGGGAATACAGAATCAGAAACAGGTTTAATAATACTGGCACAGGTTGTAAAACATGTAGTAGCAGTACATTGTAATTCATAATAAAAAACTATAAATTACAATAAGATATACAGGGGGTGATTGATAAGTTCGTGGCCTAAGGTAGAAGGAGTCAATTTTAGAAAGCCAGTTAAAATGCTCTCCATGGTACATCTGTAGAAATTTGAGAGATGTGATGTACCAAGTCTCCTTAAACTCCTGATAAAATATAGCCATTATCTTTGTAATTGCATCAATATGTTGGGCACAGGATAGATCTTCAGAGACGTTGACACCCAAGAACTTGAAACTGCTCACCCTTTCCATTGCTGATCCCTCGACGAGGACTGGTGTGTATATCCTCAACTTCCACTTGCTGAAATGTGCAATCAGTTCTTTGGTCTTACTGACCATGAGTGCAAGGTTGTTGTCGTGAGATCACTCAACCAGCTGATCGATCTCACTCCTGTATGCCTCCTCATCACCATCTGAAATTCTGCCAACAATAGTTGTGACAGTAGCTAATTTATAGAAGATGCTGGAGCTGTGCCTAGCCACGTAGGTGTAGAGAGAGTAGAGCAGTGGGCTAAGCACACACCCTTGAGGTGTGCCAGTGTTGATTTTTAGCATGCTGATATTATTTCCCACCTGCATTGACTGTGGTGAGCAAGTCAAGGATCAAGTTACAGAGGGAGGTACAGAGATCCAGGATTTGAAACTTGTTCATTATTACCGAGGGTATGATGGTGTTGAACACTGAGCTGTAAACAATAAACAGCAGCCTGATGTAGGAATTTATATCGTTCAAGTGATCCAAGGCCGAGTGGAGAGCCAGTGAGATTGCATCTGCTGTAGACTTGTGACAGTAGGCAAATTGCAGCAGGTCCAGGTCCTTGCTTAGACAGGAGTTGATCCTGCCATGACCAACCTCTCAGAGCATCTCATCACAGTAGATGTGAATGCAACTGGGCAATATTCATTTAGGCAGCCCACCCTGCTCTTCCTGGGCACTAGTATGATTGTTGCCCTTTTGAAGTAGGTAGAAAACTCTGACTGCAGCAGTAAAAGATTGAAGATGTCCTTGAACATTCTTGCCAGTTGGTTGGCACAGGTTTTCAGATCCTACCAGGTATATCATCAGGGCCTGGTGCTTTGCGAGGGTTCACTGTCATGAAAGATGTGCTGACATCGGCCTCTCAGACAGAGATTTCAGGGTCGCCAGATGCTGCAGGGATTCACACTGTTATAGTTTTATTCTCCCTTTCAAAGTGTGCATAAAAAGCATTTAGCTCATCTGGGAATAGAGCCTCGTAGCCATGTTAGGTTTCACCTTGTAGGAAGTAATGGCTTGCAAACCCTGCCAGTGCATCCAATTCTCAACCTCAAATGAGATTGTTTTTTCATTCTTAAAATGACCTTCTGTAGGTGGTACCTGGACTTGTATAGTTCTGGATCACTGGTCTTGAATGCCACAGATCTAGCCCTTAGCAGACTATGAATCTCCTGGCTCACCTGTGGCTTTTGGTTTGGGTGTGGCCATTATGCTCTCAAAGACACACACTCATCTTCAGGTCTTGATGAAGCCGGTGACAACCATGATGTGTTCTTTCAGATTTGAAGCTGAATCCCTGAATATTGTCAATCCACCAACTCACAGCAGTCCTGTAAGTGCTCCTCCACCTCCTTTGACCATACTTTCTTGGTCCTCGCCACAGGTGCTGTGAGCTTTAGTCTCTGCCTATACAACAGGACTAGAAGTACAGTCAGGTGATTGGACTTTCCAAAGTGCAGGCATAAGATGGTACGGTAAGCGTACTTGATGGTAGTATAACAGTGATCAAGTGTATCGGGTGTTCTGGTTCCATGTAGGTGGTAGTTGTCAGAAACTTTTTAAAGGTGGTTTTAATGCAGTGATAATAAGGGAAGTTGGGACTTGCGTAAAACAAATGGTCCTTACCACTTACCATTCCTTGCCTGAATGTTGTCTCAGTCTGGCTACTTGCAGGCATGGAGTGATTCATTTGCTGAGTATTGAATAGAATTAAACACCATCAATCATCAGTAAATGTCTCCTTATCTTTGAATAAAAGGAAGATCATTTATGAAGCAGTTGAAGATGGTTGGGCTTAGGCACCGAAGAACAACTTCAGTGATGTTCTGGGATTAGATTGACTGCTTTCCATCAACAAGCAATCACTTGTCTTCCTTTTTAACGCCAGTTGCTGCACCATACCTTTATGTTACACACTGTGAAATGCCGCCATGATGTCAAGAGCAGGCACTCTCACTTACATCAGAATTTAGCTATATGGTCTACCTTTGATCCAGGGCTGTGACAAGATCCAGAACGGAGTAGTCCAAGTACAATCTATGTTGGACATTGATAAAAAGGTTGTTGGAGAGCTTGCATTGTCTGCCGAGGGAGTTTCATTACTTTGCTCTGGAGCTTCCTCAGCAAACCTGCTCATCTCTAAACCCCACTTTTCCACTTCTCTGTAAAAACTATCTTTTGAATTAAGCATTTCTTCATTTGCCCCAATAAGAGGATCATACTCAAGTTTTCTTTCAGTGCTTGGAAACATGTTTTGAATCTCAGTTGCCCATATTAAGCACGATTAACTGGAACTGGATATAGAGTTAAAATGCTCAAGGTGTGGTCTGATCAGAAATGAACATGGTGTTCCAAGTGTGCCCTCTGTTGATTGATTGCAGTGTATTCTGATTTATATTATAAAATCATAGTTCATCATTCTGTTGGCTTTGTTGATTCTTGCACTACTTTCATTCCCATGTCTTCAACTTCATTCAGTACAGCTTATAGATTATATTTACTCTCCATTGCTCCTAATGCAGAAATCCAAATTTTTTTCTGTTTAAAATTTCAATTCCTAATATACACTCACATAATTCTGGGTTGACTGCTTCCAATTTGACTGCTCCTTTGAATTTTATATCCGCTCATTGGGGAAACATTGAGTTTCTGAAACCAAATTAATTATGAATGAGCACTGCCCTGCTTTGCTTCCCAGGTGTTTTCATCTCTTGTATTGTTTTCCACCGTCATCTAATTTCTTACCCAAATCTAAGTGCTTCCCCAAGTACCCAGCTTTCAACTTAAATAATATTGGTATAGAATTTTACCTGAAGTTTTTGCAAAACTAAGTATGCAATTTGTAGTGGTTTGTAACAGCTGATTTGAGCTAAAAACTGAAAATGCTAGAAACATCCAACAGACCGGGCAGAAACTGTGACAAGAGAAATGGTTAATGTTTCAGGCTTGAGCTGCTTCATCATGAGTTCTGATGAAGGTTCTGGGCCTGAAATGTTTACTGGTTCCCATGACAGAAATGCTGTCTGACCTGTTGACTGCTTCCAGCATTTTCTGTTTTTATTTCACCTGCACATTATAGAAGTAGGGAGGGAAGGAATGTCAGAGGAGGGCGTTTAAAAAAGATACACAGAGTACTGGATGTGTAGAATGCACTGTCAGGGGTGGTGGTAGAGGCAAATGAATTAGGGGATTTAGATGGGCCAATGAATGAAAGAAAAAAATGGAGGGCTATGGGGAAGAGAAGGGTTAGGATCATCTTGAAGTAGGTTAAATGATCGCCAAAGCATTGTGAGCTGAAGAGCCTGTGTTGTTCTATGTTAAGTTGTTTGAATTTTGTTTATAGTTGAGTTGCCATTTCCTCAGTCAACTGGTCAGTGGAATCTTTCCCTTTGTCAACTACAATAACTGGTGCTTATAACAGAAATTAAGATCTTGGTTTACATCCATAAAAATCTGTAGGAGGACTGGTTAGTTATCTTACTCCTACAACTTCTATTTATCCATTAGTTATGTTGGATCATTTTCTTGGAACAACAATTGTTTCTCTCTCTACTGCTGCTGCCTGATTTGATGAGTTTTCCCAGCACTTTGCTTTTATTATATTGGTTTACACACCTACCATGGATTGTGCTGAGATTTCAACTGCCGGTCAACAGTTATCTTCAGTGTACTGGGAAATTAAAGTGAAAAAAATCAAACTAGGATTTCCTTTTGATTGCTATTATGAAACCTTATGCACACAAGTGTATGCACATTTGGTGAGGGTAGATTTTTGCTTTACCCCGAGATTCAAAATCTGGACAACACCCACTGCCTTGGGTTACACACAATAAACAACTATTTGGATGAATCATTGGAGCTATCAGCATCTGTGGAACAGTCCATCAGCAAGAGTCATAGGAGATGATATTCTTTGATGATAGCACAAACAGACTATAATAAATCAGTAGCCCCTTCTACACTCTGCCTTATTTTATTTTCCAGTGACTGCAACAGAAAACAGAACTAAGCAGGTGTATAATAGACTGATAATTTACTATCATTAAAGAATATTTTCTTCCTTAGTGCCTTCAGGTAAGTTGATACAACCCCATATCAAAAGCTCACCTTGAAACAGTAGCTAATATTTTCTCTGATTATGATAGGATTTTAGTTATCATATATTTAATATTTCTATTCTGGAGTGATGTTAATATTTAAATTTCCAAAAAATAGCTTGGCCTCTCCCATTCACACTTGGTCCCTCATAAATTGGCTGTATTTTATTGTTCTTACTTAAAGACGTGCATTTCCAGATTGTAAATTATAAATGAATACATCCATGATGAAAATGGTTGCAAGTTGCCCTCAGCAAATTAATACAATGATTAGAAGAACAAAACGTTTGAACATATCAAAAGATGAAACCGTACATGCTCAGCTGTCTACACACAAAACACAATCCTTGTTTTTAATATAAACCATTCATGCTCAACAAGATTGGATTAAAACATTAAGTTGATGGTGCTTTGCTCACTGTGATTATCAATTGAGCTGATTCATGATCACAATTACAACTGACTGCCAGTGAGTTACCACAATGTTTATTGCAACTCTAAAACAAACTATTAATTGCTTGTGAGCTAAATGTGGACAGAGGCAAGGAATTCTTCCGTTCGCTGTTACTCTGTGGCATAATTGAGGCTGAAATGAACCTTTACAGAGACATGAAGCCTGTCTTTTTCAAGAAGTGTTATTAGCCAATTAAACAAGTCTTTCCATTCATTCATTTGTTGAGATCTGAGTATTGCTGCTATCATCATCCCTAATTGCTCTTGGGAAGGTGGTGAGGAGCTGCCTTCCATGGGGAGCTGCAGTACTTCTAGCGGAAGCTCGTGAAAGTACTTCTAGTCACTTGATTTAGTTGATAAAGATTGACAGATTTTTAGCTATTAAGCAAATCAAGGAACTATCAGGAGAATAACCTACACCTGACTTTATTTTCTTATGTTGTTATTTGTGCAAGTGAGAGGAACATGTAGGTAGTGGTGTTTCCATGTGGTCAAAACACTCACCCTTGTTGGTGACAGATATTTGATAGTTTGGGTGACATATTTTACTGGAATAGTACATTGTATCCATTGTGCATTATTGGCAGAGGCATAAAGTATTCAGGTTGGTAGCTAAGATGCTATTCAAGCAGTCATCAGATTTGAATATTTTTGTACATCATAGACAATATTTAATTCAGGTGTCTCAGAGTCCTGATGAAGGGTCTTGGTTTGAAACGGCAACTGTTTATTCCCATCCATAGATACTGCCTGACCAGCTGAGCTCCTCCAACACATTTTTGTATTGTTCTAAATTTTCAGCATCTGCAGTATGTCTTGTGTCACAAAGTATTAATCCTTTCTCACAAATGCAGATTAAGAGACACTACATTCCCACCCTATTCTATTTCTCTTTCAGTTTTCCAGCATTGGACAGGTATATGGATGAGAGGGGTTTGGAGGAATATGGCCCAGGTGCAGGTCAGTGGGACTAGGCAGAAAAATGGTTCAGCACAGCCATGAAGGTCCAAAAGGCCTGTTTCTGTGCTGTAATGTTCTATGGTTCATTGTGATTCTCCTTATTCTACATAAAATCATCTCACACAAAACACAGTTGAATAAATGAACTTGTAATGAAACAAATAAGCTTAAAGTTCAGAGGTAACCATGCAATGACCGCAATTGAAACATTTGTCTCATTTCTACCCATTTCACTGGTTCCCAAGACCTGCTAAAGATGTGGCATGTAATCAAGTATAATCACAGTTTTGCATATTATTATGGGAAGACCAAGAGATTGGATTACTGATTTACTGAATATCTCTGTCTTGACACTAAACATAATTGTATGCTCCTACACAAACTGCACACTATGTTGCTTTCGATTAAGATTTCTTATTAGTCTCATATTTTGGACAGTGTGGGAAGTTCGAGAGATGATTTCTGGGGTTTGAGCGCCATTTTAGACAAATAGAAATAGAAATAAATATGAAGTTGCAACTTCGCAGTTCCTGTTTAGTTTAGTTCAAAACACAAGAAGTATATCTTTCTGGATGTACAGTGGAAAACTGTATTTAGCAGATGATCTAATAAGCTCATGTGAATTTAAATCTCTGCGTATGATTTCATTCAGCCCTGACAGAACTCTTGTTCCTCTGCAACATGCTATGAGATATACCTGGAACATTATTGAACTTTGTAAATAAAGAAAGCTCCAAATTTGTACCCAATAATTGCTCCAGAATCCAATCTTAACTGATATGGTGCTAAAAATAATCATAACAACTGCCTTATACCACGCAACAAAGATGGAAAAATTCTGCAGGGTTCCCTCTCCTGTTTCTTGATTTGTTGCACTAGAATAAATCAATGGAGTTGCCAGTTCCTAAAGTCATCAGAGCTGCTGAATTCCTTGATCCCTATCACCCCCACCCTCCTGCTGTCATTACTTAAATCAATGTTACTGACTTGCCAATACCGCTCCCTCACCAAGTCCCTGATGATCTGTCGCTAGACCTCTACAAGTGAGTGCCCTAGGTACATTTGAAGTGTATTTCTTGCCCTCAAAGTCTGATAACTGTCTCTTAATCCAATAAATGACTAAGGTGGTTTCAAAAACAATTATTGTTGACAGCACTAATATCACAGAGACATAATAATTGTGGTTTCCAGAACTTAGTCATCTTACAACTCTTCTTAATTACCCAGTAACTTATTTGATCAGTGATTCTTTAAAATCGACAAATCCAATTTACTTTTCATTTTCTCTCTGTTACTTGCTTTCTTTTAACTTTTATAACCAATTATTCAAAAACATATTGGAGACTGTTAAAGGAAAGAAAACTGGTGTTAATTTTTAAAGTTTAAAGTTTAAATCGACTGAAAAACTTTACATTCCAACTTAAATCATTGCCATTGAGTAATTTCTGTTGGGAAATGCATGTAGATGATTAGGTTTGATTCTTCTTCCCCAGGGAACAGCTGGCCAGCACTCTTTATGTAAACTCATGCATGACAACCTTGGATAAAGCAGCTAAACTCAGATATCCTTGGAAGGGGAAAAAAATATTCTTTTTTGTGAAAAAACCTTACACTAAAAACTATTCCCATTGTATTTTGAAGTATCTTTCTATTATGAGCTTTTTAAGCCAAATGACTGAAGTTATGCAGCCTCCAGTACCACGTGCCCACAATGTAAGCCACCAATTCTTTCCCAAGGCTGCTCATTTCCGTAGGAAAAAAAATCTTTACAAATTAGACACAGTAAATTGGTCTGATAATAGTTCAAAACTGATATCTGAATAGTGTCACTTTATAGATCTCTTTGTAACCAGGAATTTACTCCACAGAATATATTAGATTTGTAAGGTCTGAATGTCACTGACATTATTGGCAGCTGTGTTAACTGTGAAAGGAGTGTGCTGTGTATGCCATAGTTATTAAATTTCTCCAGAGACCATGACTCATTTAATCAAATATTCATACCTCTCTGTAAATACACACTGAACAGTATATCCCCTCAGAGAAAAGCACCCTTTCATGTTAAAAACTGAAACAAAAAATCCTCAGAAAATATGATCGTGTTTTTGCAATTACAATGCTAGTAAAACTCTCCGCTGCCATTTCCAAAAAGGACATAACTGAACCCCTCTGACCGATTACAAAATGTTCATGGTCATACAATTAAATTAAAAATTATTCTTTCATTGCTTCATACCAACCATTTCTAATCTGTTACCAAGAGGTCTGCAATGAATTGTCCTTCTGTTCCCTTGTTTACCATCAATTCAATAGGCTCTCAAATGCAGATGAAGAAAGTTAGGCCATTGACCCATTACTACAAGAATTTGTATTTAGCATGACAACAAACTATTGCTTACACTGCCAACAGGACACAATCTTAAAAACATATTTTACTGTGGGGTGTTTCCCATAGTTGCTTAGCAAACAACTATGAGATAAACTAGCAGAGAGCTTTTACACATATTTCTCCACATAACATTTCTGAGATAAAATGCATTCTCCTAATATCATTATAAAATCTGTTCTTAGCAAATCGTCTTTGATTGCGAATAAACACACTTCTTTGGTGAGTTACTTAATAAAATGGATCTTCAGCCAGCATTGAATTAGTTGTTTGTACATGACAGTAGTTGGTCCTCTCAGAACTCCATTTGAAAGTAGAAGCTCAGCGAGCAGACCTGTTGTGGGTTGCTCCACATGGTGAATAGTGAAAATTTACATGCAATTGGCCAGATGATGAAATGAGAAATGGACTGTAACACATTCTTCAATTCCCGACCTTCCACCCCTCAAGCTAGGTAAACAGTCCAGGTCATTTAGAGTCTTGAATTGAACGGTGAGAATGAGAAATGATCTTAATCAGATATTCAAATATGGTCATCTACATTTGGCACTATAATCCACAAGAATAGATCTAAGGGAAAAGACCATCTTTCTATGCCCACTGTGGGAGTGCTTAATGGAGCAGAAATTTATCCTGTATATAATTGATGGTACACTTAGCACTGCTTCAAAAAGCAGAGGGAATTTCATATCTAAATCCTACTGTAAATTAACTAGGATAATTTGCTTATGACACTGAGCTTGTAAAATGATAGGTGCCCCATTCCTTATAATGACTTCCCGAGCCTAAAAATAAGAACTGATTATCCCCTCAAAACGTAATACAATGGATTCTGGTTAATTGGGTCACATCAGGAACAGTACAGTTTGGCCCAGTTAAGTGGTTACCCCAATTAGTCAAAGTTTCATGGAAACAGTTAAAAAAGTATAAAACAGAGTAACAAGTTATGTATTTAAATGAAATACTGAACAAATTAGAGAACTACCGATACTAAAACAGTACTATAAAACTGTATATTTGTTCATAATAGTTATCAATGGAGTAATTCATCCAGTGTGCACTGCTGTGTCCTTTTGATTGACTAAGTGAACAAAATCAGCGTAGGCACCTAGTTCAGATAATGGACTGCCTTCATACAGTTCTTTTGATTATTGCATCCTCCAAATCTTCGTTTTCATTGTAACATTCAAGTTGATTGTTAATACATTCAAAATTTTCATAGTTTCTGCCTTCTTTAAGTTCATTTTCATTTTCACTCATGGCAATTTCTGACATCTCCAAGCCTGAATACAGTACTTGAAACCACAGAGAGCAAAACAATTTTTAATTGTCTTACTACTTATTTCTCGCTAAATATCAGTAACAAAAAATTGCTGGTTTTTGAACACAAACACACGCAATGATGCTATTTTAAAAAATGCTCTCTAAAAGCACAGTGTAACATCTAATAACCATGCAAGTGCATGCGATTGACACTAGATGGAAACTGTTTAGCAATAGTCCCTAATTAAGCAGTATGGTGTCCCAAATAATTTAAGGGAATCCTGGCTACTTCCCTGATTTGCTTTTGTTCTTCAAGAGTTATTCCAAATAAGTGGCTGTCCCGATTAGCTGATGTTCAATTAATCAAATCCAGTGTATAATAATATGCATACTTATTTCATAAATCTATTGTAAATGGCATCACTATAATTTTGATAAATTTATAGCTTTTATATTTTAAAATAATTATCTTACAACTATTTTCCACCAGTCAAAAACTTCCATATTGACTTCAATTCTTACTTTTGAAATATTATGTAATATCTTGTTTCACTGAATTCTTCACATTAGCTTATAACCTCTGGAAACAATCTTTTCAATGGGTGGAAGCGAGGTGGAGATTGAGCAAACTTCCTTCATAGTATAGTGTCATAATAAGTTCTGATTCCTTAGTATGAAGTTATTTTGTTGATTTCATTGAACAGACCAAGGAGAAAGCTAAGGGCAATATTGTAATTGACAATAAAATCCTGTAAAGAAACTAGTGATATCCTACCCAGCCTTAGCACCCACCATTGGTTACTGCTGAAAAATTGAGAATGATGGGCGTTAAATAGCAAATTGACCTAGTGTGTGGAGAATATTTTATCCCACAGTCAAAATCTAAACGTGCACTTCAGAAAGACCCTTTTTAAAAACACAAATCCATAGAATGATATCAGCAGAATATCCTGATAAAATTCACTCTTTTACATCTAATGACAATGTTAAACTTGTCAAGAAAAATTATATGTTCTATTATCACTCAATTGAATAAACTCCAATCATAAATATGAAATTAATCTGCAAAACAAGTCTAAGTCTACAGCTAATCAGGCATCTACCTAATATAATTTCTTGATTTAGGTTAGTTAGGGCATAGCTGCCACTGACATATTAACCAATTAACCTGATTATTAACCAATAATAATGCACAATATGCATCTTCCACATCTTCCACACATGTCTACAGCTAAACAAAACGGTGTTACTTCAAGGCCAACGTGCAAAACACAGTACATAGAGTCACACACAGCGTAACTACCTAGAAAGTATGTCATAAATCTAAATAATGATCAAATGTCATGCATACTTAGAAAAACACACCTAATAACAAATCTTAAATGAAGAAAAAGCAAATTAGCATCTTTTTACCAAACTGATGTATGAGAAATATACTTTCCACCTTCACCTTTGGAAATTACAGTCTCCAAAGTGACCAGTGACATTTCACATCAGAATGACAATCAACAAGCATTTCTATTGAATTCTTAATGTACTAACCACTGCTTTATAGAGATACAGGAATAACAAGCACCAAAAAGTGGGAGCAAATTTAAGAGATGAAACAGCAATCGGGGAGGAGGTACAGGAACCTGTAGACAGAGAGATATATATATTTCTCTCTCTCTCTCCCTCTCCCCCTCCTACCCCCCATCAAATTTCTGAATGGACAATTCACCCATATATACTACCTCTCTATTTAATTTTACTTTTTTGCTCTCTATTTGCATTACAAATTTAATATACACACAAATATATACTTACACTCAAAGATATACAGACACAGCTTCTCACACACAGTACACATATATAAATATATGGTACACACACATTTATATATACAGTACTGTGGAAACATGTTAGGCAAGGGTGGAGCACTATGGGAGGGGTATGGGGCAGGTAGCAGAGACTGTCAGGGGCAGGGAGTAGTGCAGGTGCAGACACACCCAACCCTGAGACACCAGGTACAGTCAATTGATTCAACACAGTTGGTTTATTGATAATTACAGAATGTCTCTGGTACACATATATAAATATTACATATCATACAAATATTTCTTATTGTCGTTTTAAAAAATCTATTGCAATGGACTGCTGCCGCAAAACAACACATTTTATGATATGTGTCAGTGATATTAAACTTGTTTCTGCAAAAAATGTTCTTTGAATGGGATTAAAGCACTTGAAGATAATCAACAATAGTGCATTGAGGAGGAAGGAATTCAAAATTATTTAAGAATAAAATAATTCAGAATAAGAACAAAAGCAGAAGCAGTTAGCTCCAATTGTGTCTAATAAGATGGTGCGACACTGTTTACCCTAAGTCTCACTTGAGAACACGTTCAGTGCCACATTAAACTTGTGCTCTCATAGGTTACCATCTACTTTAACAGACTAAGGCCTGATTCCTGTCCCAGTTTAGAACACAGACATTACAACATTGGACAGTCCATTTGGCCCGTGATGCTGTGCCAATCTTGTTGCCAGGTTGCATTAAATGTCCTCCTCCTGTTAACATCTAAATCCCTTCATCCATACAACTTCTTTCCCTTTATATTCATGTGTACCCAAAAGCTTCTTAAACTCCACCAAATTACCTGATTCAACTACTGCTCTGGGAACACATTCCAGGCACTTACCACTCTCTGCATTTATATATTAAAAAACTTGCCCATTATGATGCCTTTAAACTTACCCCTCCAATCTCAAAAGCATGTCCTCTGGTGTTTAACAAATAGCAGAAGTCACAGTACCAGTCCTCACAGAGCACCACTGATCGTGGACCTCCAACCAGAATAACAGGCTTCTACCCCTACTTTGTCTTCCATAGGCAAGCCAGTTCTGAATCCATACATGTGACCTACCCTAGCTCTCATGCACCTTTATCTTCTGAATCAACCTACTGAGGAACTTTGTCAAATGCCTTACTAAAATCCATGTGAATAACTGTTTTTCCCTCATCAAGCACCTTTGTAACCTCCTCAAAAAACTCAAAACAAGTTTGTAAGATATGATCTGCCCTGCACAAAGCTATGCTGACTGTCCCTGACCAGGCCATGTCTTTCCAAATGAGCCTGAATCCTATCTCTTAGTATCCTTCCCAGTAGTTTCCCCACCACTGACACAAGGCTCACAGGCCTTTACCTGGATTACCCCTCTGTTTCTCTTCTTGAACAAAGGCACAACACTGTTACTCTCCAGTCCTCTGGGACATCACCTGTTGCTAATCAGGACACAAAGATTCGCATGAAAGCCCAGCAATCTCCTCCCTTGATTCTTTTGATTTTCTAGGAAAATTACCATCAGGTCCTGGGGTCTTATCCACCTTAATGCTTTTCATGAGACCCAACACTACCTTCTTAATCTCAAGATGTCTCAGCACATTAGAATGCTCCATTCTGTTTTCACAGCCCTCTAATTTCTTCCCCTTGGTAAATATTGACACAAAGTACTCATTTACTACCTCAGCCGCTTGCTCTAAGCACATATTATTTAATTTATCCTTGAGTGGACCCATCCTCTCCTTGTTATCCACTTTTACTTAAAACATATGAAACGCCTTGGGGTTCTCTTTGATCCTGCTTGCTACGGACTATTTGTGGCCTCTTTTGGCCTTCATAATGACCTGCTTGAGCACCTTCCTGCTGTCCTTATCTTCCGCAAGGACCAGTCTGATTTTGGCTTCTTAAAGTCTTATGCATACTTCCTTTTCATCCCTGACTAAATTTAGGATCTTTTAAGTCATCCAAGGTTCCCTTATCCCACCACCCTTGTCCCTACTCCTTACTGGAACATTCAGATCCAGAACTCTGATCAGATGGTCTTTAAACAGCTCCCACATTTCAGACATCACTTGCCTGACAGCGGCTCGTCACAAGTAATCGTCCCTTAGCTTCTACCTTACCTTGTTGTAATTTGCCCTCTCCCAATTTTGTACCTTCCTGCATAATCGTTAGTTTACCATGTGCTCTTCAACTTGATTTAGGAAAACAGCACATTACTAAAATCAGTTTATGCTTAATTTGATAGAAACAAGTACTCTCAATAGCCAGAGTCCTCTCAATTTTCTTGCCTGTCACTCTACCAACTCCTGCTTTACGGCAATTGTTACCAATGCCTCAATGGCAGATCCACCTGCTGTCCCATCAAATTGTAAAATCCTTCTCATACTCCATAGAAAACCAGTAGTCCTGAACTAACTGTGGTACATAAATTCCATCGTTCCCTGGTTCATGAACCATACATTGAATCCCTGAAAAGGAGTCACATTTGGACAAGATTAAGCAATTGCTGTGCATATAAAGAATATCTAAACAGTGCACGTGTCCTTGAGACTGAAGAAAGCCATGTTATTAGTCTGTCAACACTAAAGTTATAAGTATCCTGCTCAGGTTGGTATGGCATACAGTGTAAATTGTTAAAATAGAAGAAAGGATAAACTGGGGAAATGCAATACTTACATATTAAGGTATTGTCACCCTTGCCGATCATTAACTAACAATCACTCTTTGGTCAGATAACTAAAACAGCAGTTTACATTTACATAACAATATTAATGTATCAAGGCAGTTAAATTTCAAATCTCTGAAATGAGATGTTGAAATATACAACCTTTGTTTTTTGGGGAAGGTGGTCAAATCTGTATGAAAAAAACTTAGCATGAATGCAAATATACCTCGCATCTGCAGCGCACTGTGGCTGCAGTATATACAAACTATTGAATGCATTACAATAATTTAACTTGGATTACTTTGGCAACAACACTCTTTGCAACCTCAATCATGAAATAGGATAACCACAACAACGTTGCACACTGTCCTGTTTTAGAAATATGCATATTCCCTCCTTTTGACTTAAATTCTGTCATGATTGTGTACTAAGAAATAGGAAAGCCAAGAGATGCTATCCAATTCCAAAGACTAATGCTAATTATTCTGTATGTGTCCATCATTTTCTTTTTTTTCCATTATGATTTTTCAGTAGTTTTTACTCTTTATTCTGCATAGTTATTGTTTTACCTTAGTGTAGCTCAATGCACTGTATAATGATTTGATTTGTATAAACAGTAACCAAATCAAGCTATTTAGTGTACACATGACAATAATCTATGCAGAGGGTGATAGAAATTAGGAAATTTCACAAATGTTAATGGTCAATTATTTACTTTAAATCAGAAACTGGTTTTTGATACTAACTGTATTGAGAAATAAAAGGAAGGTAAATAATTTAAGTTTCCAGTCATGATTTCACACCCATACCATCAAGGTCAAGGAGGAGACTATATAAATATAAAGGGAGCTTGTTCGGAGTGAGGCAGGATAATTGGAGAAATTTTGACTAGTGCATGATCTCTGATTTATTTACTAAACCATCACAATATCTCCAAGACCGTTCTTTTGTTAATCTCAAATATCTATGATTTAACTAAGTGAGGCAAAGAAAATAAAGACGCATGAAGAAAACCATAGAAAAATGTTCAGCTGTAAAAAACTAGTATTGAAACTATTTTATTTATAGTAAATTACAAAAAAGACACTTAAGTTTACATTTTTATACAGTGAAATATATACTTTTGCAGATGTTTCACAGATTATCAATCAACATTAGTAGGCACCCATAGTTTCTGCCAGCAATGGCAGGAAACCCCATCGTAGTTACTGTGAAATTCTGTTACAACAAAACAAATTCCTCATTACTCAACCTTTCTGCTTTCCTCCTCCGAGTCCCAGAGTCCTGTGTTATTGATTCAGTTTTCAGTGTACAGTGTTTATCAACTTCATAATCTTTAGCATGACCCTTTGAAAAAGTAAATAGTGGATATTTCTCCTTAGAAGGAGAGCTGAAAACCTAAAAATTAAATAGAAAGTAAATACTTTCAGATTTTCATTTACATTTTTAAACTGATTCTTACAAAAAAATCTTACCACTTTTGATTTCAATATTCAGTTCTCACTCATTCCTCTTCAGAGTGGCTATGTTTTGGCATTTACACCAAATCTGTCATTGTCTGTGTATGACGCAACCCAGGGAGTATCATCAAATTGTTATATCTACCTATATCTAATCCACATAATTTTTGCACATGCACTTTCCAGTAGATTTCAGAGATTAACCACACGCATTAACACTTAAGTAACAATATAGAACAGGAAATCTTGCTAAGGTTCCCTTTTATGCAACAAACCAGTTTTTAAAAAACTTAGTACTGACCCAGCTAATATTAGTAAATTCAATATAGAACAACAACGAAATCTGGGATCTTCAAGTTTTGTGTAAGTCCATATTACATCAGAGAGCCTTATTACCAACAGAACCATTGGGGAGGTCAACGATTACATTTTAACAATGCATCAAATAGACATTTCAAACAAGTCCCTGATGAATGTTGAAAGATAAAACTGCATAAATATGGAACTATACACATAATGTTGTATAACACCACTGACAAAACTATAAATGAAAAGATTCACAATTTGTTTGTTATTTATTTAATATGCCAATGGGCAGGATCATATTATTTGCTAGTCAGCAGTTCCGAAGACAACTACAAGCAGTGCATGGGTCAGTGCTTTCCTGATGTCTGAGCTTGTGTAGTGCAATGCAGAAATCAGGAATGTGGTCACTCAATCTACATTTACTTTCTCCAGTGCAGAGACAACCTTGGCATAAACAGCCAACTCAACAAACTAAATTGGAAGAAGTGCAAGGGCTCTGCTGCTTCATTTCTTTGGGTTCTCGGATGATAGGAAGAGACAGATCAAAATAGCAGATGTTACACTTCATTCGCATGGGAATGTGCCAAGAAAATGAGAGTGGGTGGCAAAGATGTTAAAGTGGGACAGTGAAGCAAAGAAGCAAAGAAGGTATGGTCCCTTCAAAATGGTCAAGAGAGGGGAGGAGAAGATGTGTCAAGTAGTGAATACTCATTGATGGAGGCAGGAGATATAGAAGTTGAACACATCAGAGATGTCACTATGGATACAGGAAAGATCTCATTGAGAGGTAAAAGAAAAGAGAAGACTGAAGGAAGATCTTTGTGGAGAAGGTAGAATTGGACTGTACAAGATTGTGTGTCTGAGGCTGCAGGTTGTGGAGGGTACGTCACCCAAGAAAATGAGATCAATGAAGATTGAGTAGTATGCATTACAAAGAGTATCTGAGCATCAGTTGCTAATGTGATGACTATATTTAAACAAAGGACAGGTTTATATCTGTTAAATCAATAATTTTTAACATTTAAAATGGCTAATTCTATTTTTTATGCAGAAAAGAATTTAAGATAAATTAAATTTCCTTACAGTTAAGCACATTTTCATGCACTAATAGAATAATTTCCCCCCAATTCAAACCAACTTTAATGTGCGCCATGAATGAAATAATCTATCAGAACTGCACACAATGTAAAGCTTCATTTAAGTCAGAGTATAATGAAAGTGATTTGCCAAGCTTAGATTTATTTTACTTTCAATATTGCCACCTGCTGGTGACAATATTTGACAGCTGTTTGAAAAATACAATGTCAAATGAACGAACAATGCTAATAGGAAAATTCAACCCCCGACTTCTCATTAGCAGGAATGCTTTTTAAAATTATAGATGCAGTCTTCACAAAACTGCTTTCAAAATATCATTGATGATTACGATACACAAAAATAACTGAATTTGGTGTGGTGAGTTAATTATGTTTAAGGTGATAAAAGAAATTGACAAAGTTGACCTGGCAATTTGCTCATTGTGTTTCAGGATTCAAATACCAGGGGAAACAAGAACAGGTAGGTTATGAAAAAGGGAAATGAGGCAGAAATTTTATTCTAAATAGGTAATAGAAGTGTATAATAAATCAGAGAAGTGTCTTGAAGCGAGTAATATAAACATTCCCCAGAACAGATTTTCTCAAGAAGGAAGGACTAAGGGCCATGTTGAGAAGATGGTTAGGTCAATTAAAAATATGACAGGCTTGGTAGCTTCCTGGCTTTTGTTGTTAAGAATTCATATGAAACAGAAAAAACAATGAGGTATTTCAACTCCTCCCCTTTTACTTCTAGCTTCTAACCAAAAGGATAGTTTGCCATTGTCTTTTTCAAATCTGTAAGTAAAATATGTGCACTTGACAAGTACATCTCTTATTCCTCCATCATTAACCAATACAGTGTGAAAAGCTGCAGTTCAACTAACCCGAAATTTCCCGTGTACAATTACCACAATTTTCATTAAGCACAATACTAAAGAACAAATCTATAAAATAAAGTACTATTCTTACACATCAGCGTGGGAATCTTGGATTATTTTGCCACTCCCTAGCATCAATGCAGCAAATCTCAATTAATTCAGATCTTCCAAGAATGTATGGTTAATGCCATA
Source organism: Hemitrygon akajei (assembly GCF_048418815.1). Classification (NCBI taxonomy): domain Eukaryota; kingdom Metazoa; phylum Chordata; class Chondrichthyes; order Myliobatiformes; family Dasyatidae; genus Hemitrygon; species Hemitrygon akajei. Next base: position 60,144,903 of record NC_133135.1, read on the forward strand.
CCAAGTTATCATTCCCTTATTAACCTATCAGATGATTATTTACTTCTTCTAATAGATTTTAAGTATTACAGAGAAACAGTAAAGAAAGAAATTACCCAGTGACTTATCCCAGCCTACTCCATCAATAATTCTACCACTCACCTTTGTTACTTCTTCAATTATGTGTTCAAAATAGTATTTACTGGATGAATAAAGTCCTATTGTGCAGCTAGGATCCATTTTACCAAATGACATTTTTTTTGGAGATAGACAGTGATAGGACTGAAAATACAACAAAAATTGAGAATTAGCCCCTCAGCAAAAAGCACTGACAACTCCACTGGTTTACTAGTCCTGATAAATACAATTCAAACCAAATAGAGTTTACTGTCATATGCACAAGTACGGTGAGGTAGAGGTACAATGAAGAATTTGCTTGCAGCAGTATTACACTTAGCACACTTCAACTGGGGAAAACACAGCACTTATAATAACTCTAATTATACTATCAATTCTGAAATTGTCTCATACGATCAAATGAAATTGTAATGCATGATTATTAATGGAAGATAAAAGAATAGAGCAGAATTAGTTGGATGTATTTGCCTAGAAATTGGAACATGTAGCACAGATTTTTTTCTGTTATGTCACATAAAACTGATGAAACCCAGAGTAAGTCAACTAACTGATCATTTCCAGGTGAAACTGCACCCACAGTAAAACTGTACTGACCTTTCTGGATAAAATTCATGCCATCAGATATAACATTTTCCTAACATTAAACACATTTTGAGCAGTCAGAATGCAGGTGCTTTGAAAGGCAGCTGCCCAATTTGTGTTTCTCCAATGTACAGGAGACGACGTTATGAAATCCAATATTCTAGCCTGGATGAAGTGTAACTACTTCAGGACTTTTTAGATGCCTGGATGGTGGGTAAGAAAGAGGTAAAAGGGCATCTATTGCTTCTCTGCAGGGCAGCAAGCATCTGTGGTCTCCTGCCAATGCAAACATGGGGAACAGCATCTCATCTTCTACCAGTTCTGAGTTTCATGACAATTTTTGTTACTTTATCTGTGTTATCACTTTTAAAACTGTTACCATTAATCCATCAGCCACACAAATCCAATAGAGTCCAGTTCATCATTACCAAGACTTTTTGTTTTAGATTATGTTACTGAATTTAAATATGATATTGGAATTGGAACTTACATTTTAATGTTGTTAGTGCAAGTTTATGAATCACTAAATTAAATTGCTAAACCACTGTCTCACCACATAATTTTGTAATACCTTTGAGGACTCACTACACACAACATAGTTGTAACACACCAAAAATGAGAAATTCTGTTTCTATTAAAAATGACAATTGACTTTAAGTGTAATTTAAGTGTTACATAGTCAGCTTGCTAAGAATGAAATTCCCATTTATTTTACCAATGGTATAAGGATGCTATGATTAGTCTATATGCACAGTTTTGAAATATCTGTTAACTCTTGACACACAAATGTTTTTGTGAAATTTGAAATTCAATAACATAGTCTTAATTTAGTTGTAGTTCCATTGGATTTTAAAGTTGAAATATATTCCAGGTGTCTTTAAGTAACACAAATTTACTAAAAGAAACAAAGGGATAAAGCAAAAGCTTAACAGCTCCTTCAAAATCTATTACTAACAAATCTTGATTAAGATGGAAATGTGTTCATCTTAGTGTAAAGTGCCCCATAGTACAAAACTAAATAATTCTAATTTACAGACTGAACAAGAAAAATAAAGTAAGCATTTTACAGATGCAAACTTCACCTCAAGTGGAAAATCCTTCATGCTGACATCCACAAATGATTGGCAGTAATGAGGATCCATGTAAATTAAACTGTCATCTTGAAGGACAAAAAAAAGAAAATAAATTCTCAATATCCCAATCAGACATCTTACAGTCCCATTTCTTCAACATGTAAAATAATGCTCAATTTATCACGTTTATTGAATGAAATCTTCAGACAAGACTGCATTCTTTTTAAACAATTTTTCTTTAACATAGTATTTTGATGTTATTTAAGATGTTGGAAAACTTGATTAAAAAAAAAGCAGCCAGCAATGGACACCTATTTGATCTTCAGTCAAAAGGGCTCAATGTTCTATGCAGTGTGAAAGAAAATAAGTTCATATGGTGAAAAGATCATGTACAGGGATTTCAAGGAGCGAGAGCCATCTTAGATAGTAAATGTAAAGAGAAGAGTGACTCAATTAGTATTAAAGATAACAGTGATTATGTTAGGACTAAAAGCAGCAATACTCCATTTCAAAAGCAGTAGGATATGCAGCTACTCTAGAGTGGAAGGGTGAATCTGGAATGATGTGAATGTACACACCAGATTAAATGTAAAGAATTTGGTACAAACTAAAATATATATATATATATAAATTAGAAAGAAGGAAGTCTATGGATTACAGTTAGATTACAATTTCATTAAAAAAACATACCTAGATGTCTGTAACGGAATGCTGTGGACTGCCACAGTCCAGGCTGCAGGAGCACAGGCTGAGGGATACAGTCAATGCTAAGGCTCTATCAGCAACAACCACAGTCTAGGCTCCTTCCACTACTGCTCAGAGGGGTTGATTTATGCAGGGCAGCCCCCTTCCCCCACAAATAATGAAAGGGGTAGTACCTCGGGAAATCGTGAGTAGCAATTGTACTATGTGTTTGCTTTCTTTAAATGTTTACATTACTCAATGCAGTGACCATGAATGTTAAAAAATACTGTTTCTTCCTTTGTATACACTTTTTAATTGTGAATATAATCTATTTTTGAAATAATGAAAAATCTCTGTCACACAAAGGTGTGTACTTGTAAGTACTCTTCCACAAAGGAAAGGTAATGTGACAACATCCAACTGACTGGGACATTGTGCAGTAGTGCAGACAGGCCTATCTTGTGCTACACCTGGGACGAATAGAAACTTAATACAGAGTGACATTTGCTGCCCACATATTTTTGGCCCATACACTGTCTGATATAGCTACAGAGGTGATGGTCACCAGAATGGGGCAATATTGGGTACACTTTTGGCCCCTTTCTTGGGGAACGTGCATCATGACCCTTTTGGGCCCCCAGATAAACTGGTTGAGATCCTGGGTGATTCCAAGGCAGAGGAGCTGGGAACAAGCCAAACCTGCACCCCGAGAGGGTATCACACCCAAGAAAACACTATTTCCACCAATCCAGTTTTTCTTTCACCATCCCACTCCACCCCAGCCAATTCTTGTTACATGCATCAGCTCTTTTGAACCAGATCACCAGCACTTTCAGGTAGTCAGGCCTGATGGTGAAAGGGACATTGGATCAGTTGGGCCAGTTACCAAAAAGCATAGCCTCGCTCTTCCTGCAGTTGATTCTGACCCGATGCCAACTCAAACGGCGAACTGACTCTGGTCCATGCAGAAGATGGCGACATCATCCATGCACAGAGAGGTGTTGAACTGTGTGTCTTCACTGTCTGGCAATGCCATTTCTCTTCTGCTCTTCCTGATGGATTTGGCAAAAGATTCTATGTAACACAAAAACAAGACAGAGAAGGGTGGACAATCCTGCCTAACTCCAGACTTTATGGGGAAACTATCTGTACCCTACCTATTCATTTGGACTGTACTACAGATATCTGTGCAGAACAGTTGGATCCAATTTCTGATTCCATTCCCAAAATTTACTTGGAGAGAGAGGACATCCATCATGTATGTGCGTGATATTCTATTGAAGACCTTCTCCCGACCAAACAGGCATTTACCTCTCTGTCCTGCATGTATGTAATGGAATCACTAATCAGCACAAGGCTGTCAAAGATTTTCCTGCCTGATACAGCACAGGTTTTGCTTGGTGGATCTCCTGTCCAAGAGCAAATTTGACTTGGTTGGCAAAGGCCCTCAAAAACATCTTAAAAGTACACATTCAACAGTGAAATGGGTCTCCAATTCCTGATGACATTGCTGTCGCCCTTGTGTTTGTTGATGAGGAAGTGATGCCCTTCCTCTTGGAGTCTGACATGCTGCCATTCAGAAGCATAGCATCATTCCTTTCTAGCAGATCCAGCCCAAGTCTCACAGAGCAAAGTACAACACTGCCAACAAGCCATTCCTTCTGAGAGTTTTATTCATGCCAAGGGAAAAGATGGAGCCCTTTTCCTTTCCAATCCTGATGAAGGATCTCAGCCCAAAACATTGACTACTTATTCCCCTCAATAGATGCTGCCTAACCTGCTGATTGCCTCCAGCATTTTGTGTGTTTTACTCAAGACTTACAGCACATGTAGAATCTCGTGTCCATGAAAACAGAGGAGGTGAAATTAATTTGGAAGGTACGATCAGGGTAAAGAATACAAAGCAAAAGAATTTATTGGAATAAGAGTTGGTCTATGAAAGACCAAAATTTCATATAGAGGGGGAAGACATGGGTCCAGTTCTTAATGAAAATTTTATACTGTGCTTATAAGAGTGGGATGATATCAATGTTGTAATTTATGAGAAAGTGTGAAGACTATTGGATGGGATAAACATAATATAAGAATATTTCAAAATTTAGCCTCTTTCAAAGAGAATAAGTTACCAGCACCAGTTGAAATATAAACATTGTTGAAGGAAGCAAAGAAATATATTGCAGAAGCTCTGAACCATCATTTTTCAATCATTCCTGCCAACAGAAGTGCTAGAGAAATGGAAGGCCATTAACACTGTACCGATGTTTACAAAGGAAGGATAAATTGAGAAGATGGTTAGTTTAACTTAAAATGTGAACAAATCATTGGAATCAATTTAGAGGGACTATATTAAGACAGAATAAAGGATTACTCAAAACAAGGCCATGTCTGACTAACTTACTATATATTTTAAGGAAAAAACAAAGGGTTGATGAGAACACAGAGTTTTGTAGTGTTAATGGATTTCAGCAAGGCTACTGACAAGTTATCATGAAGTAAGCCGGTCAAAAGAGTAATATTTCCTGGGATCAAAGGAAGAGTGCCAAACTGGATTGAAATTTAATTCAACAGTACAAAGCAGAAGGTAATGATTGTTAGCTGTTTTTGTGACTAGAATGCTCTAAACCATGATGTTCCAAAATAATCCCTTGATTTACTTACTTATATAAAAGTGGTTTAGACATATTTGGCAGGAAAAAGATGTTGAAGACAAAGAAAAAATGGAGGAAAACTTTCAATTTGAGGATATAGATGATTTGGATAGTGAGGCAGAAAAGTGGTAAGAAGAATTTGATCAGTCAAAGTCACTTAAGTAAAGGAAAAGAGGAAAAATTCAATAAATGGAAGAACAGAGAAATGCAGAAGAACAGATGTCCACAGATCCTTAAGTTGTCAACAGTTTAAAAAAGGTAAACAAAATATGCAGAAAGGTTATGAAGGAACTGTATACACTATATTCACATTAAGTTACAGTTTGAGAATTGTGTACAGTTCCATAGGAAATGTACAATTGCCCTGGAGAAGATGCAGCCAGAACTGGAAAAACAGATATGAAACATTGGATGGGCTAGGGCTGTTTTCTTTGGAATCGAGCTGAGGGAGAGCCAAATGCATAAAATTATGAAAGCATCCATTTTCCAGCATTCTGTGGAGAGATTTGGGATGAACCTTCATTAAATGATATGTCCTCTCCTCACACATGACTTTCATAGATGGAAGGGGAAAAGTGGTAGGAGGAAGAGAAAAGGTTCTCAACATAATTATCAGATGTGTTTGTGGACTATATATTACTGCTTAAGTAACAGTTGTGTACTACTCTGCTCAGTCCCTGCCAGCCCCCCCCCCCCCCACCCCCATGGTGTACATCTCTTGTCTGATGAATCCGGATTTGCAAGAGATGGTGATGATAGAGATTGGAACACTGGCTGACAAAGACAATTCAGAATGACTCCCATCTAAAATTTCCTAATGAGCCAGCTCTCCCAACATCTGTACATTCAGTTAGTAAAGAATTTCTTACAAGAGTTGACCACATTGATATTGGTGGTGCCTTGCCTTAATTTGACCTACATTGCTACAAAGTACTTAAAAACACAACTGTAGCTTTGATTTCAAAGCTGGAAATCACCAAATTTATTGAGCTCAATGTCACTATTTACCATAAGTTTGAACATTCAGCCTATGGGTTACCATTCTTTCAAATTATGAGCAGAAGTTTTTATCTCCCTCTTTTAACTCATGCATTGTTCTGCATGATGCATAATGATTGATAGATGGGTCTATCCATCAATTGCAAAAAGACAGAATGTACGGTGATATCCAAAAAGAAGGATAATCCTATCTGCAGGCTGAGAATGAATGGGGAAGACATAAAACAAGTACAGATCTTTTGTTACTTAGGAAGCTGGGTGACATCAGATGGCAGGTGCAACATGGACATCAAAAGAATAGGGATGGCAAAAGACATCTTTACGAGAATGAAGAATATACTGACCAACACTAAGCTAGGCATGACAACTCGCCTCAGAGCACTGAAATGTTAATTTTATCCAGTTATGTTATATGGTTCAGAATGTTGGACAATATCTAGCAACATGAGGAAACAAATTGAAGCAGCAGAGATGTGGTTTTTGAGGAGGATGCACAGAGTATCATGGACAAAACAAATATCTAACGAGGAAGTCATGAACAGAGCAAGCACAAGAAGAGAAATAATGTATGAGATCATGAAAAGGCAACGTGACTTCATTAGACGTGATGAGGAAAGAGGAGTTAGAATGCACGGTAATTAGGGGAAAGATTGAAGGGAAGAAAGCAAGAGGAAGGCAAAAACAAATGATGATGGAGACAGCAGCCAGAGAACTGGAAATGAATATTAATGAATTGATCCACTTGACCCAAAACAGGTGTGTGGGCCATGGCAGTCAAAGCTCAAACTGGGCATGACACTTGATGATGATGATAATTGTTCTGCTAATTCAACTGCTGGAATTGCTATTCACAAAAAAAGTTTGATTAGTATAAATCTTTCTTATCCAGTTTTATACCATTCTACTGAAGTTTTCTTTTAGGAAATCCAGAGATCTTGATTCTCATTGGTGTCTCACCCAAAAATTGCTATCCGTAAGCAACTTCCAACAACAAGTATTGTGGACAGCTCTTTGACTACAAGGGAATACAGGCAAACTCATCTTCCTTTCAGGAAATATATAGGTAGTTCACTCTCAAGCTGAGTTTCCTGTTTTGCTATCAACAGACAGTGTGGACTCTTCCCCCTTGAAACGAAGGGCCAAGTTTAGCTTCTGTACTGTAGATAATTCTTAAGTCCTCCCAGCTTGTACAATTCAGTTACAATCTGAAGTTAATACAATGGGGAAAACACTGAAACAAGAAAACTAAGGAATACATCTTTGTGAGTTTTCTTAGCTACACATAAAGGGACTGAGACATTTAAAATCAATGTTCCCATTAACTAATGTAATTCAGTCTGGTGGTACCATCAAGATCATAATCAGGCAAAGGCATTGGGAACAATTCTTTCCAAAAATAAAATGTTCAGATAGGACAGGCCAGGAAATGCAAAATACAAGTGAAGGTCTGAGCACAAGAATTTTAGACTATACTTTTAGTGTGTTAAACCATACAAATATATGAAATAATTTTTTATCTTTTATCCACAAGCATTTCAAATATTTTCCTATTTCCCCACTATTCTCATTTTCCCCAATTTTTAATAAAAATTATTCTCATTTTTGCCAATTGTAACTCATTTAGAACACAATTCAGAAAGTTCCAGGTTCAAGTCCCATTCTAGAGGTGTACAAAGGTTTACTTCTTTGTATGCTGTATATCAATGATTGAGATGATGGAATAGATGGCTTTGTTGCCAAGTTTCCAGACAATACAAAGATTGGTGGAGAGGCAGGTAGTGCTAAGGAAACAGGTAGGCTGCAGAAGGATCTAGGAGAATAGTCAAGGAAGTGGCAAATGAAATACAATATTGGGAAATGCATGGTCATGCACTTTGGTAGTAGAAATAAATATGCGGACTTTTTCTAAACGGGGAGAAAATCCAAGAATCTGAGTTGCAAAGGGACTTGGGAGTCCTTGTGCAGAACATTCTAAAGATTAACTTGCAGGTTGAGTTGGAGGTGAGGAAGGTAAATGCCATATTAGCATTCATTTCAAGAGGTCTAGGATACAAGAGCAAGGATGTGATACTGAAGTTTTATAAGGCACTGGTGAGACCTCACCTTGAGTACTGTGAACAGTTTTGGGCTCCTCATCTTAGAAAAGATGTGCTGGCATTAGAGAGGGTCCAGAGGAAGTTCACAAGATCGATTCCGGGAATGAATGGATTATCATACAAGGAACGTTTGATGGCTCTGGGCCTGTACTTCCTAGAATTTAGAAAGATAAGAGGGGATCTCATTGAAACCTTTTGAATGTTGAAAGGCTAGACGTAATGTGGAAAGGATGTTTCCCATAGTGGGCAAGTATAGGACAAGAGGGCACAGCCTTAGGATAGAGGGGCATCCATTTAAAAAGGAGATACAGAGAAATTTCTTTAGTCAGAGGGTGGTGAACTTGTGGAAGGCCAGGTCGTTGAATGTACTTAAGGCAGAGCTTGATAGGTTCTTGACTGGACACAGCATCAAAAGTTACAGGGAGAAGGCCAGGGAGCAGGGCTGAGGAGGGGAAAAAAAAGGATCAGCTATGACTGAATAGCAGAACAGACTTGATGGGCTAGATGGCCTAACTTTGCTCCTATGTCTTATGGTCTTACACCAATCTTCCAGTTTAATACTGAAAGATACAAATGACTGAATACAGATACAGTCATGTAGGTTTTTTTTTTAAATAGATCTTGCACTGGAGGCCTTTTCCTCTTCTTTAATAAATATTAAATATTGCACAGATTATTTTGAAGAGAAGTATTATTTTTATGTTCTGGTCAAAATTTCCTTTTATTAGTAACTCCAAAATATAAAATATGTAGTTTGTAGGAGTTTGTGTAAAAAGGTTGCCAGGTTTCCTTATAAAACAGATACACTCCAATGGCTGTAAAGCACATTGGAAAACTCTGTAAAGGACTTGAAGCAAGCTAAATAAACACATTTATCTGCCAAAATTTCCTATTTTAGATCTTGATGTAATCAACTGATAAAAGAACACACACTTGTAAGTAATAGCAGGAGTATGCATTTCATTTTATCATTTCTTCCAACAAGAAAAAAACTATTACCACTTTAGTTTACCGTATTAAAATAAAAACAAAGCTTTTTAAAATAATTCCTATGAATAGAATTAATTGCCATCATATTTTGTGAGGTGAAATTTATGGATAAGGAACTTTTACTGCGATCAAGCCACTCAATGCATTTGTTATACTACTATTCAATTAGGTGAGAAAATGGCAGATATGCAAGATATAGTTAATATGATAAGAGATTTTTTTGGCCAATGTTATTCTAATACTTCCACCACTGATAACATCTTAATATATTGCAGCTTGCAACCAAATAAGAGTAAAAGGTAAAATATATAATTACATTGCTGCTTAATTTCAGGGGAAAAAAGTTTCACATCAATTATAAAATATACAAACCTTGAAATCCCACAAAGTAGAAAGACTGCTTTGGCTTTCCACCAATAATTCCAACACAGAACTCAAGACTTAAGATCCCCTATTTGTAGAAAGAAGAACTGTGTGAGAACTTTTTAGTTTTTAGTCATTTCTATCAAACATACCTTTTCTAAATTGGGAAATAATTGAAAAACAGTGTGCAACCTTTCCCAATTATTTTAACTTTTGTGTAAACAATATCTGACGTAAAAACTCAAAAAAACTGTAAACTGGTAATGTGGACACAGATATCAGAAGGACTGTGCAGGTTGTGTGTAACCAGTGATTGTAAAATGCCAGTTCTTTTCATGTATATTTTAATTTTCATTTTCATTAACCACACTATTGATGGTGCATTGCCTGAGAAGACTATAAGTTGCAAAGAAATTAAGGTGTAATGAAACAAATTTCTCTTCTGAACATCATTATTCTATAGTATTGTGAATACTAAATGCCATCCATTATCAGTGGTACCTGTTCTGCCTTATTCTAAATGAAAGGTAAATTGTACAAACATCACCATGGCCAAATCTGATTATACCCTCACCTGATGCTTTTATGCAACTGTGGCCAATAATCTCACTCTGAAAGATCTTACCAAAATTAGAAACATGGGTCTCTGAATCGGCAAGGTTGATTAACACCCTGAGAAATTCTGCTTCCCATTGAACCAGAAAGATAGCTTGATTTTGAAATGAAAACAGGGATTTTATATTTACAAAATTTCAAACAAAAGCATTTAATTTATCACAAACAAGTATTTAATTGGCTATTAACATTGCCTTTCATTTAAGTCTCTATAAATAGGAAGAAACAGTTTGCTTAAATGACTTAACAGCCTTGACTCTGAAAACATATAAAGTATTTATTACCTGCCCTGCAAAGCACGGTTAGTTGGCATTCTTTTCATATGTTAAGTGAAGTACAATAAAAACTTATCATGTGGATAAATTCAAGGCTATAGTTGTGGGTAATTTGTTGCATGGTTTAGGAGGCTTTGAACACAGCCCCAAAACAACATTCCATTATAACATCATTCAATGATGCTGCAATGATTTAGAAAATGCTATAACTAATTTCAGTGAGCATGCAAATAAGCATAAATATTTAGTCTGCAGAGTAGAATGGAATACTAGTAGACCTGCTGCTCACTGTACCAGAAACAGGGTTCAATCCTGACCTTGAGTTTGCATGTCCTCCCTATTATCACATGTGTTTCCTCCAGGTGCTCTAGTTTAAAGCACAAGACATAGATTAGACATTCAGATCAAGTTTGCTCCACCATTCCACCATGGCTGATTTATTATCCCACTCAACCCCATTTTCCTGCTTTCTCCCCATAACCTTTGATACCCTAACCAATCAAGAACCTATCAACCTCCAGTTTAAATATATTCAGTGACTTGGCCTCCATAGCCGCCTATGATAATAAATCTACAGATTCACTACCCTCTGGCTAAAGAAATTCCTCCTCATCTCTGTTCTAAATGGACGCCCCTCAATTCTGAGATGCTAGTCCTAAATTCACCCACCATAGGAAACATCCTCTCCACAAGGGCTTAATTTGATATTTGATAGATTTCAATGAGATCCCCTCTCATTCTTCTAAACTGGAGTTCAGGCTTAGAGCCATCAAACGCTCCTCATACACTAACCCTTTCATTCCCAGAATCATTCTCATGTACCTCCTCTGGATCCTCTCCAATGCCACTACATCTTTTTCTTAGATAATGGGCCCAAAACTGCCCATAATATTCCAAGTATGGTCTGACTAATGCTTTGTAAATCCTCTGCATTACATCCTTGCTCTCAAGTTCTAGTCCTCTCAAAGTGAATGCTAACATTGCATTTGCTTTCCTTGCCACTGATTCAGCCTGCAAATTAACCTCCCAGTTCCTTTTGCAGCGCTGATACTTTAATTTTTCTCCCTGTTCAGAAAATAGTCTACAACTTTATTCCTTCTACCAAAGTTTATGACCATACACATCCCTGCACTGTATTCCACTTCTTTGCCCATTATCTCGATCTGTCCAAGTCCTTCTCCATTCTCCCTGCTTCCTCAGCACTACCTGGCTCCTCCACCTATCTTTATAATGTCTGCAAACTTGGCCACAAAGCCATTAATTCCATCATCCAATTCACTGACATATAATATGAAAAGAAGCGGCCCCAACACAGACCCATGCAAAACACCAGTAGTCACCGGCAGCCTCCAGAAAAGGCCACTTTTATTCCAACTCTTTGCCTGCTGCCAAACGTCCAATCTTTTATTCATGCTAGTTTCTTCCCCGTAATACCGTGTGCTCTTATCCATTATTTCATTTTCTACACATACACATTCAAAAGCATTATTAGTCACCTTGAACTTGTGGACTCCTTAGCAGCTCATCTCCACATTAAGAAATGCTTCCTATGACATAATTGAGGTTAATGCACTTGCAGTTAACTTTCAAGATCACCACCCAAATGCACACAGTTTACTTGAATGACATTTAGTCAACTTTTGCAACAACAGAGAACATCACAACCAGAGTAAATCCGGATTTCAATGGAGTTACAACTTGGCAGAATAATTAACAGCAGGAAGCTGCTTGATTTTACTGCCCCTTCTTTGGCTATGGATAAGCCTTATTGTAACCACAGCTCTAGTAAATACCAAATTATTAAAAATTGCATGTATAACTAACTCCCTTGGTAATATAATATTACCTTGTACATTGTGAAAGGATTTGAAATTAGAATGGGAACAAAAAAGTTATAACCTAGCACCAAAGAATTGTGTAGATACAACAGAATGACATTCTATTGACACTACCTTTAGAATCTCTTTGTATTCAGGGTTGACCTTCTCTCCTCCAAGTCTCACTGGTATTAGGATAACAACAGCATTCTTGTCTGATGAACCTGGTATTCCACATTCAACAGTTTGTGAGTGTTTCTCCATTACATCAGCAATATAAACTGAAAAAGAGTGTAACACTTTAATCACAGTTTGTTCTCCCAAAATTTCTAATCTGCTCTTCTATTTCCCTGCATCCCTAAACTAAGTTGAATTCAAAAATCAAGCCAATATATCCTATTACCTGTACTCTGTATTTTTTTGTTTTTCTGTCAAGCTGGAAACCAAAGCTTTGTGCCCACATTCTGTTTAATATGATGTTCACTCGGATTCCTCATAAAATAGAATATAAAACATAGAGCAGCACAACACAGTCCCGGCCTTTCGGGCCACAATGTTGAGCCGACCTTTTAATCTCTTCTAAGATCAACGTAATGCACATAGCCCTCCGTTTTTCTTACATTTATTTTCCTATCAAAGAGACTCTTTAATGTCCCTGATGTATCTGCCTCTACCATCACCCTTGGCAACATATTCCACACATCCATCACTCTCTGTGTAAAAATCCTATCTCTGACATTTCCCCCTAATCGCCTTAAAATTATACTCTCTCACATTAGCCATTTCTGCTCTGGGAAAAAGGTGCTGGCCGTCCATTCTACCTATGCCCCTTATCTTGTACACCTCTATCAAGTCTCCTCTCATCCTCCTTCACTAAAAAAAGAAAAGCCCTAGCTCGCTCAACCTTTAACCTTAAAATATGCTCTCTAATCCAGGAAGCATCCTAGTACATCTCCTCTGCACCCCCTCTAAAGCTTTCACATCCTTTCTAATAATGAGGAGTCCATAACTTAACACAATATTCCAAGTGTGGTCTAACAAGTTTTATAGAGCTGCAATATTAGCTCGTAACTGTTGGACTCAAACCCCAACTAATGAAGACCAACACACCATATGCTTACTAATTTCAGATATGACTTTAATCTTTGAATTCTCTTCATATAAAAGCATTAATCTTCTAAATATAGACTAATTAAAAATACAAACAGCATAATGTTATCATCTATTAAAATGCAGTTCAATTCTTCTTAAGAAGATACCAGCTACTGAATATATATGATATTTTACCATTTCCCACACTAACCATCTTCTAGCTTCATGCAAGGTCTCCGATTTTAATGACAGCCAGGCCTAAAAATTTGACTGCACAACTCAGTGCTGCACAGATGGCAATTGTATTACAAGGGAGTTTGAAGAAACATTGTCGTATTTCTGAGTGATAAATTCCAATCATTAAAATTGTAGTATTCTTGGGGAGAAAAACCTGTGAATTGTAGTGTGGTTTCTCCAGTGTCCAGCTCATCCAAATGACATCAATAGTAGTGTAGTGCTTAAGATTATTCTCTAGAGTTATTTTTGACATGCACAGAACCATCTCATATGAGTGCTGAAAACTCTAAAAGGAGAATGTAAATTTATATATGTGAACCTTTCTACAAACTAAACATGAACAACAGCAATCCAACTGGGATAACTGTAATCATATCACCAGCTGGCTTTAGATGGTTCCCCTTTGAGTGTTAGTACCCAGAATAATAACAATAAATTCTGCAAATAAAAATAAGCAAATCAATGCTCAACAGATAAGAAATAAAGAAAACTGGTTGGCAGAAAAGAAAGCACCCAACATCATGATCAACCTTGGCTTGGTCACAAGTAATTCTCTCACTCACATATCCCAAACTAGCACTCACTTCATGTAACATCAACGATCAGGCACATATTCATATATTTCCTGCACTCCTCTCACTCCTTTTACCAATAATAAAAGGGCTAACAGACTTCTAAGTTCCAATTTCAAACTAAAGTTACATTTGTTCTCAAATTCAGATTGAGATTTGAGTCATTTCACGTAGGGCATTTATATGCAGCAGAGTTAAATTTTCATCCCTTTTAGGATGAATTCAAACCAAGACTCAGAGGATAAGTCTTATCTCTCATATATTACATAAATCACACGAACATCATAGTAACTTCTGTACAGTGATGTTATTTTTGAGGCCCTGCATGGGTCAGGTCAACCATGGATGTTGCGTCCTAGCTGTCTACATGATACACAAGCCAGAACAGTACAATATGGAGAGCAAGGTGTGCTCGTGTAGCAGGCTCCCCCTCTCCACACTACTGATGAATCCAAAGGAACAGCAGAGATCAAAACAGTTCGGCTCGCAGGACTTATCAGCCAGCTTTGAACTCAACGTTGGACTGCTTTAGGGACTCCAGCTCCAGGTTTTTCCTTGAGGTTTACTCCCGAAGCCATCCCCATGAGTGGGAAGAGCTAAAGGAGAGCTGAGGTTTGAGAGCAGAGTTTTCCTTCTCGTAGATGAGCTGCAAACCATGGCTGATGAGCTCCATCTACCTAAAGCAACTGGTTTTAAGGTGCCAGTAACCAATCTTTGTCCCTTTCCCAGTCAGTAAAACCAATTCCACAGGGCTTAGTAGCTAAGCCACGCATGAAGGCCAGGAGCTGGACTTAGTTGGCAGAGGCTATTTGAGATGCACGCCATTGGGAGCATTTAATAGGTAGTGGGAGCTTATCCCCACCACCATTACCAGCTATAACAATCTTAACAAACCACTGTGATGTTACAGAATTAATTAAAATAGCTTCAGAAAATATGTAGACCATCTCAATTCATTCTTATCAAATAAGCAAAATAGGTAACTTTAAAGTGAATAAAAATATATTCCTTAATGTTTATGAAGAGACCAACACAAGTGCAATCAATCACCGAAAAAAATATGTGGAGTATTAGGCAGTGTAACCTGTGAATTGGGAGGGAGGAAGGAAGGGAGGGAGGGAGGAAGGAAGGAAGGAAGGAAGAAAGAAAGAATGGCTTGGGCTGAATATAAATTGCAAATTTGACTCAAGCACATCATCTAGTCACCTGGTAGGACAGATTAAAATCAGAGCTATCGCCTTTCTTATGACTTTTATATGTCTGAGGTAACATTTTGAAGCACACACTCTTGGCCCATCATTTTGAGATGGATATACTATGCATAAATTTATTAACCTACAGGTAAATACATAAAACAGCTGTCCTTTTGTGAAATGTGTTATTACATCTGTACACTGGTGCTCACTGTCTCAGTAGAAACTCTTCAAAATCGTTGTTCTATCTAATTCTTCCTAATTCAGGTGCTGCTTGATTTGTTGTATAATTCATGCAATTTCTGTATTTATATCAAATGAAGGTGGAAGTTGTAATTTACTAAAACAATGACATTGCTTATACAAGGATAAATATGTCATCGTAACCACTTTGATTTATGTAATAAATTTAGAGTATGGACAAAAAGGATTAAAATTATGCTCCTTTAGAACACAAAAGAATTGAATTTTAGGAAATCAAACATGAGTTATGTTGAATAACGTTAAATGCTGCCTTGCATTATCTAGTTCAGATGACTGGCAGAACTGGGCAAAGTTCCCAGTCAGCTTACCTCATTACCATATCATGGCACTCACCCGTACAGTCCTGAGCAACATAAACTGTTATTCCTTGCAGCTCGGGCTCCACTGCGTCTTCCACTGCTCTCCTAATAAAATGAATTTAAATAGGTTTAGACATTCACTATTGAATTGATGTTAATCAAATTGGTCTGAGTGTATTTAAAAAAAATCAAACAACCGTTTCTTTATTGAGGAAAAGTTCTGGGGCAACCTATCCATATTCATCACCTTGTTGAACAACTTTTTTTAAAATTTAAAACTTTTTGCTTTTTACTTCTTAAAATTAACACCATTAGTAAGTAAAATGGCCATTCATGTTCTCTAAGTCAACACGTGCACTCCTGGTTACATCATGGCTACCAATGCCTGACCAGCTTCAGCTGCTTCTTAACTGACCATCAGTAAGTCAGAATGGCAGATGACATCATTTTTAGTTCCTTTTGCAATTCCTTAGATAAATAAACAATCCATACTTGCACGTAGCAAAGCCTGAATAACAGGCAGGCTTGTATTATAGAACTGATGCAAAGGTTACTCAACATTTAGAGCCAAACATTGCTCACTTTCAAAATAAAAGAAGCAAATCTTTTATTCCTGAAAGTTAACAATATTTTCATCACCAAATCCCAGTACTGACATCCTAAAGAACACCTTGATACTCACAAAAATGCCTGGATATTCTGTATCATGTAATACATCTTGACTCCTCAAAGCTTTTCCACTATTTATAAGACACAACAGAAGAATATGATAGAATACTCTCCATAGCATGCATGAGGACATATCTATCAAGAAGCTTAGTACCATCCAGGACAAGGTAGCCTACCTGATTGACATCAGTGTTCCAAGTATACAGTGGGTTCTGGATAACTGAGTGGTAACAAATGTCACATTAAGAACTATTAAATGGTAAGCTGCTTTTATATTATTACAACAAAAAAACCAAGATGGCTAACAACTATCATCACTTCACCACTGCCAATAAATGCTGGGCCTAATATAAATAACCACATTACAAGATGTCAGAGAGTTATGCATTATTCCCAATATCAAACAGGCAACCAGTTTAGCAATGCCTTCTTTTTCTCAGAATGAGCTTCTCTGAGTGAGCTCATCAATTTAAAGGCAAATTAGGACATGCAAAACAAATACACCCAAAAAGATTCTCAAGATAGTAGACTATCTAGTCCACATGGTTTTAAGACCACAGTATAAACTATATTGTAATGATCCAGAGCCTCAATTCCCCAAGACACTAAGAAATGCAAATTAAAGGATTCTTGTTAAATCTTCTTTCAATAAAATCATTAAAAAAACTTGCGTAGCAAGTTCACTTTAAGATGTCCAGTGTCAATAAAACACATCAACTTTTTAATATTGATAAACCTTGCCCAAAGGGAGATACATCTTTCTTCAATTCATTGTCTGCAATATCATTAATGAAGGAAATATCTACCTTCCTGGGTGGCAGGGTGGAGAGACGTCTCTACCAAAGGAGATGTAAGGTGCTCCTTCTCTGCTAGCCTGCAGGTCACCGTTCGACAAGGTGAGGCACCTGCTTAGCCCCCTGAACAGGGTCACGTGAAGCCATGGAAGCAGGAAGTGGATAGACATATGAGCAACTGGTGCATTTCACAAGTCCTGGAATTGCAACCACTGATGCCAAGCAGGCAATCTCTAAAGAGTATTGATAATGGCTGGGATCATCTGTCTTGTAAAGACACCGCCCAAAAGGCAGCAATGCAAACCACTTATGTAGAAAAATTTGCCAAAAATAATCAACGTCTTGAAACCTTGATCATCAACGTCTACAGGTACTTCTTAAAATATTCTTCGTTCAGATCAATAGGATTAGAATCTTAGAACAATTCAAACACATCTAAACCATGAAAAATATCAGGCTTCCTCAAGGGATACCCTCCTCCACAAAGGTCATGCTCCAACCAATTCAATTCATTTTACATGATACATGATATAAAGCAGTGGATGTTGTCTATATGGACTTCAGTAAGGCCTTTGACAAGGTTCTGCATGGAAGGTGAGTTAGGAAGGTTCAATCATTAGGTATTAATATTGAAGTAGTAAAATGGATTCAACAGTGGCTGGATGGGAGATGCCAGAGACTAGTGATGGATAACTGTTTGTCAGGTTGGAGGCCGGTGACTAGTGGTGTGCCTCAGGAATCTGTACTGGGTCCAATGTTGTTTGTCATATACATTCATGATCTGGATGATGGGGTGGTAAATTAGATTAGTAAGTGTGCAGATGATACCAAGATAGGTGGCGTTGTGGATAATGAAGTAAGTTTTCAAAGTTTGCAGAGAGATTTAGGTCAGTTAGAAGAATGGGCTGAATGATGGCAGATGGAGTTTAATGCTGATAAGTGTGAGGTGCTACATTTTGGTAGGAATAATCCAAATAGGACATACATGGTAAATGGTAGGGTATTGAAGAATGCAGTAGAACAGAGTGATCTAGGAATAATGGTGCATAGTTCCCTGAAGGTGGAATCTCATGTGGATAGGGTGGTGAAGAAAGCTTTTGGTATGCTGGCCTTTATAAATCAGAGCATTGAGTATAGGAGTTGGGATGTAATGTTAAAATTGTACAAGGCATTGGTAAGGCTGAATTTGGAGTATTGTGTACCGTTCTGGTCACCGAATTATAGGAAAGATGTTAACAAAATAGAGAGAGTACAGAGAAGATTTACTAGAATGTTACCTGGGTTTGAGCACCTAAGTTACAGGGAAAGGTTGAACAAGTTAGGTCTTTATTCTTTGGAGCATAGAAGGTTGAGGGGGGACTTGATAGAGGTACTTAAAATTATGAGGGGGATAGATAGAGTTGACGTGGATAGGCTTTTTCCATTGAGAGTAGGGGAGATTCAAACAAGAGGACATGAGTTGAGAGTTAGGGAGCAAAAGTTTAAGGGTAACACGAGGGGGAATTTCTTTACTCAGAGAGTGGTAGCTGTGTGGAACGAGCTTCCAGTAGAAGTGGTAGAGGCAGGTTCGGTATTGTCATTTAAAGTAAAATTAGATAGGTATATGGACAGGAAAGGAATGGAGGGTTATGGGCTGAGTGCGGGCCAGTGGGACTAGGTGAGAGTAAGCATACGGCACGGACTAGAAGGGCCGAGATGGCCTGTTTCTGTGCTGTAATTGTTATATGGTTATATCTAGAAACACTGAATATTGTAAAACTATGGAAACAGACTTGCTAGCTTTAGAAATGAAGATCAACACTCCAGAACTAGCTGCTTCTCATGCCAAGCTATTGCAGTACAGTTACAATGCTGGCATTTCTTGATAATGTGGAAAATTGCCCAGGTATGTAGCATTCACAAAAAGCAGGCGATCCATTATGACAAATTAAAGTAAAAATCCAATAATCCAGCAGCCTTAAAACTTTCATAGTAAAAGTAGCAGATTTTCCAGACCACTAAATACTGATCTTATTACTAATCCAACTTGTACTTCACTCTTTCTTTTTAAGGTGTTAGAAATTTTCAGTAAACCAGCTGATTTTAAAAGAAGTATGGGAAATTGTGGGGGGGGGGGGCAGGAGCATGATTGCTGTTTAAAAGGAGTGTCAGAAATAGGAGACTCTAGTGAATTTAAAATAAATATGTACAGGTAGAGTTCCTATGAAGTTAAAAGGAGCATAGGCAACAGGAGGAAACCCACGAGTTTAAAAGGAGAATGGGAAACAGTGTCCTGGTGAACCAGAGGCCAAAATATCAGGATTTCTGGACAAAGGATGGCATACAAAGTGAGGTGAGAAGATGCCACAGTAGTGTAGTAGTTAGCATGATGCTTCCCACAGTCCAAAGATGTAGCAGTCAGTAATTGGTCATTGTAAACTGTCCTGTGATTAAGCTAAAGTTAAATAGGTGGGTTGCTGGATGGCACAGCTCAAAGGGCTGGAAAGGCCTGATCCACACTGTATCTCTCAATAAATGAAATAAACAACAGCTAGTTTTTGACTGTGTGCAGAATCAAGAGAAGCAGGTAAAACTGTGTTAATAGCCATGAAATGGAAAACACTCGTGTGTCTTGAATCACGCCCTTGATGAAGACAGGTGATTGTGGTTGTTGGAAGTCATTCATCCTAACCCCACAATGCCATTACAGTAGTTACTCAGTGCAGGAGCTGAACAATGATCAGCAGCTTTATCAGTGACTGCCTTTTCATCATAAGGTCCCAAGTGGAGATCTTCAATCTATTTGCAACGCCTCAGTAAATGAAGCAGTCCATGCCAATGTGCAGCAAGACCCAGACAACTTTCAGGTGAGTTAGTAAGTGGCAGGTAATATTCATAATACAAAAGAGGCTAATCATCTAACCTTTGACATTCAATGGAATTAATGTTGACAAATTCCCCACAATCCTAGGACAAACTCAAGCAAACTGTAAAAACCGTTAATTTATGGGGTTTTTTCTTGTGAATGCTGCTATGTGCCCGTGATACTGCTGCATGGAAGTTTCTCATTGCACCTTTAAATACACGGGTACTTGTGCTTATAACAATAAACTCCACTTTGACTTTGATTAATATTGTAGCTGAAAGAGCAGGTCAAAGTTTGAGTATCCTGCAAAAAAATGACTCATTGTCTGACATTCCCAAACCTTTCCACCACCCACAAGGCTCAAATCTATATCCGAATGACTATAGGTCCAACAGCTCTTAGGAAGCTTGGCATTATTCACAACCAAGTGGCTCACTTAATTGGTATTCCTTCTATTATAGTAAATATTCATTCCTATTATTGGTGAAGTTGGCAGCGACATGCACCATTACTTGCCCAGCTACTCCTGCAGCACCTCCCACATCCGTGAGCTCTACTACCATATGACAGGAGTAGTAGGTGTATGTAGGTGTAGGAGTATATCACCAGATGCAGGACCCATCCGAGTCACACATTCCATTTTTGGATTGTATCACTGGTCTTTCATCATAACTGGGTCAAAATCCTGGAACTCCCTACAATGCAGGATTCTAGTGATTCAAGAAGGTGGCTCACCATGACCTTCCAAAAAGGAATTAGGATGGGCGATGAATATTAGCTTTGTCAGTGATGCCCAGGTACCAAAATAGGAATAAAGAAAGATGTTCTCAAAAACACTATTAAAGAAAATGTAATATCCATACTGTATCACAGGAGTCCTTGGCCCACAACCTCTCAGATTAGTTGAAGAACATCCATAGAGTACTTCTACAATTGCATAGCATCTTAAACCATCCATTCATCGACCCTATAAGCATAATCTACAAGAGTCTGCAGACATTGCACAGGCTTCTTTAAATACCTTTAAGAGGAGTGCAAGCAAGTCATACACAATTGATTGTCTATGAAGATGACAAATAACTTGTTCTTTTAAACTTGAGTTAGCCAAATTGACCAAAACTGGTCTTTCTCACTTCTCATTATCAAGTTTGGACAGGGGAGAGTTGCAAAAGGAAAAACAAAGAGTTGAAAAGAATGTAGGGATATGGGATGGAACCAAGATAAGATGGAGGGAAGAGTAGCAAAGAAAAAAAAAGGACCATATTCATTTAATGAGTATTAAAAGTATGAAACAACAAGATATTTTTTGTTTCTGTAATTGGATTACCCATCACACCTCAATCAGTTGGGAAAGAAACTAAAGGCTCTAATAGAACAGGTAACAATTTTTAGTGGAAACAGAAATATTTAAAAACTGAAGCAGAAAACAGATCCACTGTTAAGAATGGCCAATTATTCACAATTACTGTGGCCCATTTTTACAGCAAAGGTTGTGGGCTCGATAACATCTTTGCTCTACTGGCAAAGACCTGCACATCATAATTAAATGCCCCTTCATCCCAAGCAAGCTGTTCCAATACAGCTTTGATGCTGGTATCCAGCCAACAATTTGGCAAGTTGCCCAGGTACATCTTACCACACAAAAAAATCCCAAGATAAATCTAGCTTGACCAATTATCACTCTCTCCTTAATCAAAATATCATACCATTAAGCAACACCTATTTTACCAATAATCTGCTGAACCACTTGTTCTAGAAATCAAAGATTTGATGTGGGCAAAAATATATGTTAAGAATGAAGGAAGTGAGAGTACAGTAGATGCCTTCATGATCAAACCTGCATTCAACTAAGCCTTAGTATAAATAATGTCACCAGGCTTTGAGAAAAAAAACCCTATAGCAGATGGAGTCATACCACACACAAGAAAAGTTCATTACAGTAATTAGAAGATAATCACTGCTGCCTGAGAATATCTGCACAGATATTCCTCAAGGCAGCATCCTTTGCGCTTCGACTATTTCATTTACATTTTCCTAGCACTGTAAATTCAGGCTATATTTGATCACAAATAATTCTACAGTGCTGAGCTTCATTTACCCAATCCATTCATGATGAACCAGCACAGCTAGCGTACTTTTGTTATCATTTTTTCATATGACAAATAAGCCAATTGGCCCATCAAGTCAATATTAATTCTCAAAGCAATCCTATCAATTTCATTCTCCCGCATTTCCTTCTAATCTATTGCCTCTCATCTGTCATTAATTCCTCCTAATTCTCCTACCATGAACCCACACAAGGGGTAATTTAAATAGCAAATTAACCCATCCGTCAATCCAATTTCTCCATGAAACCACAACCCTTCGGATGAAGCCTATGTGGTCCCAGGTAGAATATGTATACCCTACACAGACAGCGCCAGATGGCAGGATAGAGCCCAGGTCACTGGAGTAGAGATATCAGTACTACCTGTTGCATCATTAATACAAACAATCCCTCCAATTATAGTCTTATTTACAGAAGTACAGTGAAAAACTTGCATTGCATATCATTCATTTGGATCAATTCATTACAACATTGCATTGAGGTAGCGCAAGGGAATATAATGAGAGAGCAGAATAAAGTTTTAGATACAGAGTAAGTGCCATGTAGGTAGACAATAGGACACAAAGTCATAATGATGCAGATTATGAGGTCAAGAGTCCATCTTATCATAATAGGATCTATTCGATCATCCTGTAACAGCAGAATGGAAGCTGTCCTTCAGCCCGTGGTAGGTGCTTTTAAGCTTTTGTGTCATCTTCTGCCTGATGGGAAGGAGGAAAAGAGAGAATATCCAGGCTGAATAGGATTTTTGATTATGCAGGCTGCTTTATCAGGACAACGAGAAATATAGACAGTCTTGGAAGGGAGTCTGGTTTCAACAATGTGCTGAACTGTGTCCACAACTCTCTGTAGTTTCCTGCGGTCACAGGCAGAATAACTTCCATGTTAAGCAATAATGCATCTGATTGGTGCATCAATAAAAATTGGTGATGGTCAGATGGGACAAGCCAAATTTCCTAGGAGGTACTCGTGAACATTTTTGGCTGTGGTATCAATATCGTTGGATTTCCACAGGCGATTGGTGATGTTCACTCTTAAGAACTCAAAACTCCCAACCTTTTTGGCTTTAGCACCATTGAGCTAAGCAGCAGCATGTACACCACCCCACTTTCTGAAGTAAATGAACAGCTCTTTTCATTTGCTGACATAGGAGGAAAGGTTGTTGTTATGACACCATGTAACTGGGCTCTTAATCTACTTCCTGTATTCTCACTCATTATTTGAAACAGCTTACTATCAGAATCAGAACCAGAATCAGGTTTATTATCACCAGCATGTGTCGAGAAATTTGTTAACTTAGCAGTGGCAGTTCACTGCAATACATAATATGAACAAGAAGAAGTGGAGTCATCGTGACGCCGTCGTGACGGTGTTTTTTTTAAGCAGGCTTTCTTATTTTCACGAGGCCGAGTTGCTAGCTCAATGCTCAACCCAGCACAGATGGAAAGCGTGCAAGGGAGCCGGCTGGATTCAAACTCAGGAGCCTTCGCTCCAAAATCCGGCGCTGATGCCACTACACCATCAGCCAGCGAATGTAGCAGAAGAAAAACTAATAATAACAATAAATAAATCAATTACAGTATACAAATATTGAATAGATTAAAATCATGCAAAAAAACCCCAGAAATTATATATATTAAAAAAGTGAGGTAGTGTTCAATGTCCATTTAGGAATCGGGTGGCAGAGGGGAAGAAGCTGTTCCTGAATCAATGAATGTGTGCCTTCAGGCTTCTGTAGCTCTTACCTGATGGTAACAGTGAGAAAAGGGCATGCCCTGGGTGCTGGACACTGCCTTTCTGAGACACCACTCTTTGAAGATGTCCTGGGTGGCATCATCTGCAAACTTACAGATGGAGCTAGAGCAGAATCTGGCCACACAGATGTAAGAGTACAGGCAGTAGAGTAAAAGGCTAAGAATGCAGCCTTGGGGGGGGGGGGGGGGGCACCAATGTTGCGGATGATTGTGGCAGAGGTGTTGCAGACTGTCTTTACTGATCATCTGTGCTCTCATTGTTGGTCAGGAAGCCAAGGCAGATGGAGGTGTTGAGTCCTAGGACAAGAGTTTCAGTTGGCTTGGAATTATAGTACTAAAGGCAGAGGTGAAGTCAATAAACAAAAATCTGTCCAGATGCTCCAGACATGAATGCAGGGCAAGTGAAATAGTGTCTGCCATAGGACTGTTTTGGCAGTAGGTGAATTGCAGTGGATCAAGGTTGTCTGGGAGGCTGAAGTTGATGCATACTATGAAGCATTTCATGAATGGATGTTCGAGCAACTGGGCAGTAGTCATGAAGGTATGTTATCTTGTTTTTCTGAGGTAATGGATGAAAGTGAGGCAAGAAGGCACTAGTAAACTATAGCGTCGTGTTGCAGACAGCTTGCAAAACTTCTAAATATACTTTTGAACTACGGTACTCTCAATGCAATTTGCAGTCTGTAATTTTCTTCAAGTAACACACTTTTGAACTGTCTTAACAAACTAGCGATTTCACAATCTTCTGAAGGACTCAACGGCCTTGATTCTCAGGCATGCTTTAAGCGGACAAAGGTAAACTGACACAGGCAACAGAGAGGAAGGAGTTGAGGACTCCAAGCCAGGCTAAATGAAGGGGTATGAAACTTCCTGTAACCAGCAACTTGTTAGAAAATGTACAATCGCTGGAGAACAAGATTGAAGACCTAAGGGCAAGATTGCTCTTTTGGAGGGTAATGAGGTATTGCTACGTTCTCTGTTTCACAGAGCCACGGATCACTCCAGAAACGATGGATATGTCAGTAAGGCCCAAGGGCTTCTCACTATTCTCAATGGACTAGACTGCTGATTCAGAGAAGGCAAAATGTTGCATCTGTGTTTCATGATAAGCACTTTGTGGTGCTTAGACACAGCGGTCTTGTCACACTCTTGTTCCTCTGATCTGAAACATCTAATGATTAAGCGCTGACCATTCTATTTACCAAGAGGGTTCTCCTCTGTGATCAAGATTGCAGTTCACTTACTACCAAAGACTATTGTTAAGCAGACACTTGATTTATTGAGTGTCGTCATCAGCAAACAAGGAACAGCCTATCTCAACACCTTTCATATCATTATCAGGGACTTCAATCATCATCAACATATCATTTGCAACATCATGGGGTCCAATATACACAACCACTGTCATACGATTAGAAATGCCTACCATTTCATGCCTAGACCACATTTCAGGAAATTTGATTACTTGGCTGTCCTCCTACCCACATACGGCCAGAGGCTAAAGAGCAAGGCTCTTGCAGTAAGGATGACAAAGAGGTGGTCACAAGAGTCAGAAGTGCATCTACAGGACTGCTTCGAGTCAGTAGACTGGGCTGTGTTCAAGGACTCGGAGGATCTGAGCCAATACACCATAGACTTTTTAATAAACTGTCATAGATGAGTGTGTCCTCACAATATCATTCATAGTCTTTCCCAACCATCAGCACAAGTGCACTACAGGGCTACGTGCTTAGCCTCACAATCTCAAGTATAAAGCCAGTAGAGCAGGGGGTTAAGCACAGCTCCAATGCCCTATTTAAATTTGCTGACAACAATACTGTCATTGCTGACTCAAAGATGGTAACGAATCAACATATAGAAGGGAAATTGAAACTCTGGCTGAATGGTGCCAGAACAACAAGACCAAATCAGCAAGTTAACAATGTCAATAAGACAAAGTAGCTGATTACTGACTACAGGAGGAGGAAAATGAAGGTCTATGAGCCAGATCTCATTGGGGGAAATTGGAGGCACAGAGGGTCAGCAACTTTAAATCCTTGATGTTATTATTTCAAAGCATCTGTCCTGGGTCCAGCACATAAGTTTACAAAGAAAACACAACTTCCTTCTATTTTCTTAGAAGGTTGAAAGATTTTGCATGTCAGCTAAAACTATGACAAACTTCTATAGATATGTATTGGGAGTTTATTGAATGGTTGATCATGGCCTAGTATGGAAACACCAATGCTCCTGAATGAAAAAGTCTACAAAAAGTAGTGGATATGGCCCAGTCCATCATGAGCAAAGCCCACCTCGCCATTGAGCACATCTACATGCAGTACTGTTGCAGGAAAGCAGAATCCATCAAGGATCATCCCCCTCCCTACCACCCAGGCCATGCTCTCTCTCGCTGCTGCCATCAGGAAAATGATACAGGAACTTCAGGGCCCACACCACCAGGTTCAGGAACAATTATTACAACTCAACCATCAGCCTCTTGAACCAGAGGGGATAACTTCACTCGCCCCATCACTGAACTGTTCCCACAACTGAAGGACTCATTTTCAAGACTCCTCTTCTAATCTTCAAAATTTTCTTATTATTTCTCTTTTCTCTTGTGTATTTGCACATTTTTTGTCTTTTATACATTGATGGTTTGGCTGTCCTTTTGGGGCTGGCCTTAAAAATGTTAAAAAATATCTGTCATCACCTACTAGCTGATCTGCACAGGATCTAAGAAAACAGTCAGGGAAACCACCCTGGCCAGATGCTTTCTATGGGTTCACTCTCTGGAAGATTGATCTTACGTCCACAATCGTAACCGTGGGTTCAGGTACATAAGAGGCTATCAGGGAAGGTGATGATATTCTAATCCTTTTCTGTTCAAACATGTATAGAATGTGCTAAGCTCATTGGGAAGGGAAGCATTATCAGCGAGGCTGTCCAACTTTGTTTTGTAGCCCATTGTAGCATGTAAGACTTGACACAAGTTACTAGGTCTCAACTTCGGACTGGTATTGTCTCATGACATCCTAATACCGGATTATCTTAAGATGATCTCACGTAAAGATGCAGTATCTCTCTGGAACATAAGGGCACATTCATTTCAAAATACTCCAACTTCAACCATTCATGTTGAGATATGCACATAATACATATTCACAAGCTTTGCAGGCCAATTACAGCTGGGTTCATATGAAAATGAGCAGGATAACTAGAAAAGCATGGTGCTACACTTGTGCAGCAGTTAGCACACACTTCCAGGTCCCAGGAGTGGACTGCATGAAGTTTGCATGATGTCCTTGTGTTTCCTGGCCCTTCCAAACATATGCTGAAAGGTTAACTGGTTATTGTAAAGTACCCCTTATTGTAGCTAACTGGCAAAGGCAGCACAGGGGATCAGATGGACATACCAGGGAGAATAAACTGGAGGGCTCTGATGAAACGACATAATATGGAATCAATGGGATAGTTCTGTTGATCCCCTTTGGAGCCAGTGAACTAAATAACCCTGTTCTACATTGTACTAAGTAAGCAGCAACCAAGAAGGTAGTCCAACCAATTGGTAATCTTAACACTGGACACATATCCATCTGCTTGTAACACATATTCAGATTTATTGCCATAACTTTCCAAATTAATTTAACAATAGCTCCCAGTTCTGCAACTTCTTTCGTAAGTAAAACAGCCACACCATGGTAGTCTTTGTGTTTCCCTTGTTAGTTCTTCCTCTTGAAGCAATATCCAATACTATAGGAGGAATAGATCCACATTTAAACTAAAGTTAGAACTTATACTGTATAATCATTAAAGTTGTTTCATAAATAAAACCATGTTAAAAAGGGAATAAAATGCAAGATCAAAACTGAATTCAAGGCAGTCTCTATTGTCAAGAATGAATACACATTTGAACCCAATTACATTCAGCTGCTGCAGGAGAATGATCACAAGCAGAAAATGAAACCTGCATCATCTGGCATAGCACATGCCAACTCTCTTGGTTAGAATTTATCTGGCCAAGTGGATGAGGTGAAAGAAAATTTACCCAAAATACCAGGAGTACAAAAACATTTGGTTAATATTTGTTTCTTTTGTTTTTAAGCCTCATCACATTAGTTCTTCTGAAGTTTTGCCCTTAATTAAAACCAAATATTTCATTTACAAGTTCTCTGCCTCCTTTCCAAAGCCTTATCGTGCAAAAACCAAAGCTGATTATGCAATTGGGTATCTGAAACTTGGTACGTTAAAATTCTTTTGACCTTCTTTTGTCTCATCTTCATTTCTCTACCTAGTAGGTGTCCTGCATCAAGTTTCCATAAACAGCCTGCAATGTCCACTCACCTTAGAATATGTGCAACTAAAGCTGGGCCATACCAATCTCCAGCTCGTTTGTCAGAGTTTTCACCCAACTCTATCAGTTTATGTATTCCAAATATTGCCTCTGGATTGTCGCCTAACCAAGTGATTATAGTTCTGTGCATCTTTTCATCCTCATTTGTTGTGCTGACTGGATTTAGAGATTGCTTTTCATTACTTGGCAAGTCCAGTTGTTCGCTCATGTCCTGTAGTGATGTTTCTAAAGGTGGCAGGAAGGTAAATCCTGATTCATCACACTCTGATGTGTTGGATTTGTATAACTCAGATTCTAATGGAACCATCTGTGGCACATCTGCCCATACCCAATCTGGAAAGCAAAATAACCAACTGATTAGATTTATTTTTAAATGAAGACATTGAGGGTTGCCAGAGAGAAATATTCAGGCTTTCTCATTAGCATAGCCGGGCAAATAATTGATATAGAACAGTCATCATTTCCTGAGTTAGCTAATCCTTATCTAGTGACTGTTGATTAAGTGTCAGTATCTCAAAGAAGTCACCCTGTGTTTCCCAGTTCTCACTGCTGATTAATGATTCTCAAACACAAGTATGCCAAGCATTGGAAATGCAACAAGACTGAGCCATTCTTGACCTTCCTGCCAGAAATTAGATTACAACTACAGAACAGCTGTAAAGGAGAAAATGTTATCTGTATCACAAGATATACTTACAACAGCAGTAATTTAAAGTTAGAATCAGAATTTGCGGTTTGCAGTTCAATAGATTAGTGATACAGGTGCCCCCCCCCCCCTTACAAAGGTAGAGCGTTCCTATGAAACCTTCCTTAAGCCGAAATGGCATAAAGCGAAGAAACATTAACTTATATGGGAAAAATTTTCGTAAAAGCGTAAATCCTCTTTGTAATGCGAAAACAGGTTACTAATGTAGGTATTTTGTAAAAGCAAAGTGGCATAAAGCGAACATTCGTAAAGCGGGGGGCATCTGTACTTGACTTACCTTCTTTTCACATTGAATTGTCTCTGGTTCTATCTTGACCTGAAAGTTTTGGAATCTTTCTCGGGCATGATGCCTTGTTCCTTCTGGTACTTCAAACGACTGGCCAGTTTATACAGCCACACCTCACCAAGTTGACACACTATTGTCCCATAGACATGCATTTTCAGCAGACTCATTAGATGGTGATTAGCAATTAATTTCCCTCCACGTTGTCATCCTATCACCACTGCAGTTCAATTCAACCAACACGGCACAAATAATGAGCAAGCCAGAAATATTGTTGATACAGCTACTCTCATGCAGACAGTGAGCATTTTAATACATTACTAAAACAATATTGCAAAGTCTACTGCTGATGATCATCGAAACAAACTCACCTCGACCAAGAAAATGGAGCAGAAGACTTTGTGCTAACAACATTTGACCAGACCTCAGTGTGCAGCCCCAGCCACAATCTGTTGTGCGAGAGCATCCTTTTAACTGTGGGAACTCACGACGGTATGTTAACCAAATCCTAGTGATGAAGTCCTTACGGAACTGATGCACATTATCCGAAATCAGTTCCGCGTTTGTTACTGCATCAGTGCAGCCTGATGCACTTTCATCCTTTCCTGGAAAATGGAAAGCAACAGAACAAAAACAAAATCAATCCCTTCGAAATTTAGTTACAGAAACCTGACTAATAAAACCAGAAAAGATCATTTGTTGTGACTCGTTACAACAATGACCATATTTCAAAAGTGCTTATTAATTATAAAGTGCTTTGGAATGTGACAGAGTCATGCTGGCCATTATTAAAGTGCAAGCGTACTTTTTGAATGAGCATGGTTGAACACTAAGGACACTAGAAACCGAAAAGGAGAGAAACACTACTTACTCAACACTGTGCAAATACAGTAACATGCTTGACAGTTAAAGAATCACTTTTGAAGTGTGGTCACGTTGCTCTAAAAAATGGCACCTCCAATAATACAAAATTTCTTCAATATAGTACACAATGAAGAATTTTTAAGAGATAAAATCAATGCTAGCATAATAGCTTTATATAACATTAAATTTATAAAATATTAATAATGCATGAGCTTAATTGGAAGGAGGGACCATTTTTGTCTAACAGAAAAAAGTAACACCAGTAATTTCAAATTTTATGGACATTTATCTCACATTAAACTTCCTGTTCACAACTCTGTTGTAATTTTAGTTGGAAATACGATGATGAATTATAAAGTTTCTTAAGAGTCAATGCATGAAAAGGTTAACAATAGTTTTTCCCTCCAGCAAAGTTGACAGGTCCATCAATCAAGTTCCAATTCCTACACTTTCATGTCCACTCCCTTTTCTTCGAGGCAGAGCGAGAACAAGCTTCCAGCTTTCCTCCCCACTTTCTATCCCACTGGCCTTCACATTCAACCAATCCTCCTCTGTAAGTTTCAACACTTTCAACAAGATTTCAGCACCAAACACAATTTTTGCCCATCTTTCCACCCACCCCCCCCCCCACCCTCCACTACCAACCAAAGCAACCATTGCCTTCCAGACTTCCTGGTTTGCTCTTCTTCTACTAACTACTCTTCTCATGGCACTTTCCTGTGCAAATACAGAAGATGTAACACTTCCTTTTCTACCTCCAAATTATCTTTCTTGGTGAAGCAGCAATTCACTTGAACTACTTCCCAATAAGATGACTGCTTAGCAGAATAACTATTCAATCAGTAGGAGTAACTGAAATTTAATCACTCATTACTAATTCACTGTCCCATTCTAGTACTCTTGCCTTTGGCAGCCTGGTGTTCAAAGAAGTCCAATATATACTTGAATTTTCCAATACACAGTACAGCCTTCAGAACTCAATACTGAATTCAACACTTTTGGATAACTTGTTTCCTGGTTGTATCAGAACTTGTGGTTTCCTAATGGAATGCCTCTGCAAAACCAAATATATCTACTTGATA
Organism: Hemitrygon akajei; assembly: GCF_048418815.1. Taxonomy (NCBI): domain Eukaryota; kingdom Metazoa; phylum Chordata; class Chondrichthyes; order Myliobatiformes; family Dasyatidae; genus Hemitrygon; species Hemitrygon akajei. Next base: position 60,176,253 of record NC_133135.1, read on the forward strand.
CTTTTATCAATATGTTTGTTATATTATTGCAATATTTACTCACCTCTCATACTTCAATAACAGGGCTTTCCCACCTTGTTTTCCTTTCTGACCATGGTGCTCAAATGTAAAATACGCTTGAGTATTAAGTTCCCCACTATATCTCTCAGAAGCCCCTTTCGAAAGCAATCTAGATAATTATTTTTGTCATTACACTGCCCTATTGACTTTTCCTTTCTCTTTGCTTTCCTAACTGCCACTTCAGGCTACGTCCACACTACACCGGATAAATCCGTAACCGAAGCGTTTTCTCTTCATTTTTACCATTTGTCCACACTAAAACGGCGTTTTCATCCCCCGAAACCGGAGCTTTTCAGTAACGCTCTCCAAAGTGTGTATTTTTGAAAACACCGGATTGGCCGGATCAGTGTGGATGGGGTAACCGGAGACTTCTGAAAACGCTGTCAGACAGTAGCGCGCTATTTCATTGTTTTCTTGAACGCAACCTAACAATTTCAGAAGATGGTAACGAGACTGACGCCAGAAGTGTTAGAAATGTACTCACCAAATACTTTGACCCATAAGTTACTGAATAAATAAGTATACTCACTTTGCCCTGTTTTCTGTCCTTGCTCGTATGAAGGTGGTTTACTTATTTAGAATCGTAGAACATTATAGCACAGAAACAGGCCTTTTGGCCCTTCTTGGCTGTGCCAAACCATTTTTCTGCCTAGTCCCACTGACCTGCACCTGGCCCATATCCCTCCAAACCCCTCTTACCATATACCTGTCCAAGATTTTCTTAAATGTCAAAAGTGAGCCCGCATTCACCACTTCATCTGGCAGCTCATTCCACACTCCCACCACTCTCTGCGTGAAGAAGCCCCCCCCCCCCCCCAGGTTCCCTTTAAACTTTTCCCCCTTCACCCTTATCCCATGATCTCTGGTTTTTTTCTCCCCTGGCCTCAGTGGAAAAAGCCTGCTTGCATTCACTCTATCTATACCCATCATAATTTTATACACCTCTATCAAATCACCCCTCATTCTCCTACGCTCCAGGGAATAAAGTCCTAACCTATTCAACCTTTCTCTGTAACTCAGTGCCTCAAGTCCCGGCAACATCCTTGTAAACCTTCTCTGCACTTTTTCAACCTTATTAATATCCTTCCTGTAATTAGATGACCAAAACTGCACACAGTACTCCAAATTCGGTCTCACCAATGCCTTATACAACCTTACCATTACATTCAAACTCTTATACTCAATACTTTGATTTATAAAGGCCAATATACCAAAAGCTTTCTTTACAACCCTATCTACTTGTGAAGCCACTTTTAGGGAATTATGTACCTGTACTCCCAGATCCCTCTGTTCTACTGCACTCCTCAGTGTCCTACCATTTACCTTATATGTTCTACCTTGGTTTGACCTTCCAAAGTGCAATACCTCACACTTGTCCGCATTAAACTCCATCTGCCATTTTTCAGCCCATTCCTCCAACTGGTCCAAATCCCTCTGCAAGCTTTGAAAACCTCCCTCACTGTCCACTACACCTCCAATCTTTGTATCATCAGCAAATTTGCTGATCCAATTTGCCACATTATCATCCAGATCATTGATATAGATGACAAATAACAATGGACCCAGCACTGATCCCTGTGGCACACCACTTGTCACAGGCCTCCACTCAGAGTAGCAATCCTCCACTACCACTCACTGGCTTCTTCCATTGAGCCAATGTCTAATCCAATTTACTACCTCTCCATGTATACCTAGCGACTGAATCTTCCTAACTAACCTCCCATGCAGGACCTTGTCAAAGGCCTTACTGAAGTCCATGTATACAACATCTACTGCCTTCCCTTCATCCACTTTCCTGGTAACTTCCTCGAAAAACTCTAATAGAGTTTTTAATTTCATGTTTAACAGAATTAAACATGACCTATCACGCACATTTATGCAAGTACTTCTCTGACAATAGATGTGTAACAGCCCAATGTAACATTGTATGGAAATACAAGATAACACTGATGCAGACATGTTTTATACATTAAACAAGGTTCTTCATTAATGCAACAGAGTTAGTCAGTTTTTTAATGTTTGTTGTTAGCCGGGTTGATCTGTCTGTGAACTCCCTGTAGGTTTTCTCCGTACGTTCCAGTATTTGTTTTTTTTTTAACTTTTAAGTTCCACTGCACGAAAGCCAACAGCTGTCTGTCGTTTTAAGTTTTTCTAGTCTGTAACTACACAAATGTGCACTTTTACGGCGCGATTCGACACCAAACATGACGTTTGTTTTCATGTCCTGCGCATGCACAGGAGGAGGAGATTCGCCGAAATCTCCATTTCAATGTGGATAGAGATATTTTTAAAAACACATAGTGTGGACACCTATCATTTTTACGCGAAACCGGTGTTTTCAAAATTATCCAGTCTAGTGTGGACGTAGCCACAGTTGAACACCTAACTTCCATCTCCACCTAAATTTTTCCCCCTAATTAAATCCTCATGTTCCCATTTCCCTGATAAATAGCTTTAAATCCTCCACAACAGCATTAGCAAATCAAGTGACCCAGTCCACTAAAATGGAATCCATCTGGTTTGCTGAGACTCAACTTCATTCAGGGAAAGCTCCTATTCCTCAGAAATCTAAATCCCTCCCTCCTTCATTCGTTCTTTTCAAACATTCACCTGTTCTACCTTCGCATTTCTATACTCATGAAAACATAGCACATGTTTTAAGTAAGGAGTTAGGAGATTTATTATCTTTACAGTCCTGCTTTCTAACCTCTGGTTGCAGAATATCAGCACACTATCTACCTTTATAGTGTGTTTCTTTACGTTGACTCTACCTGCCTACACTGGCTCCACAGAATCTCCTTTCTTTCCCATCTTTCTTTCTACATGGATAACAACTGAATCTAAACTTCCAAATAAAATATTCTTATCTTGGTTAGTGATACATCCTTCAGGACTCAACCCTGCAACTACAGAGAATGCTATCAATACCCAGAGCTAAACTGTCTCCAACTACCACTAAATTCTTTTTCACTCCTCCAATGTGAAGCACCCCCCCCCCCCCCATACAACATATTGACAATTTGCTCATCCACCATTCAGTGTCTGATCTCATCCACACAGGCTGCAATAATCCTATACACCTACATTATGGACAAGTGCAAGGACAGACTCCTGAAACCCTAACCTCTGGATTCTCATGCCTACCTCCCACGTCCTCCTTTACCTTTTGATTGACCAAATGCATAGTACTTAATGTAAGATGTGTGACTGGAACAAAATTTCCTCTTCCCTGATGCACTACAATGTCTATAACTTGGATTCTAGCTCAGACTGGGAACTGAAGTTCCTTGAACTGTGGAAACTTACTGGAAACATGGTATACAAGGATGCCAATAGTTTCCATTAACCCACATGTGGCACCATATTAGATTGAGGAGAATGATAAGGCAATAATCAACCAAATTGGAGTATGGAAGGCATTTCCCACCTTCTCGAAGATCTACAGAGCAGAATGTTGAGTCCATCTGGGTAGAGATTAAGAATAGTAAAGGGAAAAAATCACTGGTGGGAGTTGTCTATAGGCCACCTAATAAAAATATTGCAGTGGCAGAGGCGACTAACCAAGAAATAACTGAGGCTTGTAAGAACGGAACGGCAGTTCTCATGGGGGATTTTAACTTCCACATTGATTGGGTGAATCAGGTTGGTCAAGGAAGTCTTGAGGAGGACTTCATAGAACGCATCCGTGATAGCTTTCTTGAGCAGCATGTTAGTGAACCTACAAGGGAAAATGCTACCTTAGATCTAGTCTTGTGCAATGAGACAGGTAAGATTAACGATCTTGCAGTCAGGGATCCTCTTGGAAAGAGTGATCATAGTATGATTGTATTTCGCATACAGATGGAGGATGAAATAGTTAGATCTAAAACTAGTGTATTATGCTTGAACGAGGGAGACTACAACAGGATGAGGGAGGAGTTGGCTAATGTGGATTGGGAGCACAAGCTATTTGGCAGGACTGTTGAGGAACAGTGGAATACATTCAAAGAGATTTTTCATAGTGCTCAATAAAAGTATATTCCAGTCAAAAGTAAGGACAGTAAGTGTGGGGAGAGCTAGCCTTGGATAACTAAGGAAATAAAAGATAATATCAAATTAAAAGCTCATGTGTACAGAGTCGCAAAGAGTAGTGGGAGACTGGAGGATTGGGAAAACTTTAAAAAGCATCAAAGAACAACTAAACAAGAAATAAGGAAAGGGAAGATAGAGTATGAAATTAAATTAGCACAAAATATAAAAACAGGTAGCAAAAGTTTTTATAAACATATAAAGCAGAAGAGGGTGGCTAAAGTCAACGTAGGTCCCTTGGAAGACGAGAAGGGGAAATTGGTACTGGGTGATAAGGAAGTGGCTGAGGCATTGAACAACTATTTTGTGACTGTCTTCATGGTGGAGGACACGTCTAATATGCCAAAGGATGATGTTATGGACGAAATGGGAGATGAGGATCTCAATAAAAACACTGTCACTAAAGAGATAGTGATGAGCAAACTAGAGAGCCTGAAGGTAGATAATTCCCCTGGTGCTGATGGGATGCAACCCAGGGTGCTGAGGGAATTGGCAGAGGTTATAGTAGATGCATTGGTAATCATTTACCAAAATTCTCTAGACTCTGGGCAGGTCCCGGCGGATTAGAAGACAGCAAATGTCACACCACTTTTAAAAAAAGGATGTAGGCAAAAGACAGGCAACTATAGGCCAGTTAGCTTAACATCTGTAGTCGGAAAAATGCTTGAAGCTGTCATTAAGGAAGAAATAGCAAAACATTTAGAAAGGAGTGGTTCCATTAGACAGACACAGCATGGATTCAGAAAGGGCAGGTCCTGTTTGACAAACTTACTGGAGTTCTTTGAGGACATAATGAGTGCAGTGAATAGAAGGGAACGGGTGGTTGTTGTATACTTGGATTTCCAGAAGGCATTTGATAAAGTGCTGCACAAGAAACTTATAAATAAGATACGGATACATGGAGTCGGAGGAAGTGTATTGGCATAGATAGTGGATTGGTTAACCAATAGAAAGCAGAGAGTTGGTATAAATGGGTGTTTCTCCAGTTGGCAGTCATTGGTGAATGGGGTGCTGCAGGGGTCGGTGCTGGGCCCTCAGCTGCTTACCATTTACATTGATGATTTGCAAGAGGGGAACTGAGTGTAACGTAGCAAAATTTGCTGATGACACTAAGCTGAGTGGAAAAGCAAATTGTACAGACGATGTGGAGAGTTTGCAGAGGTATATAGATAGGTTAAGTGAGTGGGCCAAGGTCTGGCAGATGGAATACAACGTTGGTACAACGTGAGATCATCCACTTTGGAAGGAATAATAGAAGAGCAGATTATTACTTAAATAGTGAAAGATTGCAGCATGCTGTTGTGCAGAGGGACTAGGGAGTGCTTGTGCATGAATCGCAAAAAGTTGGCTTGCAGGTGCAACAGGTATTAAGAAAGCAAACAGAATGTTGGCCTTCATTGCTAGAAGGATTGAATTCAAGAGCAGGGAGGTCATGCTGCAACTATACAGGGTACTGGTGAGATCGCACCTGGAGTAGTGTGTGCAGTTCTGGTCTCCATACTTGAGTTATGTCCTTCCTCAAGTATGGCTTTGGAGGCAGTGCAGAGGAGGTTCACTAGGTTAATTCCAGAGATGAAGGGGTTAACTTATGAGGAGAGATTGAGACGCCTGGGACTATGTGGCCTCCGTCGGTCATGGTCGACCATGGGTACTGCGCATCTGGTAGTCACTGGTTTGTCAAGCAGCGTCGACTGTGGTTATTGAGGCCAATTCTGGAACGGTAGGCTCTGCCACAGTTGCTGCATGTGTAGTCTTAATCGTGGAATTGTTGTCCGCTGTGCTCTCCGTTTAGCTCTCTGCTCTTCAAACTGACTCAGGATCACGCGCCTTGCTCTAGGTGTTGCTGAAGAGTACTTCGCCATTTGTTGCAGTCATCTGCTGTACCCTCCCAGCACTCTATGTTGATTTTTAAAGCTTTCATGTCGCGAGTGCAGAGATCCTTGAAGCAAAGCTAGGGTCTCCCAACGTTCCTCTTGCCTGTTGCTACTTCTCCATAGAGGATGTCCTTTGGCAGTCTACCATCCTTCATACGACGGATGTGGCCCAGCCAGTGCAGTCTGGGTTATCTTAAAAGTGTGAACATTGTGTGTGTGTGAACATTGGGTGTGAACAGCACGGGGGAGGACCTCAGAGTTTGGGACTTTGTCTCTCCAGGTGATGCCAAGGATGCGGTGAAGGCTGCGCAGGTGCAGCCCTGTAAACAGGTCCTGTTTGGAGTAGATGGTCCAAGTCTCGCTACCATACAGGAGGGTGCTGATAACGCATGCATTGTACAAGGCAGTCTTGGTCTTTGTAGCGAGTTTCCGATTCTCTCAGACTCATGAGGTCGAGCAAGGATTGATGTTGCTTTGTCGATACGCCTATTGATTTCAGCATTGAGGGAGAGAGTGTTGCTAATGCTCGACCCCAAGTATGTGAACTCGTGAACCACTTCTAGATCGTAGATGGAGCTGAGTTTACAGACAGATCAGTCATGATCTTATTGAATGGTGGGACAGGCTCAATGGGCCAGATGGCCTACTCCTACTTCTTATGTTCTCAAATTGAAGGCTGATGTGTAACTGAATAAGAACAGGGAAGGATAGGTTAGGGGACTGGATAGTCAGGGGGACAGAAAGGAGATACTGTGGCAGCAAAAGATTCACCAGGATAGCGTGTTGCCTCCGGGGTACAGGAATATCTGCACTGTATTGCATGATATTCTCAAGGGGGAGAATTTACCCTAGGTTATTGAAGGTGAGAGACAACATTGCCGGAACCTTGACCAGTATCTTCATGTCCTCTCTAGCCACAGGCAACGTCCTGGAGTACTGCTGAGTTGCTAATGTTGTTCCTCTATTTAAAAGGGGAACAAGGGAAAATCCTAGGAACTATAGACCAGTCTGTAGTTGTACGTCTGTTGTACGGAAATTGCTGAAGAAAATTCTTAGGGTTAGGATATATCAGCATTTGGAAACCCATGGCCTAATTAGGGAGAGCCAGCATGGCTTTATGTGGGGCAGGTCGTATCTTACATAAGAACACAAGAACATAAGAAATCAGAGCAGGAGTAGACCATCCAGCCCATCGAGCCTATCCCGCCATTCAATAAGATCATGGCTGATCTGTCTGTAAACTCAGCTCTATCTACCTGCTTTCTCCCCATAGCCCTTAATTCCCCTACTATGTAAAAATCTATCTAACTGTATCTTAAATATATTTAGTGAAGAAGCCTCAACTGCTTCCCTGGGCAGAGAATTCCACAAATTCACCACTCTCTGGAAAAACAGTTTCTCCTCGTCTCCATGCTAAATCTTCTCCCCTGAATCTTGAGGCAATGTCCCCTAGTTCTAGTCTCACCTACCAATGGAAACAACTTTCCTACTTCTATCTTATCTATCCCTTTCAAAGTTTTGTATGTTTCTATAAGATCCCCTCTCATTCTTCTGAATTCCAGAGATCCTCATAGGTTAACCCCTTCATCTCTGGAATCAACCTGATGAACCTCCTCTGCACTGCCTCCAAAGCCAACTTGATTTGAGTTTTTTGACAAGCTGATGAGAGAGATTGAAGAGGGTATGGCAGTGGATGCTGTCTACATGGAGTTCAGGAAGGCATTTCACCAAGTCCCTCATGGGAGGCTGATCTGGAAGATTAATATGCACTGGATTCACAGCAAATTAGCTGTTTAGACTCAGAATTGGTTTGCACATAGAACTCAGAGGGTAGTGGTTAAAGCGACTTATTCAAGTTGAAGGCTTTTTAACTTGTGGTGTTCTGCAGGGATCAGCGCTGGGACCCCTGCTGTTTGTGATGTCTATAAATGACCTGAATGAAAATGTAAATGGGTGGGTTAGTAAGTTTGTGGATGATACAAGATTGGGGGAGTTGTGGATAGAGTAGAAGACTGGCAAACAATACAGCATGTTATAGAACAGTTGCAGATAAAGCTGAGAAACGGCAGATGGAGTTTAAACCAGATAAATGTAAGGTGTTGTACCTTGGTAGGGCAAATGCAAGGAGACAGTACATTGTTTCAGTTTTGCTAGGCAGAGAGATCTTGGGATCCAAGTTCATTGCTCCCTCAAAGTGGCTACATAGGTTGATAAGGTGGTTAAGAAGGCTTATGGAATGCTTGCTTTTATTAGTTGAGGCACTGAGTTCAAAAGTCAAGAAGTTATGTCGCAACTTTATAAAACTCTGGTGAAACCACATCTTGAGTATTGCATACAGTTCTGGTCGCCCCACTATGGGAAGGATGTTGAGGCTTTGGAGAGGGTGCAGAAGAGGTTTACCAGGATGCTCCCTGGTTTAGAGGGCATGTGCTATCATGAGAGGCTGGATAATCTTGGGTTGTTTTCTCTGGAACACTGGAGCCTAAGGGGAGTTCTGATAGAGGCTTCTAAGATTATGAGAGGCATAAATAGAGTAGACAGGGAGCATCTGTTTCCAAGGGTTGAAATGTCTAATACCAGAGGGCATGTTTTGAAGGTGAGAGGAGGTAGGTTCATGGGAAATGTGAGGGGCAAGTGTTTTTTTTTTACACAGAGAGTCGTGGATGCCTTGACTCCCCTCCCTGGTATGGTGGTAGAGGCAAATATATTAGGGGCTTTAAGATACGTTTGCATAGGTATGTGGACGTAAGGAAGTAGGAGGGAAATGGACATTGTGCAGGTAGGAGGGATTAGTGTTTGGGTGTTTTTGATTTCCTTTTTAGCTGGTTCGGCACAACACTGTGGGCCAAATGGCCTGTTCCTGTGCTGTAATGTTCTATTTTCTATATTAAGAACACTGTGGTTACTGTGCAATTAATTCCAGAGTACCCCTTCACCACATCAGCTGGAAGCATCCAATCATTTCTTGATAATATACCCTGCTATCTATTTCACATTAAACTCATTCTACAAACCCCATTTCCAGAAAAGTTGGGATATTTTCCAAAATGCAATAAGAACAAAAATCTGTGATATGCTAATTCACATGAACCTTTATTTAACTGACAAAAGTACGAAGAAAAGATTTTCAATAGTTTTACTGACCAACTTAATTGTATTTTGTAAATATACACAAATTTAGAATTTGATGGCTGCAACACACTCAACAAAAGTTGGGACAGAGGCATGTTTACCATTGTGTTACATCACCTTTCCTTTTAATAACACTTTTTAATTGTTCTGGAACAGAGGATACTAATTGTAGTAGATCTGCAATTGGAAATTTTGTCCATTCTTGCTTGATATAAGACTTCAGCTGCTGAACAGTCCGTGGTCTCCGTTGTCTAATTCTCCTCTTCATGATGTGCCATACATTTTCAATAGGAGATATATCTGGACTAGCAGCAGGCCAGTCAAGCACACACACTCTGTGTCTACAAAGCCACGCTGTTGTAGCCCGTGCAGAATGTGGTCTGGCATTGTCCTGCTGAAATAAGCATGGACATCCTGGGAAGAGACGTCACTTTGATGGCAACATATGTCTCTCTAAAATCCTAATATACGCCTCAAGTCAATGGTACCTTCACATACATGCAACTCACCCATGCTGTGGGCACTGATGCACCTCCATACCATCACAGATGCTGGCTTTTGCACCTTTTGCTGATAACAATCAGGATGGTCATTTTCATCTTTGGCACGGAGAACTCGACGCCCGTTATTTCCGAAAACTAGCTGAAATGTGGACTCATCTGACCACAGCACACGGTTCCACAGTCTTTCGGTCCATCTGAGATGAGCTCGGGCCCAGAGAACTCACCGGCATTTCTGCATAGAGTTGATGTATGGCTTCCTCCTTGCGTAATACAGTTTCAAGTTGCATTTCTGGATGCAGCGACGGACTGTGTTAAGTGACAATGGTTTTCCGAAGTACTCCCGAGCCCAGGTGGCTATAATCGTCACAGTAGCATGACGGTTTCTTAGGCAGTGCCGCCTGAGGGCTCGAAGATCACGCGCATTCAACAGTGGTTTCCGACCTTGCCCTTTACGCACTGAGATGTCTCTGAATTCTCTGAATCTTTTCACAATACTATGTACTGTAGATGTTGAAAGACCTAAATTCTTTGCAATCTTGCGTTGGGAAATGTTCCTTTTGAACTGACTAACAATTCTCTCACAAATTTTGGCACGAAGGGGTGAGCCACAACCCATCCTTGCTTGCAAAGACTGAGCCTTTGATGGACGCTACTTTTATACCCAGTCATGACACCTCACCTGCTTCCAATTAGCCTGCTTAATGTGGAGTCTTCCAAACCGGTGTTACTTGAATATTCTGTGCACTTTTCAATCTTATTTTAACTCTGTCCCAACTTTTGCTGAGTGTGTTGCAGCCACTAAATTCTAAATTTGTGTATATTTACAAAATACAATTAAGTTGGTCAGTAAAACTATTGAAAATCTTTTCTTTGTACTTTTGTCAGTTTTTAAAAAAAGGTTCACGTGCATTAACATATCACAGATTTTTGTTTTTATTGCATTTTGGAAAATATCCCAACTTTTTTGGAAATGGGGTTTGTATTTCTTGCACAACCCTTGCATTAAAAGCCAGCTTGTTGTATGTCAGGCTCAAGGGAAAGAGGGGTTAAATGATATTTGGTTTCACTGTCCCACCTCAAAACTTTTCTTGCAGTCTTTGTCCTCAAATTCATCAACTTCCCCTTGCACTCAATATTTCTCCTTATTCAAATTTTTTTCCTTTGTCAACACTAGTTGCAAGTCTAAAATTTTCTTACTTTACTTTCTCTTCTTATCCTAGCCTCAACCCACGTTGCCTTAAAATTAACTTTTCCTTAAATCCTGTGTTGTCCATTTACTTTTTGTTTGGCTAAACTCCACAAACAACCAAACTGTCTTCCAACACTCACCATCTAGGCTAATACACAACGAATGTTAACTTGGGTAAATTATTTACAAGTGACATTGTAGCTTTATGTAAGTCAGTACTTTCAGGAAAGCAGACAGCAATTTGAAATGTTAGATCAAACTACAAAAATTCCTTGCTGGAGGAACTTAGCCAGTCGAACAACATCTGTGGAAACGAGCAGTCAATGTTTTGGGCCAAGACCCTTCGTCAGGACTGGGTCTTTTAAAAAAAAAATTCTTGTTATTCTTGTTACTTGGATATTAGAAGAGATAATGTAATAATGAGTACTAGCCACAGGGTAGTGCTGTGGATAATTGCTGCAATTTATTTCCTACAGTGACACTCAGTGGCTAGAAATGGATACTACAACAATGTAATCTAAATTAGATACTGGTGGAACACACAAATAAAGCTGTAGGAACTCAGTAGGTCATGCAGCACCTATAAAGGGAAATGGACATTCAATATTCCAGATAGAGACGCTTCTTCAGAACTGGAAAGATGGAGGGCAGAAGACCAAACAAAAGGATGGGGGTGAGGGAAGATAGAAAGGTGGAGAGGGAAAAAAGGGAATGATGTAAGAAGCTGGGAGGTGATAAATGAAGAGCCACAGGACTGAAGGAAGAATTGAATAAGAGAGGACAGGAAATCATGGAATAAAAGGAAGGACATGGGAACAAATGAAGGAAGGTGTAGGTGGTGGGCAAGTTTTGGGTGAGGGAGTAGGAGAGGAAAGAGAAGGGGTAAAGGGGCCAAAGGCATAAGGGCAAAGGGAGGCAGGTGGGAAAGTAGAGGGGAGTAGTTGGTTACTAGAAGATAGAGAAATCGATGTTGATGCCATCAGGTTGCAGAGAACCAAGATGGAATATGAGGTGTTGCTCCACCCATCCGAGTATGACCTCAAAATAGCAGTAGATGAAGTGCAGACAGACACGTCATTATGGGAATGGGAAGTGAAATTAAAATAGCTGGCTACCAGGGAATTCTGATTGTTATGGCAAAGGCTTGACAAAGCAACCCCCAAACTGTGTTGGGTCTCAGTGATACACACAAGGCCACATGGATTGTTCCACATAGCCAGTGAAAAAGCAGGCAGAGCCAAAGCCCATGTGAGTGCCCAAAGCTACACCTTTGATCTAGAGAAAGTGGGAGGAGCCAAAAGTGAAATTGTTAAAGATGAGCACCAGCTCTGGTAGACAGAGAACAGTGGTGGCGTAGGAGAACTTGTTAGGACAGTTATTATGAAAGAAGTGGAGAGCCTTGAGGCTTTCCTAAAGGGTGTTGGAAGTGAACAGCGTCTGGACATTCATGATGAAAATCAGGCAATCAGGGCTGGAGAGCAGAAAGCTGACGACTTGGTGGAAAGCATGCGAAGTGTACAGACATTGACATCAAGTGACAAATAAAGTATATTGTATTGCTTTAAAGTCACCTTGGGTATTAAAGACAAGTTTTTAAGCACTTAAATGCATCATTGTTCACTGTTTAATTCAGCCAGGTTGAAATGATTTTAAGAAGCACAAAATCTGTTATCAAGAAATAGACGCAGAATATAAATCTCAAAGGGAAAAAAAACCTCATTTAAATGGTACTTTGCTTTCAATTTTATTCCTAGGCTACTGCTGAACAATACTTTCAAAGTTTTAGGCTAAGATTTGTCAGTATTTAATATGATGGGACCCTAGCATAAAAACTGGATTAAATAAATTCTACATATAGCATGAAAGATTGCAATGGTGTTCCATACCAAACTTTCATCAAGTTCAAGAAGATTCAGAACAGTCAACCAGAATGAGAAGTTTGCTAAATTGCTCTACCGTAAGTCGCTCAGTTAACTAAGTAAACAGAAAGATTCAAATACTTCCGGTTATAATGAAATATCGATAATGAAATTCATACCATCTTCAGTACACCACCACAGGCTTTGAGCATCTGAGGGAAAGAATACTTGAAGACAAGCACATTGGGAAAGCATATTTGAAGACCAATACATCAAACCTAGCAGAGAGCTCATGCTCAAATGAGCAAGAGTGATCACCACCTTCCTGTAAATTTCTCACACTTGGCTTCCACTACGGCAGCTGCCTTCCCGTAAACTTCTTAGAAAGCAAATCTACAATAACCATCTCAAAGCAATGGACAGGTACCACCAATAGTCCACAAAATCTTCCAACTGACAGACAGTTAAACAAAATAACATCAGCAACCTCTCCCAGATCACCATCCCTAGAACTAAGGGCATAATTATACTCAGTTGGTTCTAATGGGCAAGCTGTGTAATTCACACGTCATACACTAGACTCTCAAATTAGTGTTTAATTTTCAAGCAGTATGGAGGAAGTTGGATTGCCATATGGACAGAGGGAACAATTCAAATATATTCTCAAAACCTTGAAAAAGTATAATATCCCTGGCCTATAACTACTCAAAATGCCGGAACAGCTTTCAGGACAACATTGAGAACCATTCATCAGGAGCACAAAGAGATCTAGTATGCCATTTACATCTCTCTAGAATTGCCCAACCAGCCATCACTTCTTGCTGCACTTGTGGCAGAGACTGCAGATCCAACATTTGCCACATCAGTCAAATTGAAACTTAGATAAATGAAGTGGAAGCCAGTCTTTCATTACCTCCAGTGACCAACCAGACAAAAATCCAGAATACACACAGGTATTAATTCTAGGAAGCTGATAAAGAAAATTATAAATTTGATTAAAAACAGAAGTGAAGGAACCCAATGAATGACAGTGGGAAAACATTATTGATCAAAACTTTGGGCAGAGCTTGGTTCTCAATATTAATGCTAGTAATGTATGTCCCCTTTCACTTTAAACGGGATGGTCATTGTGCTAAGCATTTCCAGTATTTTCTGTTTTATGTTATCCTGTTATATTCAAATCTAGCCGCAGAATTAAAAGAATGTGTAACCCACATTATCTTTAAGCTACTCTCCCTATTAGACAGTCTAAGTGAAAAAAGTCAAGTATTTGAAGTAAATCAACAGCAAGCCTTTATACTTACCCTCTGACTTGAAATGATAGCATTTTCCCAGCAAAAAGACAGGCGAATTTCTACTAAACTTTGTTTTGGTTCTCACAATCCACCCTGAAGGGATAGAAGACAGAAGGGTATTATTCACAAGCAATAGTACATAGCTCTAAATGGGACATTTCCACAGAGATTTTTTAAAAAGGCTGTACTGACAAAGTACAGAAGCCCATTGTTTCAGTTTAAAAACTGCCACTGGCAAAAAACCCATGTAGTCAGCATCCAAGATTTCATTAATACTATTCAAGAGGAGGGAGTGGGAAGGAAGTTGGTGCATGGGTGCAGTGAACTGATTTTTCTACTGAGATATACAGATCATTTCTTGTGTTAGCACCATCAGCTTTTTAAGATGTCATTAAATTGAATTAGCTATCGCAAAGCAACTGACTTGAATCACTTGTGTTTACCAAGCAAATATCTGCCAGTTATTCCCAACGGCTGCTGGTAACTGTGCTACATAGCATGCAATTCAATCACACACCAGTTACTACTTTGGTTTATGCAGTCAGTTGATTCTTGCAGAACATGACTAATACTAAGTTCGGGTTTACAGGGAGGCTTGGGAAGAAAAGAACTTCCATCATAAGTCATTCTACACAGTTCCTCCTAAAAAGTATGCACATGTGGTAGTCTGATGTGTTCTAGATTGTGCTTTGGGATGAATTGCTTTCCTTAAAATTTTAATTCTGAATGTTTACTGGCACCTTATTTTAATTGAGAGCCACCAAAACTTTTATGAATGCTTTAAGATTTAATACTGAAATATGGTTCATATGGGAGTATATTTTTAAAATGTAAACATTCAAAATCATGCATTTCCTAACACATTGAAATATTACATCTTATAAACTCAGAATGATCGCTGTTTTATGACAAGTCCTCACTTGATACATGGAGGACCATCAGGACTATTTCAAATGGACTAACTGCCAGATGTTTAAGGAGGCTGCCACAAAAGAAGACACAGACTTCAAGGAATATGCCTCATCTGTCATTGGCTATATCAGTAGGTGTGTAAACGACATTGGTACTTCAAGAACGGTCATTTTATGGCCCACCCTGAAGCCCGGGCTGAATGATGAGATGCACCCTACTGAAATCTGAGACACTGCCTTCAAGTTTGGAGACAGAACAGCTCTCAGAGTAGCCAGGAGAAATCTCATCTTAGGCATCAAAAGGGCAAAGAACTGGAACACCTCTCCTATAATGACCCCCAGTGTACATGGCTGGCATCAAGGGCATTACTGACTATACAAGGCAAAATGCTGTCAACTATACCAGTGACTCACCCCTCCCTGATGCTCTAAACAACTTCTATGCATGCTTCGAGGCTTGCAACACAATGGCAGCCACAAAAGATACCCCTTTCTCAGGTGAGCAGCCACTATCTGTAACAGCAGCAAATCTGAGAAGAACCCTGCAGAGAGTCAGCCCTCGTAAGGCTGCTGGCTCATGTACCGTTTTCCCATTCTCATCAGGGAGGAGGCTACATAGCATCCACGCCAGGACCACCAGACTCAAAAACAGTAACTTTCCCCAAGCAGCAAGGCTGATCAACATCTCCACCCACTAACCCACCCCCTACACCCTCAACTGACCCCTACTTTATCATTTCTTGTAAGTTATCTTACGTACAGTCACTCCTGTGTCTAGCATCACTTTATGGACATACAATCAATGTGTATAAGCAATCTTACACATTTACAAGCTACTTATTGTATTATTATTATTATTATTATTATTATTATTATTATTATTATTATTATTATTATTATTATTATTGTGTTCTTCAACTTATTGTGTTTTTATTGTGTTGTATCTGATCCAGAATAACTATTATTTGGTTTTCCTTAACAATTGTGTATAGGAAATGGCATTAAACAATCTTGAATCTTGAACAAACTGCAGAGTATAGGACAGATAAGTTCCAGAAAGAAGGTAGGACAAGGTTGGCAAGGAAAGGGAATTTTGAATGACAAGGGAGCTGGTGGATTTAGTCAAAGATAAAAAAGAGGAAATGTACAGTTTAGAAAGCTAAAGGCAAACAGAGCACTTGAAATTTACAAAGAAGTTACAAAAGAACTCAAGAAGGAAACCAGAGGAGCCAGCATGGGCCATGAAAATTCTTTGGCGACTAGGATTAAAGAAAATTCCAAGGCATTCTATGCATACATCAAGAGCAACAGGACAACTAAGGAGAGGGTAGGACCACACAGGGACAAAAGAGGGAACAGGTGCTTGACGCCAGAAGATATTGTTGCGTCTTACATGAGTAATTTACATTGGTACTTACCAAGAAGCACATGAATGATAGAGAGATCAGTATGCAGCGTGCTAATATGTTAGAGCATTCTGAGAAAAAGAAAAAAGTTGTATTGGGTTTCTTGAAGAATATTAAAGAGGATCATTTCCAAGGGAGCCTGATGGGATATACCCCAGATTATTGAGAGAGGATTTCTACGGCCTTGGCCAAGACCTTCATGTCCCCTCTAGCCGCAGTTGAGATCCTGGAGTACTGATAATATAGTTCCATCATTTAAGAAGGGAAATGGCAATAATCCTAGAAACTATTGACTTGTGAGTCTCACTTCAGAGGTAGGGAAGTTATTGAAGAGAATTCTTAAAGAAAGGATTCATAAGCACCTGGAAATACATTGGGATACTCAGCATAGCTTTGAGCAGAGCAAGATGTGACTTACTAATAACTGAGTTTTTCAAGGAGATGTTGAAGGTAGATTTGGAATTTGTTCTCTATAGATTTTTGTAAGGCATTTGACAAGGTCCCTCATGGTAGATTCATCAAGATCAAGATGCATAGGATCCACAATCACTTGGCTGTTTAGATTCAGAATTGGCTTACCATAGAAGACAAAGGATATGTATTCTGATAGGAGTTCTATGACTAGATGTATTACATATTGGGACTCCTGATGTTTGAGATATATATATATATATATAAATGACTTGGATAAAAATGTACATGGGTGGGTTAGTAAGTTCGCAAATGATACAAAGATTGATGGTATTGTGGATAGCATAGAAGATCGCCAAAGGATACAGCAGGTTATAGATCAATTGCAGATATCGGCAGACAAATGGCATACAGAGTTTAATTTGGCCAAGTGTGAGGTCTCGCACTTTGTGAGTTCAAATATAAAGAAGCAATACACTGTTAATGGCAAATCCTTAACAGTACTGATATACAGAGGGATCCTGGGGCCCAAGTCCAGGATCACTGAAAGTGACTGCACAAGTTAAAGAATGCATATGACATGCATGCCTTTATTAGTTGAGGCACTGAGTCAGAAAATTAGAAAGTACTTTTATAAAACTCTAGAATATTGCATTGAATTTTAGTCACCACATTTTAGGACAGAAGAGCATACAGAATTCAGGATGCTGCTTGTATTTGAGGCATATGCTCTAAGGAGAGTTTGGACAAACATGGGTTATTTTCTGTAGAGCAGCAGAAAAGGCCTGATAAATGTTTTAATATTATGAGAAGCATAGAGATTAGATAGCAATATTTTCTTCCCAGGGTCAAGATGTGTAATACTGGAGGGCATGAATGGGGGTAGGTTCAAAGGAGATGGGTAAAGCAAGTTTTTTAAAAAAAAAAAGCAGGGAGTGATGAGTGCCTGGAATGTTCTGCCAGGGGTGCTGGTGGAGGCAAACTAGATAGAGGCATTTAAGAGGATGTTGGATAGGCACTTGAAGGTGCAGAGAATAGAGGGACATGAATATGGTGTACAGAAGGGACTAATTAAGTTAGACATTCAGTTGCTAGTTTCATTTATTTGACATAATATTGTGGGTCTAGGGACCTGTTCCTGCGCTATACTATTCAATGTTCTAAATCCAAACAGATTAAAAGAATGTATGCCCATCTTTTTAAATTTGTCCACTAATTTTATCCAGAACTAGCCATTCAGTTTCCCCACAACAGAAGTTAATTGGCCTGTATTTTCTGGGTTTATCCCATTTCTCCTCTAAAATAAAAAAAAGCAAGAAGTATTTTGGAAGATTTTTGAAGTAATTGAATAACGTTTGGAGAGTATTCACTTATAAATATGGCAGCTAATAAGATTCAACAAACAACAATACAAGTAAATTACTGATAGTGAACTTACTGGGTTGATAGCCAGCAACATATGCTAGGATCCCACTACAGCAGTTCTAATTATAAAAAATTTATTAGGCAATGGTGATGATAAAACTACCAGATTGTCCCAAATCTCAAATTGGTTTATGTAATTTCACTCAGGGTATTTCAGGGAAGGAAATCTGCCTGCCTAACCCATAAGAGACTCCAGACTCGGCAATGTGGTTGACTCTTTACTGTCAATTAGGACGGGTAATAAACTCTAACTTTGTCAGTAATGGCCATGCCTCAAAAAATAAATGTTTAAAGAAATTTAAAGGTGTTGGTGGCAAGCACTGGTTGAATTCTGATAACCAAATTTCTGAGAAACTGCACCACTATTTTCTCAATATTGCATGCAAAGTTAGTATAATCACTCAGGCAGTCATGGACTCTTTTTCACTGTTTCCTTCAAGTACTGCTGGGGATGGGGGCAAATTACCTGGGGGCAGCGACAGTGGTTATGCCTCCGGTACTGAGTCTGGCCCAGTGCTCAGAAGGGTAGGGAACTGAAATGATGGCAGCAATGATAGGGGACTCTATAGTCAGGGAGACAGATAGCAGATTCTGTGGATGCAAAAAGGAAACACGGATGATAACTTGCCTCCCAGGTGCCAGGGTCCGAGATGTTTCTGGACGTGTCCACAATATCCAGAAAAGGGAGGGTTAGCAGCCAGAAGTCATGGTGCATATTGGTACCAACGACATAGGAAGAAAAGGGGAGGAGGTCCTTAAAATAGAATACAAGGAGTTAAGAAGGAAGCTGAGAAGCAAGACCTCAAAGGTAGTAATCTCTGGATTGCTGCCTGTGCCATGCAGCAGGGAGGAAAAGAATAGAATAAAGAGGCAGATAAATATGTGGCTGAAGAATTGGAGCGTGGGGCAGGGAGCAGGGATTCAGATTTCTGGATATTGGGACTCTTCTGGGGGAGGTGGGACCTGTACAAAAGGGACCGGCTGCACTTGAATCCGAGGGGGACCAATATTCTTGCAGGCAGATTTACAAGAGCGGTTGGGAGTGGTTTAAACTAATATGGCAGGGGGATGGGAACCAGGATGACAGAGCTGAGGATGAGCCAGCAGGTTGGCAAGTAGATGATGGGTGTAACATGAATATAAGGAAGGAGAAGCCAATGACTGGGTACAAATGCAGACAGAGCAAAGAGTTAACTTGTACCACAGAGGCAAAATTCGAAAAGGTGAAGAATGCAGGACTGAAAGTGCTCTATTTAAATGCTCTTTTTAGAGCATTTAGAATAAGGTGGACAAACTCGTTGTGCAATTAGGGATTAGTAGGTATGACGTTATGGGTATCACCAAGTCATAGCTGTAATGATGCCATAGTTGAGAGCATAACATCAAAGGATATACTTTGTATTGAAAGGACAGGCAAGAAGGCATAGGCCATGGTGTGGTTCTGATGGAAAGAGATGGAATTACATCTTTAGAAAGAGGTGACATAGGGTCATAGAATGTTGAATCTGTGTGGGTGGAATTAAGAAACTGCAAGGGTAAAAAAAATCCTCATGGGAATCATATATAGGCCTCCAAATAGTAGCCAAGATGTGCAGTTGAGATTGTGAAGGGAGCCAGCATTAAATAAGTGTAATGACACAATTGTAATGGGGCATTTCAATATGCAAGGGGATTGGAAAAATCAGGTTGGTGTTGGATTGCAAGAGAGGGTATTTGTTGAATGCCTACATGATGGCTTTTTAGAGCAGTTTGTGCTTGAGTCTACTTGGGGAAAAGCTATCTTAGATTGGGTGCTGTTTAATAACCCAGATCTTATTAGGGAGTTTAACGTAAAGGAACCCTTAGGAGACAGTGATCAGAATATGATTGAATTCATACTGCTTTGAGAGGGAGAAGCAGAAGTCACATGTATCAGTATCATATTGGAATAAAGAGAATTACAGAGGCATGAGAGAAGAGCTTACCCAGGTGGATTGGAGGAGGATACTGGTGGGGATGATGGCAGAGCAGAGATGGCTGAAGTTTCTGGGAATAGTTCAC
This sequence comes from Hemitrygon akajei, assembly GCF_048418815.1. Lineage (NCBI taxonomy): Eukaryota > Metazoa > Chordata > Chondrichthyes > Myliobatiformes > Dasyatidae > Hemitrygon > Hemitrygon akajei. The sequence goes on from NC_133135.1 coordinate 60,196,426, forward strand.
AAAGCAGGGGATAGATATGTTTTACAGAGCAAGAAGTTCTCAAATGGCAGGGTTAGGCAACTGTGGCTGACAAAGGAAGTTAAAGACTGCATAAAAGCCAAGGAAATGGCATATAAGGTAGCAAAAGTGAGTGGTTAATTGGATGATTGAGAAGCTTTTAAAATCCAACAAAAGGCAACTAAAAAAGTTTTAAGAAGGGAAAAGATGAAATGTGAGGGCAGACTAACCAATAATATAAAGTAGGATACCAAGAAGTTTTTTTCATTTATATAAAGAGTAAAAGGGAGGCGAGAGTTGATATTGAACCACTGGAAAATGATGCTGGTGAGGTAGTAATGGGGGACAAAAAAACGGCGAAATAAATTAATGGGTACTTTGCATCTGTATTCACTGTGGAAGACACTAGCAATGTGCCAGAGGTCCATGAGTATCAGGGAGCAGGTGTGAGTGCCATTACTATTACAAAGGAAAAAATGCTAGGCAAACTCAAAAGTCTTACAGTGGATAAGTCACCTGGAGCAGATGGACTACATTCCAGAATCCTGAGAGGTTGCTGAAGAAATAACATGCATTGGTCATGATCTTTCAGAAATCACTTGATTCGGGCATGGTCCCGGAGGACTAGAAGATTGCCAATGTCACTCCACTCTTTAAGAAGGGAGGAAGGCAAAAGAAAGGAAATTATACGCCAGTTAGCCTAACCTCAGTGGTTGGGAAAATGTTGGAGTCTATTATTAAGGATGAGGTTTCGAGGTATTTGGAGACTAATAATAAAATAAGTCAAAGTCAGCATTGTTTCTGTAAAGGGAAATCTTGCCTGACAAATCCGTTAAAGTTCTTTGAAAAAGAAACAAGTAGGGTGGACAAAGAAGAGGTAGTGGATGTCACTTACTTGGATTTTCAGAAGACATTTAATAAGGTGCAAAATAAAGCAGCTTAACAATATAAAATCCTATGGTGTTACAGGAAAGATACTGGCATGGATAACGGAATGGCTGACAGGCAGGAGGAAGCGAGTCAAAACAAAAGGGAATTTTTCTGGTTGGCTGCCAGTGACTAGTGGTGTCCCTCAGGGGTCAGTATTGGGACCACTGCTTTTAACATTGTTTCTCAATGATTTGGATAATGGAATTGATGGCTTTGTGGCCAGGTTTGTGAATGATACGAAGATAGTTGGAGGGGCAGGTAATGCTAAGGAAGCAATGCGATTGGAGCTGGACTTGGACAAATTGGAAGAACGGACAAAAAAGTGGCAGATGGAATACAGTGTTGGGAAATGTACGATAATGCATTTTGGTAAAAGTAACAATAGTGCAGACTATTACCTAAATGGGGAGAAAGTTCAAACATCAGTGCTGCAGAGGGACTTAGGAGTCCTCATGCAAGACTTCCAGAAAGTTACCGTAGATTCCGGATTTTAAGCCGCTACTTTTTTCCCACATTTTGAACAGCTTTGAACTTTGCGGCCAATAATCCGAAGCGGCTAATGCATGATTTTTTTCATGCCGCCTTGTAAACATTTTGCCTCGTAACAGTAGACCAATAAAATTGATGAGTAGTTCACAGAGGTCCAATGAAATTGTACGATAAATCAAGCGCACTTTCACAATTAAATTATTGTAAATCAGTCATTTGTACTCACCCTCATCAACATGGAAAACACTCGAAGCATTGTGCTGCTACTTAGTTTAAACTATATTTGTTTTCTGTACTACATCGCGGGATGCTATGACGTCACACCCGGTTTCGCGGTGTCTTGTGGGAAAATGCCGGTTTGCGATGAAACGGGACGGAGGGAGGGAGCGCATTACGCGAGCGGCTTTGGATCTGAGCGAACTCTGCTTTTAAGTTAAAGGTATCAATAACTTTTCCTGGTAGGCTGCAATATATATATTTTTTTACCAGTCGTTAGGAGATATTGGAATGTTGTTCAGTAAAGAAGTATACGCAACGTATATTTAAAAGTAGCCGCGTACGGGCACGGTTCGAAAAAAAGCATTTGCAATATGTATTTGTTTTTGTTACCATATGGATTTAATTAAAAGTTAAAAAAATCCTCACGTGTAATATCTTTCTGTGTAAATATCTCATATTACAACGTGGGACACCTGCGGCCTAAAATCCGATGCGGCCTTTACAATTAAAAAAATGATTTTATTTCTAAAATTAGAGCCAGCGGCTTAAAATCAGGTGCGCTCTGTAGTGCGAAATCTACGGTAATTTGCAAGTCGAGTCTGTGGTAAAAAAGGCAAATGCAATGCTGCAACTTATTTCAAGGAGAATAGAATATAAAAGCAAGGAGATAATGCTGAGCCTTTATAAGAAACTAAACAGGCCACACGGGAATATTGTCAACAGTTTTGGGCCCCATATCTCAGAAAGGATGTACTGTCATTGAAGAGAGTCCAGAGGAGGTTCGCGAGAATGATTCCAGGAATGAAGAGCCCGTACTCATTGGAATTCAGAAAAATGCGGGTGGATCTCATTGAAACCTACCGAATGTTCAAAGGACTAGGTAGGGTGGATGTGGAGATGATGTTTCCTGTGGTGGGGGCATCCAGAACTAAAGGGCCCAGCCTCAAAATTGAGGGGCAACCCTTTAGAACAGAGGTAAGAAGCAATCTTTTTAACTAGAGAGTAGTAAATCTGTGGAATGCTCTGCCACAGACTGTGGTGGAGGCCAAGTCTGTGCATATATTTAAGACAGAAGTTGATCATTTCCTGATCGGTCAGGGCACCAAAAGATATGGAAAGAAGGCCGGTGTTGGGGTTGAATAGGATCCAGGATCAGCCATGATGGAATGGCAGAACAGACTCAATGGGCCAATTCTGCTCCTATGTCTTATGGTCCAAATCTGCAGTTTTTTGTCAATATCCCATGTCATGAAGATGACTGATAACAGTGGAATTTAATTTAATTTGTTTTTTCCAGCAAACCAACCTATACATGGTTAGCTGATTCAGCCATAGGAGACATCACAGCCAACTCTATCTGTTTCTACTGGATGATTTCCCAAAGGCATCATTGGACCAGGATCAGAAGGGGAAACCCTGGCTAATGTTTCCTTTCCAAAGCCAAGAGGTATTGAGACCAACAGTACTATTGACTGCTACCCAGTTTAGAACATCAAATGACACAGATCTGGGCTCAAACCCAATGCTACATGGAGTTTATTGCTCCAACACTGCATCAAAAGTATTTATTGGACTTAGCCTATAGACTTCAAGATAAAACAAGAGAAAATCTGTAGATGCTGGAAATCCAAGCAACACACACAAAATGCTGAAGAAACTCAGTAGGCCAGGCAGCATCCATGGAAAAAAGTACAGTCGACATTTCAGGCTGCAATCCTTCAGCAGGACTGGAGAAAAAGTGATGAGGAGTGAAGAGTAAGACATTGGGGGGAGGGAAGGAAGAAATACAAGGCAATAAGTGAAACCAGGAGAGGAGAGGGGTGAAGTAAAGAGCTGGGGAGACAATAGGTGGGAAAGAAAAAGGGCTGGAGAAGGGGGTATCTGATAGGAGAGGACTGAAGGCCATGGAAGAAAGGGAAGGGGAGGAGCACCAGAGGAGGGTGATAGACAGGTAAGGAGATAAGGTGAGAGGGGGAAATGGGAATGGGAAATGGTGAGGGGGGGCATTACCAGAAATCCGAGAAACCAATGTTCATGCCATCAGGTTGGAAGCTACCCAGACAGAATACAAGGTGTTGCTATGGACTGACATCGGAATGGGAATGGTTGTGGAATTAAAATGGGCGTTTTGAAATTAAACCATCTTACTTTACTTTTAATCCCCTATTGTCCACACTAAATATTTGCAAGAATCACCTACCATACTTCACATTGTGCCATGCGGACATAAATTTTGTCTTCAGTTTATCCACTTCATCAGGTTCACTATCTTTCATTTTCAGCCTTCAACAGATATTGCCATCTCAGCTTTCTTTACTTTGATGTATGAAAACTTGATTCTGGGATGCAGCATATTTCAAACAGAGCAGAAAAAAAGAAATAAAATTATGATTAGCTATTTCATATTTAAAATGATATAGGATCTCCTTCAATTTAAAACACATCCTTTGCTCATACTCATCTTCAATGGCTGAATGAGTAAAAACAAGTGTATGTGAAAATGTGTCACTAAGATCAGAAAGACTGCTCTATCTATCCACACCAACATCCAGCTGGACCAACTATAGTGCAAGTTATTTTGCCCATTTTTTCCCTAACATAAACACAGTACCAATGCAGTGAAATCTGTTACAACAGTGAAACTACCCAAATAAACGATACAGCAATACTATGCTAATTATCCAACCCACACACAAATAGCTACTGTACTTGCCATCATTCCAGAGATATGCTGGGCAGATTGGAATCCCTCAGTAAATGCAAAATCAACAACTTTCCATTGCCATTCCATTAGAAAATCAATTTCCCAGCCTTTGCACTGGCAGAAGTTTTCCCTTAAAAATCCAGGCTCCACCAAGAATTGTTGGTGCACCTGGATGGCCTCACAAGACACTGAGAAGGAAAAGGATCTTAAGATTAATCTTGAACTCAGGCATGCAGGAGTAGGGCAAGGAAGGGTTGCAGTCATTGAAAACTATACTGATATCAATTTCATATCATTAATGTCCAAGACAATCCCACATCAAAGAGAAATCATAACTTGAATCTGCTCCTATTTAGTATATGCATCAAATTCAATTGAATTATGATCAGAATGGAGACAATGTCCCATTAAAATGTCATGCTGTTTAAAAATGTTAACTTTTATCAACAAGAAACATCCTTAACAAAGGTAAAATGCAATATCATGAATTTCCAGTGGATGAACCATCCAGTGGATAAAAGATCATCCCAGACAGTATTCATTAACAAGCAAATTAACAGTAGTATATACAAAACTATTTAGAAAGCAGCAGGGATTGGCTTGCTTCACCATTCATTATAATGGTTGATCATTTTCTTCAGTTTCCTGTTCCCACTTTCTCCCTTTGCGCAGTAAGAAATATATCTACCTCATTCTTGAATATATTTAATGATATAACTCCACTGCTTTGTGGCAGAGAATTCACAGGCTCGTCAGTTTTTGAATGAAGAAATTTCTTCTGATCTTTGTTCCATATACACACCCCTTTGTCCTGAATCTCTGACCCATGGTTGATGACTTTCCAACCATCAGAAATATTTTTCTTGTACCTGTTTTGTTGAGTCTTGTTAGAATTTTTCAGGCTTCTATAAAATCCCCTTTCTTTCTTCCACTATTCATTGAATATAGGCCTACCTGATCCAATCTCTGCTCATACTCCTGATCTCCCAGAAATCAGTCTACTAAATCTTTGCCATACTCCTCACATGCCAAGAACATCCTTTTTCGTGGAAGATCAAAACTGCAGCTCAGTCTCAATAAAGGGCCAGTGCAGTCACATAAGGATATCTTGCTCTTCTACACAAATCTACTATAAGAGGAAAACATACCATTTACCTTCCAAAATGCTGTACCTTAATCCTCAATCTGGACATCCAAATTTTAACTCTTTCTGACCTATTATCATTCAGATGATAATCTGTCTATTTCAGTGTTTAACCACACTTTAATCTGCATTAAATTGCATCTGCCCTTTATTTGATCCTCACTCAACTTGCACCCTCCTCACAGTTCACTTTGCACCCTTCCCAGCTTTTATGTAATTTGCAGACTTGGAGATGTTAGTTCCCTCATCTAAAACAGTGATATATATTATGATTAGTTGGAGATCAAACCATCCTTGAGCATCCCACCACTCACTGCCTGTTTCTTGGAAGAAAGAAACTTTTATTCCTTATCTGCTTCCTACTTGTCAACCAATTCTCAATCTACTACCCCAATTTAATACATTAAGCTCTTATTTAGTACTTTAAAGAAAGGAGCTCTGTAAGTCCATTGGCTCTCCTCTAATCTTTCTCCTAATTACGTCCACAAGTAGATTTGTTTCATAATTCTTTCCCTTTCAGAAATACATTCTGAATATGCCCATTCCTTTCAATACTTGATATGTGTTCTGTTATTAATCTTTTATAATGGACTCTAGCATTTCCCCACCACTGCTGCTGAACATAATTATCAGCTTTCCCTCCTCATTTATTTTTCAATAGAGGAGTTATATTTGCCACTCTCTAATCTGCAGGAGCCACCCTGGAGTCTCAAGAATTTTGCAAGATGACTCCTAATGCATCCTCCACTTCCAACCCCACTTCTTTTTGTATCCTGGGATGCAAATACCAGACCATAGGGATTTGACAGCATTTAGCTACAGTGCTCTTCTTGAAACAATGTCTTACCTAATACTGATGAACACCACCATTTGTGATTTTCTTAAATTGGAAAAAAGACAAAGAAACATTAACTGTTGAAAATATATTTTCAAATAAAGTTGTGAAACCTTTTGAAAGGATACATGCACCCTGTCCTTTGTTCCACTAATTTTCTTCTGAACTGTATCTATCATATATCTAAGTACAGTTGGCCCTCCGTATCTGCGAGGGATTGGTTCCGGGACCCCTCGCAGATACCAAAATTCGCGGAAGCTCAAGTCCCATATTCAACCTGTCTCAGTGAGGTGGACCTTAGAACCCAGTGGAACCCCAGACCTTATTTAACCTGTCTCAATGCAGTGGACATTAGGACCCGGCAGTAGAGATCTGAATCTGCAGTGTTTCTGTTCACGAAAATAATCACGATCACGATTGAAAATAAAGTGGAAATAATAAAGCGATCGGAAAGAGGTGAAACACCATCGGTCATTGGAAAGCGTTAGGCTACGTCGGTCAACGATTGAAACAATTTTAAAAGATAAAGTGAGAAAGGCTCTGCCCTGATGAAAACTACAAGTATCACTAAGCAACGCAGTGGTTTAATTATTGGGTTTTGGGTTTTTGATCCTCCACATCAACCCGGCAAGGTGGAGAGTGCACTCGGGAGCAATCTGTCACTAGATTGAACTCAGGAACTTCCGTTCCTGAGCCCAGCTCTGAAACATATGTTCTTAAGTGTTTTATATGCATAGAAAGGTAAAATATATACTATACACTAAGACAAACGTTTGAAGAACTGACGCTAAATAATACCAGATGTACCTGTTCCAATTTACTTAGTAAGAGAACTTCCGATTTTTTTCAATCCCGATCCATGATAACCTATGCACATCCTCCCGTATACTTTAAATCGTCTCTAGATTACTTATAATACCTAATACAATGTAAATGCTTTGTAAAATAGTTGTTATACTGCATTGTTTAGGGAATAATGACAAGAAAAAAAGTCTGTACATGCTCAAGCAACAAGTGCTGGAAGAGCACTTCTGGGTTTTCTCAATTCGCAGTTGGTTAAATTCGCCCATGCGGAATTCGTGGATAAGGAGGGCCAACTGTACAGCTACATCATCAATATCCATGACTGTCAGCTGTAGTGCAGATTCACTCATACACACAATTTACATTAAAATATAATATGTTTAGCCTAAATTTAATGCAAGGTTAAATGCCAACTGCAAGAGATTTTTAACCAATCTGGAGACAAAGCTAACCATTTTGAAAGTAGTTAAGTTGTCATGAAACCCAGTGATTATCACAATTATTCCCATTTTGCAAACAAAATCAATCCACTTAACACACACACACACAACACACACAAAATGCTGGAGCAACTCAGCGGGCCGGGCAGCATCTATTAAAAAGAGTACAGTTGATGTTTCAGGCCAAAACCCTTCGACAGCACTGAAGAAAAAAAGCTGAGGGGTAGATTTAAAAGGTGGGGGGAGCTGAAACCAGAAGGAGGTGGGATGAAGTAAAGAGCTGAGAAGTTGATTGGTGAAAGAGACAAAAGACCATGGAAGAAAGAAATGGGTGGAGCAGCACCAGAGGGAGGCAATGAGCGGGCAAGGAGATGAGGTGAGAGGGGAGAAAAGGGGATGGAAATGGTGAAGGAGTTGGGGGTGGGGTGGGGGCCATTACCGGAAGTTTGAGAAATCAATGTTCATGCCATCAGGCTGGAGACTATCCAAATGGAATACAAGGTGTTGTTCCTCCAACCTAAGTGTGGCCTCATCACAACAGTGGAGGACATTTGGAATGGGAACGGGAAGTGGAATTAAAATGGGTGGCCACTGGGAGATCCCGCTTGTTCTGGTGGATGGAGCATAGGTGCTCAGGGAAGCAATCACCCAATCTATATCGGGTCTCACCAATAAACAGGCGGCCACACCAGGAGCACCAGATACAGTAGGTGACCCCAAGAGACACACAAGCGAAGAGGCGGCTCACCTGGAAGGACTGTTTGGAGCCCTGAATGGTAGTGAAGGGGCAGGTGTAGCACTTGTTCCACTTGCAAGGATTAGTGCCAGGAGAGAGATCAGTGGGAAGGGACAAATGGACAAGAGAGTCATGTAGAAAGTGATCCCTGCGGAAAGCAGAAGGGGGGGAGAGAGGGAAAGATGCGCTTAGTGGTAGGAGATGGCGGAAGATTTGGAGAATTATGTGCTGGATGCAGAGGCTGGTGGGGTGGTAGGTGAGAACAAGAGGAACCCTATCCCTTGTAGGGAGACCGGAGGATGGGGTAAGAGCAGATGTGCATGAAATGGAAGAGACACAGTTGAGGGCAGTGTTGATGGTGGAGGAAGGGAAGCCCCTTTCTTTGAAAAATGACATCTCCTTCATTCAAGAATGAAAAGACTCGTCCTGTGAGCAGATGCAGTGGAGACAGAGGAATTGAGAGAAGGAGATGGTGTTTTCACAAGTACAGGGTGGGAAGAGGTATAGTCCAGGTAGCTGTGAGAGTCAGTGTGTTTATAATAGACATCAATGGCTAAGCTGTCTCCAGAGATTGAGACAGTGAGATTGAGAAAGGGGAGGGAGGTGTCGGAAATGGACCAGGTAAACTTGAGGGCAGGGTGGAAGTTGGAGGCAAAGTGGATGAAGTCGACAAGTTCAGCATGAGTGCAGGAAACAGCACCATGCAGTTGTTGATGTAGCATAGGAAAAGTACAGTATGGTCACCAGTGTAAGCTTGGAATACAGACTGTTCGATGTAGCCGACAAACAGGCAGGCACGGCTGGGACCTATGCGCGTGCCCACGGCTACACCATTTAGTGTGTGTTGCTCGGATTTCAGCATTTGCAGATTTTCCCTTACCTGTGATTGGATTTCCACTTAACTTGATATTTCCCATAATTTAAGTCTATGCAATAGATATGTTGTGCATCAACATTGCAAGACCAAATCTTCTATGAAGGATTATGAGCTGATCATTCCATCTAAGCAATAGGTTTGAAGAGAGATATTTACACTGTCATTATCTTGACAATCCATTACTACACACTGAAATTCAGTTAAGAGCTCTGCTCTATAGTCCTCAATTAATGCCAAGTAGTGCACATAGAGGCTACAATTTAGTGGTAAATAGCAGGTGGATATCCAAGCCTACAATCCAGCCCATTATTGTAATGCTAACTTAAACAGCCGTGAAAAATTCAAAAGTTCAATTTTAAAATGAAAACTATTTAAAACAATAAACTTGGCTCAGTTTTCTTTTGCTCTTATTTTCATTTTAACATTTATTTTCTATCTAACATTTAATTACATTCTATTACTGACAGAATTATATTATCCGCAGAATATTTCTGAGAAATATTTATCATTTGCTCATTCTCAGAAAGTGTGTCACTTACAGCCAGAAGTTTACTTCCTCTTCAGAGTTTCAAATATAAAAGAATAATTTTAAGGCAAAGTACAAATTATTTAATTGTGTATTTACTAATAAATGAAACATCACCCGACAATAATTCCAGAAGTAAAAACTGCATCAGTGTTAAATCAAAAAATTCATCCCAAGTTCAACTTCTGGTTTAACTTAGTAATCAAAATATATAAAACCAGGATCAACAAACACTAGGATGATAGGTATACAGGATCTGGTACAAAGTAGGACATGACGGAGCTTGGGTAACCTCATGTTTATGAAGAGTACAAGAGAAAAGTCCAAGAAGGTGCTGGAATAGTCAAAACAGACTAGTAGACCAGGGATGCTGACATTCACAGATGTGCTGTAGCACAGGCAGAGTTGAACTATTTTAAAGAAGTGAAAAAAGGAAGCCTTAGTCAAACTGAAAATATGAGATCACATTCAATTTAGAATGAGGAGCAAGAATTTAAGCAAATGTTGATCTCTGCACATTTAAAATAGTAATATCCAGTAGTCCAGGCACACTAAGTGGCATCCAAAGCTCTCTTGACTTTGGGAGCTATATGTTTCGATGATATAACATCCTCAAATGCTCATTTCCCAATTCCTACATCACTCACTCTGTGGTGTTTTTGAACAAAATTAATAAAAGTTGTGTGGTTCTTGTCAAATTCTGCAGTGATCTTATCAACTAGGCTGGTTCAAAATCTGTACTTGATGACAGAAAAGATCATAAGTAAACTCATCTACAATCAGCCCTCCTTGCTGTATATTCAGTGAAATGATGGACCATGACATTAGAACAAGAACATTTAGGATGGGAAACAGCTCTTTGCCCCAGGCTGATAGACTACTGAACACCTTGCCACCATCCAGGTCACATCACTTATGAAACTCCAGTAGTTTACAGTAGTTAACCATTTACTTTTAAACTTGATCATATAAGCATCTCATATTTGTTAATTCATTTGTGGTAATATTACTTTATGTGTTATGTTTGTGAGATATATGTACTGAGTTGTGCACTTTGGTCCTGAGAATGCTGTCTCCTTTGGCAGTATATATGTGTACATTTGAACAAAAATAAACTTGAACTTGGAAAAACTGTGGTCATTTTGAGTAAAATGAGGAAGAATGATTTCCCTTACAAATTAGCTCACATGTAAACAAATGTTTCTCTATTGGTTTAAAGTATATTTTTATTGGTCAGTGACTCTGAAAACAACAATTGCATCACCAACCAACCTACCAAGAGGTCCAGAAAGATTTTATCACCTGAGTAAGTTTACATTTTTTCATCAAATGGACAAGACAGTAAATGTGCAGCATTACCTGAAACCAAATGGAGCAAGTATTACTCTCATTATAAATCCAGCTTTCTAGGTAAAATTGTTGCACTGACTGTTGAATTATCAACACTTACAGATTCACATTGAAGTTCCAAGTCAATGCAATTATTCTGACTCATTCTGCCAGGAGCTCAAAAACAAAGAATTATTGTTTCCTTCCCAAATGATAAATGCTTTATAACTTATTCTGTCTTATGTATTATATTTTTCAATCTGAGCATTATCCTGCAAATTGTCTTTGTTCCTTGTCACTCACCAACTTCATTAAAGCAAGACAATTCCTTTTGGCTTTAAATATGAAACATACCACAAAATAACTAAATAGAAGAAGAGGAACTGCAAACAGCAAAATAGCTAATAAACTCACACAGGAGAACTGGCTGTGTTTATTAACTGACCCCTGTTTAGTTCCAGCGAATAATAAACAGTTAAAACATTTGTAATGCTTTTGAACAATTGAACTGTGGCTTAAAACAATAAAGATTATTAAATATTGTATCCTTATTTTCATGATTTATATCACAAACTGTTACATATAATTTGTTAGCCATTATGCTTACATGTCATTTATAGAGGTACTGGCAATTTAAATTACTTTCTGTACTGGCCTAATACATTAACTCACATTAACTAAACTAATTGGGAACAATTCTAGTACCAATGTCCTCACGGTAATATTTCTGTACACTTTGTTAGGATCTAATAACAGAAGACAACCTATCAACTAACATTAACTTAAACTAACTTTTTGAAACAAAAAGCTGGTTGTGATTTTGTGGATTCCAATATTAGTGAATACCGGTAATCATAAATATCAGGATCTTCTGACAGAACTGATATTTATAAATAATTGGCGAAATTATAAAATAATTTTAAATATTGATCACATTCCCAGTTTTTTTGCTGAACTGTTAAATTTATACAGAAAACCACAATATTCCTAGACAACATTAAAATTTAAAGATTGCTAGCTAAAGCAAATTAAATATGTATTTGAGAAAAAAAACAAGCGATAACAGCACATGAATTTAATACTGTGGATCTGGTTAATTCGGCCATTGGTTAATCAAAGCAGTTGGTTATTTGGGACAACTCATAAAGAACAAACACTAATTAAAAGAATAGCTAGAATTCCATTCTTTTATTTGGGGCACTATTCTGCTTAAATGGGACAAGAGACTAGTGCCAAACAGTTTATAACTAGCATCAGTCACGTACACTTGTGTGGCCATTAGTCAGTAAACCAGGCTTAGAGGAAAGTTTTTAAATAGCATCAGTTGCATGTGCTTGTATTATGTTATGTATTTGGGCTGACAGACGCTGAATCAAAAAGCAGTGATTTTTGATAAATTCCATCTTGGATTAAGACACTGCTTCATGCAGGAAGACAATGAAAGCAGTCCATTATCTGCACTAGGTATCTGCACTGATTTTATTCACTTTCAGTCAATCAAAAGAACACAGCAGTGTAAAACGGGTGACTGTATTACTCAGTGAAACAGTGGTTTGTCTTTTTTTTTATACCTTATTAACTATTTTCATGAAGCTTTGGCTAACTGGTGCAGCCGCTTAATCGGGCCAAAATGTACTAGTCCCAAGGTGGGCCACTTAACTACTGTATTGTGGAACTTCTTTTCCCAACAATAATTTCTTAAGACAAAATCAGTTGTTTTGGCAAGATGGTGCCAGAGACCAACTACAACATCTTGCAGACAGCTTACAAAACAACTAGATACCGTTCTTCTAAATATACTTCTTCAAAACTACAATCATTTGCAGCCTGTAAGAATGCATTTTTGAACTGACTAAACAATCTCCTGTTTTTGTGATCTCCTGGATGATTTGCGGTGGAATTGCTGGGGGTGTATGCTGCATTAATTCCTAAAGGCAGAATACAAACCATGGTCAGCTCCATTACTCCATTGGGCAAGATTAAAATTGTCGAGGACAGAGCAGAAAATGGACAGACGTTCAGCATTGTCTGCCTGCGCTTGACCAGTCTCCTCTTGCTGCTGTTAGCAAGTGGAAGGTGAAGGAGACTTGTGTCCCAAGCTGCTGGGTCTGGGTGCAGCTGTTGCCCTGCAACCATCATGCTACTGGACAGGCTTCACTCACCTCAGTACTGAACACACGACATGGACACTGCAGTTCACATTCCTTGTGTTTTTGTTTTACTTCTTATTTTTTGCTATTTGTGCAATTTGATTGAGGAACTTCAGCGCTGACTCACTCCGCAGTTGCAACCTGCAACCATTGGCATGGCACTGAACTGATTCCGTGGCTGTGGACTCACTTTAGGGGACTCTGTGGTTTATGTTATTTGTTTGCACGATTTGTTTCTTTTTCACACATTGGAGGTTTGATGGTCTTGTGTGTGGATTTTACTTACACAAGTTATATTGTGATTCTTTGCTTTGCGTCTGCCTACAACAAGACAAATCTCAAGATTGTAGATTGTATACATATTTTGATAATAAATGTTCAGCACAGTACTTTGTTTTTAATGGTTACAGTTAACAGAAGCATCTCTTACTTTTGAATCTTCCAGCAAAATGTGACAATAAATCTTTTAAAAATAGTTTTGTTTCATTTCACAAGCTTGTATTAAATATGATGGCAGAATATAGTATTAATGGTAAGACTCTTGGCAGTGTGGAGGATCAGAGGGATCTTAAGGTCCAAGTCCATAGGACGCTCAAAGCAGCTGCGCAGGTTGACTCTGTTGTTAAGAAGGCATACGGTGTATTGGCCTTCATCAATCGTGGAATTGAATTTAGGAGCCGAGAGGTAATGTTGCAGCTATATAGGACCCTGGTAAGACCCCACTTGGAGTACTGTGCTCAGTTCTGGTTGCCTCACTACAGGAAGGATGTGGAAACCATAGAAAGAGTGCAGAGGAGATTTACAAGGATATTGCCTGGATTGGGGAGCATGCCTTATGAAAACAGGTTGAGTGAACTTGTCCTTTTCTCCTTGGAGTGACGGAGGATGAGAGGTGACACGAAAGAGGTGTTTAAGATGATGAGAGGCATTGATCATGTGGATAATCAGAGGCTTTTTCCCAGGGCTGAAATGGCTGCCACAAAAGGGCACAGGTTTAAGGTGCTTGGGAGTCAGGGGTAAGGTGGTTGTTTTTTTTTTAAACGCAGAGAGTGGTGAGTGCATGGAATGGGCTGCCAGTAACGGTGGTGGAGGTGGATACGATAGGGTCTTTTAAGAGACTTTTGGATAGGTACATGGAGCTTAGAAAAATAGAGGGCTATGGGTAACCCTAGTAACTTCTAAGGTAAGGGCATGTTTGGCACAACTGTAGGCCGAAGGGCTTGTATTGTGCTGTAATTCTTCTATGTTTCTATGTTAAAATAACAAGAGATCTTCAACTGCCACTTTAAATATTAACTGCACATTGCACTGCGAACCAAGGTCATCCAAATTGTAATAGGTAGAAAATGATTGTATTTGTGCATGCTCAAAATCCAAGATCAAGGAAATTATCAATACTTTCCCTGAAAATAAGTGAGTATGAACCTTACACTGTACACCCATAAGGAAAGGCTCCTCATCAACCTGTCCCTTATATAATATACTGCCCCCAAAATTAAGATTCACAGGTAGAACCAAGAAAATATTGAACACTTCCCATTTCTTGGGAAACGCCACTAGTGAAGCAAACATGGATGGTGAAATTCACTGGCATCTTTGATGTGCCAACAGAGTCTTTGATTGAAGAAAAGGGTTTATGAATATTGTGAACTCAGGACTGACCTTAGAACCTGCAGTCTACAGACTGGCAGTGAGATCCTTATTCTTTTTCTATATAATTCTGAAATGTCACTGATTACTGCAAGCTTTCCAAGGCTCTGGAAAATAAAATGATGCTGTTTCTGCAAAATCCTCTTGTCATTACAAGGACAAAGAAATCTGTTTCCTCTCCTAAGCCAGAATCTCCAGGATTGAAGTTCTAGTTATACTCAATTACTTTGGCCAGACCATGTCATTTGCATGCCAAACATCAGACATTATAAGCTCTTTCAATGGGAGAAAGAGCTTAAAAAGACTCAAAGATCAACTTAAAGCATCCTTGAATAACTACAACATTCTCAGTCCCCAGGCACTACCTATGAAGTGTACATATACACACTTCATAATATCTCTGATTTGTAGAAAATGGACTTTGATGTTATAATTTGGGATTTTTTTAAATGCAGGTAACATTAACTTTGTAAGTAAAATATCAAGAGGCTGTTATCTTAACTGTAATACTTCTGTAATAATTGAGTGAACACTTACAAGAGTAAATCCAATTTTATCTGGATATAATATAAAGCCAACACAACTGGAAGGGACACTCATTTTATCTACACAATTAACATGGTTATGATCTTTTGCAATTTACAGACTAAAGAGATAAGAAATCAAATTGCTTTTTCATCAGAACTGTAGGACCATATCTGCCATCACGGTGGAACACAGAAACATTAGACTGATTTACAAGTCCAAGCTCTCCCCCAAGACTCAATGTTGTACATACAAAAGAACCAAAATTAAATTAATAACCATACCCATAGTTAAACTGAAAAACCAAGATACTAGGATTTGGACTTAAAGCTCAAGTTCATAAATCCCGTGTTCTGGATTACTGGTGAAAAATCCAGTTGTTTTTTCAGTGCACTAAAACAGCTACTTTATTGAGAAGTTCATGCAAGGATCTTAAGTCAAGAACAATGATGATTGTGAAATGATCTGGCTATCAACAGCAAGGCTGAATATTTTCAAGAAGTGAAATAGAGATTTATTTTATGGGAATTTTCATTTCCTGTACAATTCTTTACTTTTGCACCATATCTGCTGGGGCTGAGGTAATGTGGGCAAGATGTTTTCAAAATACAACAACTGAAAATTACTTACACTTCCCCCTTTTGTGAATTATCAGGCACTGTTCTCACCTGAGTATCCACATAATATCATCATAAGGGTAGCTAGGGAACAAATTGTGCCATCTTCTAACCCATTAAAATACACAAAGGAAATTGATAAATTATACAATTTCAAACCAAATGGGATTGACACAACAGTGGACATTTGATTTTTAAAAAAACTTGGGAAAATCATTTTGAAATAGTGACGTATTTAAAAAGGTAATTGGTGACATGATGTCGACTTTCTTTTAAAAAATTGAAATCTGAAGACCTTCCGTTTTAGCATAAGAAGTAATTCTGCAGTGAGATATTATGATTCTTTTAAAACAGTAACAATGACAAAAACCTAGCTTAATGTCGTGCCCTTCTTTTCCGGTCCTGTCAATAACTTAAACTTATGCCGTTTTTGTGGTTCTGTCAGTAAGATAATAACGTCCGATTAAGAGTTATGTTTCAATTGTCACTGTTGGAAATAAGTTTTAAAAAGACTTTTTGCCACCCAGTTTACTTTTCAAACGGTTTTTCATTCCAAAGAGATACAAATATCGAAGAAGCAACTGGATTCAACTGAACTCAAAATCAGAGCTTAAGAAAAGCCATCAATCGGATCGTTTAGAAATAGAAAATGTCATCAGAAGCGATGCAGTTGGCAAGGTGAGCAAAACGGCGTGACTAAATACTAGCTGCGCTTGGACTACAGCAGCTACCTGCATCAACAAGAACAACCGTTAAATGGGGGGAAAAACTGCTAGGGGACTCAGCAAGTCAGGCAGCATCAGTGGAGGCAGAAGAACGATCATTGTTGTCTCCACAGATGGTGTCTGACCTCCAGCAATTTGTATGGCTCCAGATTCCCAACAGCTGCTGGTTCGCGTGTAACCGTTAAACAGCTTCAGCAACGATTATCACCCATCTTCACATACTCTCTCACCCGGCGATTTCCATTGCTCCATTACGTTACGGTTTATTCATTTAGAAGTTTGTACCTGAACCAAAATCAGCTGCTGCTGCTTCCGAGTGCTCGCTCCTCCCCTAAAATGGCGCCGCCGACTAAGCCACCGGGATTGGCGGAAGGGCTCAGCACGCTCAGCGGGATGTCATGTGACCAAGTGGTGACTGGCGGCTGGAGGAGCGGAGGCGGGGCGGCGGTTTTAGCGGAGCCTGTGTCCAAAAATACAGCACGTATTAGAAATATAGAGTACATTTTAAGTGATGACATAAAAGGGATTAGCAATTTCATACAAATTCCGCGGTTAGCAATTTACCGTATTGAAACTAAAGAGTTTTACATAAATTGCTCAGATTGTGAATAAAAATAAAACAGATTACACACTGTCGAGGTATATATCAAACAGGGATTAGTAATATGATTTAATTTGAGCAAATTGTCGTTGGATCATGCGCCTTTCAACAGGGATTAGCAATATATTTACTCATTAATTGTAAATGGATCATATACTTAACAGGGATTAGTTTTGTATAGAGTTAACAGGTAAAAAAGATCTTATGCTATACTATGTACTGTATTTAGAAAGAGTTAACGTTATAATTAACCCACATATTGTGAGGTGGATTACGTAACACGTCCAGGATCTATTTTCTTCATTGTAAGTATATTAAATATTTCACTAAAACTAATAACAATATTTTGCATTTCATTAGTGAAACAAGTACTACATAGCTTTACAATGATTGTACATTTACAGTGCCAAATTTACAAATTGAGGCTTGGGCTCAAGAGGCTTTGGCAAGGAGGCACAGGTAAGAAGCAAGTAAGGCTTTTGTAGTGGTTGAATAAAAAGGCACGAAATTACAGCTAATCAAATAAAGTAAGGATGATGCAGGATAAGGCGACGTGCTGTAACTGCAAGATGTGGGAGCTTGTGGACCCCACTGTGGTTCCTGGTGACCACATCTGCAGCAAGTGTTGGCTGCTCGAGGAACACGGGCAGAAAGTTGATGGCCTGGAATCTGAGCTTCAAACACTGTGCCACATCAGGGAGGGGGAGAATTACTTGGATTCTCTGCTTCAGGAGGTAGTCACACCCATTAGGTTAGCTGCCTCAAATTTGGTCTGTGGTGAGGGTCAAGTGGGTGTGACCGTGAGTGAGGTGGGTAGTGGGATCCAAGAGACAGTTCTGGAGGAGCCTCAGCCATTGAGTTTGTGGATGAGCAACCTAACTCTGGCACCGTAGTTCAGGGAGACGTTCAAGAGGAAGTAGAGAAGAGAAATGTTGTGGTAATTGAGGATAGTGTAGTCAGGGGAATAGACAGAGCTCTCTGTTGCATGGATAGAGCATCCTGAAGGCGTTGTTGCCTGCCTAGTGCTGGGTTCGGGACATCTTATCTGACCTGCAAAGGAATTTGCAGTGGGAGGGGAAAGATCCAATTGTCATGGTCCATGTGGGTACCGACGACATAGGTAGATCAAGGAAAGAGGGAATCTGAGCAACTAGGGATTAAATTAAAAAGCAGAACCAAAAAGGTGGTAATCTCTAGATTACTACCTGAGCCACGTGCAAGTTGACGTAGACTCAAGAAGATTAAATGCATGGCTCGAAGATTGGTGTGGGAGAAGTGAGTTTGAGTTCATGGGAAACTGGCACCAGTATTAAAGGAGGGAGCTGTACCAATGAGACGGGCTCCACCTGAACTGTGATGGGACCTGGATCCTAGTGAATCACATAACTAGGGCTGTGGATAGGGCTTTAAACTAAATAGTAGGAGGGTGGGTTCAACAGATTAGAGAAGTATGGATAAAGTAAAAAAGAAAAATGTGGATAAAGATAAAGAAAAAGCAAAAGATAAAAAGAGAAAAATAAGAGTGGAATCATGAAAAGTCAAGTGCATAAGAGTAAAAGATTACAAGATTTAAAAGGCACAATAAGTGTAAGGGCACTTTATTTGAATGTCCATAGCATTTGAAACAAGGTCACAAATCAGTAAAAAGGGTATGATTTAGTGGTCATTACAGAGACATGGTGTGGAGAAGATTGGGAATTGAATATCCAAGTATATCAGGTAATACGGAAGGACAGGTGGGAAGATAAGGGAGGTGGGATAGCACTCTTAATTCAAGATGAGATCAGAGCGATAGTGAGAGATGATAAAAGATCTCAGATGCAGAATGTTGAATCAAACTGGGTAGAGATTAGGAATAGTAAAGGGAATATATCACTGGTGAGAGTTGTTTATTGGCCACTGAATAATAACATTACAGTGGCACAGGCAATAAACAGAGAAATATCTGAGGCACGTAAGAATGGAACAGCAGATATCATGGGGGACTTTAACTTGCACATAGATTGGGTAAATCAGGTTGGTTGAGGCAGTCTTTAGGAGGACTTCATAGACTGCATCTGTGTTGGATTTCTTGAACAACATGTTACAGAACCTATAAGGGAACATGCCATCTTAGATCTGATCCTGTGCAATGAGACAGGTAAAATTAGTGATCTTGTAGTTTGGGATCCTCTTGGAAAGAGTGATCACAGTATGCTTAAGTTTCTCATACAAATGGAGGGTGTAATAGTTCGATCTAAAACCAGTGTATTATGTCTAAGCAATGGAGACTACAATGGGATGAGGGAGCATTTGGCTGGTGTTCACTGGGATCACAGGCTGTTGGTGGGATGGTTGAGGAACAGTGGAAGACTTTTGAAGATATCTTTCACAGTGTGCAACTAAAGTATATTCCAGTTAAAAGCAAGGACAGTAAGGGTGAGAAGAGCCAGCCTTGAATAACTACGAAAATAAAAGAAGGCATCAAACTAAAAGCTCGTGCATGCAATGTTGCCAAGAGTAGTCAGAAACTAGAAGATTGGGAAAACTTTAAAAAGCAACAAAGAGCCACTAAGCAAGCAATAAAGAAAGAGAAGATAGATTATGAAAATAAATTAGCACAAAATTTAAAAACAGATAGCAGAAGTTTTTATAATTATATAAAGTGGAAAAGGGTGGCTAAAGTTATCATAGGTCCCTTGGAGGACAAGAAGAGGGAATTGATATTGGGTAATAAGGAAATGGCAGAGGCTTTCAATGACTATTTCAGATTCAGTTTATTGTCATTTAGAAACCACAAATGCAATGCAGTTAAAAAATGAGACAACGTTCCTCCAGAATGATATCACAAAAGCATATGACAAAACAGACTACACCAGAAAATCCACATAACGTTTGGCAATTCCGAATCCAGAGTCCGGAGAGGCTGCTGCGTATTAATATCGCGCTACCGTCTTAGCGCGTTCCCTGGAAAGGATCTTCATGGTGGAGGACATGCCAAAGAGAGATGTTATGGATGAGATAGGAGGTGAGGGCCTCGATACAATAGCTATCACTAAAGAAGTAGTGCTGAACAAACATGTGGGCCTGAAGTTAGGTAAGCCCCCTGGTCCTAATGGAATACATCCCAGAGTACTGGATACTGAAAAAAATGGAAGAAGTTATAGTAGAGGCTTTGGTGATAATTTACCAAAATTCTCTGGACTTTGGGCAGGGCCTGGAGGATTGGAAGACAGTGAATATCACGCCACTGTTCAAAAAAGGATGTAGGCAAAAGGCAGTTAACTATCAGCCAGTTAGTTTAACATCTGTGGTTGGGAAAAGGCTTGAAGCTATCATTTAAGAAGAAATAGCAAGGCATCTGGAAGGAAATGGATCCATCAGGCAGATGTAGCTTGGATTCAGCAAAGGCAGGTCCTGTTTGACAAACTTACTGGAGTTCTTTGAGGATATAATGAGCGCAGTAGATAGAAGGGAACAGATGGCCATGATTTACTTGGATTTCCAGAAGCTGTTTGATAAGGTGCCGCGTAAAAGACTTATCCGTAAGATAAGGATGCACAGAGTTAGGGGCGATGTATTAGCATAGATAGAGAATTGGTTAACTAATAGAAAGCAGAGATTTGGGATCAATCAGTGGTGAGCAGTGTGCTGCAAGAGTCAGTGTTGGGCCCACAACTATTCACGATATACATTAATGATCTGGAAGAGGGGATCGAGTGTAGAGTATCTAAGTTTTGCTGATGATACTAAATTGGGAGGAAAATCAAATTGTGTGGAAGATATGGTGAGATATAGATAGCTTAAATGAGTGGGCAAGGGTCTGGCAGATGGAGTACAATGTTGGTAAATGTGAGGTCATCCACTTTGGAAGGAAAACTGAAAGAGCAGAATATTATTTAAATAGTAAAATATTGTAGCATTCTGCTATGCAGTGGAACTTGGGAGTGCTTGTGCATGAATTGCAAAAGGTTGGTTTGCAGGTGCAGCAGGCTATCAAGAAGGCAAATGGACTGTTGGTCTTCATTTCTAGAGGGACTGAATTTAAGAGTGGGAGGTTATGCTCCAACTGTGCAGGGTACTGGTGAGGCCCCATCTGGAGTACTGCATGCAGTTCTGGTCTCCTTACTTGAGGAAGGATATACTAGCTTTGGAGGTGGTGCAGAGGAGGTTCACCAGTTTGATTCCAGAGATGAGGGGGTTAGACTTTGAGGAGAGATTGAGTCACCTGGGACTGTACCCGCTGGAATTCAGAAGAAAGAGAGGAGATCTTATAGAAACATATAAAATTATGAAAGGGATAAATAAGATAGAGGCAGGAAAGCTGTTTCCACTGGTAGATGAGACTAGAACTAGGGGACATAGGCCCCAGATTCAGGGGAGTAAATTTAGGACAGAGATGAGAAGGAACTGCTTTTCCCGGAGGGTGACGAATCTGTGGAATACTCTGCCCAGTGAAGCAGTGGAAGCTACCTCAGTAAATATTTAAGACAAGGTTGGATAGATTTTTGGATAGTAGGGGAATTAGAGGTTAGGGAGAAAAGGCAGGTAGGTAGAGATGAGTCCATGGCCAGATCATCCATGATCTTATTGAATGGCGGAGCAGGCTCAATGGGCCAGATGGCCTATTCCTGCACATATTTCTTATGATTTTATGCCATAGAAGGCCACAAAGATCACAAGCACTGTAAATTAATCATTATCATATAGAAAAGGTTAATGAAAACCAAAACAGAATATAATTAGATGACAAAATATGAAAAAGTACTGATATTGCACATTATAAAGATATTATTGATATCATGTCAGTTTCTGTATTTAAGGAAGGATGTAAAGATTTTGGAGGTAGCTCACTGAAGTTTAATAGACCAATATCTGGAATGGGGAGAGGTTAGACATGGTTGGCTTATTTGCACAGGAATTAATCAAGATGAATGAATGAAGCATATAACGTGAAAAATCTTATCAGGATGGATGTGGAGAGGATATTTCCTCTAGTTAGAGAAAATTGTCATTTTTTTTTCTCTCTTATAGTCATTGCGTATTTTTAAGGCAGAGCTACATATATTCTTGATTTAAACAAGGTGGAAGATTGTGTGGATAGTCAGAGGCTTTTTCCCAGGGCTGAAATGGATAGCATGAGAGGGCACAGTTTTAAGGTGCTTGGAAGTAGGTACAGAGGAGATGTCAGGGGTAAGTTTTTTACGCAGAGAGTGGTGAGTGTGTGGAATGGCTGCCAGCGACAGCAGTGGAGGCAGATATGACAGTGTCTTTTAAGAGACTCCTAGACAGGTATATGGAGCTCTGAAAACTAGAGGGCTATGGGTAACCCTAGGTAATTTCTCAGGTAAGGACATGTTCGGCACAGTTTTGTGGGCCGAATGGCCTGTATTGCATTGTATGTTTTCTACATCTGTGTTTCTATTTCCAGGTACGACAGAATGGAACTTATTGACTGGCAGAGCAGGATTGAAGGACTGAGTACTTCAAATTCAATCTCTGTTCATATGTTTGCATATGGTACTTCTCAGGGAGTGGGGTGGGTCACCATTTTGGCTGTACCGCTTTGACAGATGCCATAGAATCTGTAAAGCACCTGGCCTTGACACACCTAGAAAACAAGGACATTTATGTCAGAATGCTGTTCCTGGATTTCAGTTTGGCATTCAACACTATAGTCCCATCGACTTGGTGAACTAACTCCTTCTCCATTTAGAGAATGGTGTATTCTCTAAATACACCATTACACAATTGGGAGTTGGATTTCTGAATGAACAGAGCTCAAATAGGATGCATGACAGGTTCTCCCTCAACACAGGTGCCACCCCCCACCTCCCCAGGGCTGTGTGCTGAGCCCATTTCTGTGCACTTTGCTCACATATGACTGCATGTACAAACACCCAGGTGGTCACATTGTCAAGCTCACTAATGACACGACAGTGGTGGGGCTCATCACCAACAATGATGAGACGCCCTACAGAGAGGCGGTGGAAGAGCTTAGGGCCTGATGCCAGGCGAATAACCTCTTCCTTAATGTCAACAAGACTAAGGAGATGGTTATCAACTTAAGGAATACTTGCACCACTCACACCCCCTTTACATAATGTTATTTTATGGACAGAATCAAAGTAGGCATAAAAGCTATCTTTTGTATTTTCACAGTATTTATTGTTTTTCACAATGGAGGAGGTGTAGGGGCAGGTGTAGCACTTGTTTTACTTGCAAGGATAAGTGCCAGGAGGGAGATCAGTGAGGGGGGATGAATGGACAAGGGAGTCACGTAGCGAGTGATCCCTGCAGAAAGCAGAAAGTGGGTGGTTTTGTGGGGGGAAGGTGAAAATGAGTTTGGTGGTGGGATCCCATTGGAGATGGCGGAAGTTACGGAGAATTATGTGCTGGATGCCTAGGGTAATGAAGTAATAGGTGAGGGCAAGAGGAGCCCTATCCCTGGTTGGGTGGCAGGAGGATAGGGTGAAGGCAGATGTGTGTGAAATGGAGGTTGATGGCAGAGGAAGGGAAGTCCCTTTCCTTGAAGAAGGAGGACCATCTCCATTCTGGAATGCAAAGCCTCTTCCTGAGAGCAGATGTGGCGGAGGTGGAGGAATTGAGCTGCGCTCCCCCCCCCCACAGATTCCCCTATCACCTTCTTCCTCCCCTCTCCCCACCTTCTTACTCTGACTCCTCGTCTTCTTTTCTCCAGTCCTGATGAAGGGTCTCAACCCAAAACGTCAACCGTACTCCTTTCCATAGATGCTGTCTGGCACGCTGAGTTCCTCCAGCATTTTGTATGTGGCTTGGATTTCCAACATCTGCAGATTTTACTCTTGTTTGTGATTTTGTTCGCCTTTGCACTTGTGTACAGGAAATAACATTAAACAATATTGAATCTTTGTGCAACTGGATGACATTCACTTCTTCTGGCGTTCAATGAGATTAAAGTTACTTACTTTCACTCCAGTTCCATGGGTTTTCAGGAGGCTGGTGAAGCCAAAGTGGGAACCACAGACTCTGTCCTGGATGGGAAAGTAGGTGACTGAAGCAACTGGCAGGTGAATAGGGCAGACGATGTCACTAGGTGGCATGCCTGACAACAGACTCCTTAAATTGACACTATACTGAATTCAACTGTAGAATGTGACAGGGGTGAATAGTATGTGATGCACACCTTGTGTGATTTAAATGGGGCTTCTGTGTGCTCTACTGCATGGCCCTAAGCCCCCCAATATCTTTCCAAGTGCTCCATCTCCACTTTATGGAGTCCCAGGTCAAATGTTCCCAGGAGTCAGTGAGAATGTTGCTGTTACTTTGGGATATTTTGAGCTTATCTTTGAATTGTTTCCTCTGTTTGTATGATCTCATCCACAAATGAATTCAGAATAGAGTGTCACTTGAAGAAACTTGTTGTCAGGCATGACTGCCAATGACGTGGTCTGCACAGTACAGCTGACTGAGAGTTAGTAGAGCCTCAATGCTGGGGATGTTTACCTGGGCATTAATCCACTTATCCTTCCAGTGAATTTAAATAATTTTGTGGACTCCACAGTGGTGGTACCTTACAGTGCTTTAGGAATTCAGTTGTAATCTTATAGGAGAGCAGGAATCAATAACATGGAAAGTGTCTCTTCAGCCCACTGATGCCCAGTAGACCATGAGTTTTGTACCAGGTATGAGACCCGGATTGTGGCAAAGCTTCAGTGGATGTGACTTTTGGAGGCAGGGTTGCTTTTGATAATAGGGTGGGTTAGTTGGTGGTCAGTGCAACACTGATCAGTGTCTGTCAGAGTGTGGTTGCTGTGGACATTCATTTGGCCAGGTGATAACATGATGTAACAGGTGCCAATGCTTTGGTCCACTAGCATCTGAATCCCGTGCTTGCCCTTCTGATGAAACAGGGTAATGACAAGGCTATGGTATAAGCATTTTTTCAGTTATTCTTATACCTCCCAGTGGGCTGCATTCCTTCCCACCCTATCCCTTCAGACTGTGGAATCAGTTTGCCTCCTTTTGGGATGTAGACAGGATTTTCAGAGTAGAAGTCCTTCTTGGGCTCAAATGAAGCTTCCGGGTTCAAGGTGTGCACACTGATGACCATGGTTATCCACCGCAACCAAGGAAGACCCCAGTTTGTGATGCTTGTCATACCCCTGGACATAGACTTCTGAGGTCAAGAGAGTAGGACTGCCCCAGTGCAACGGTTTTTCCACTTTCAGAACTCTGCACAGGTTCCCTGCCATTGTTAGACACGATGGACAACCACCATTGAAACCAATATATACATCTTCCCTTTCCCTATCTCAATCCATTTAATAATTCAGGTCTGTGGAGTAGAGGATGGAGGATTGATAAAGATATAGTAACATTGAAATTAATATAGGACATAAACTGGAGATCAAAAAGCCTCAGGATGAAGCACTGTCCATTTACTTTTCTGGGATATCTAGGACAAAAGAACAGCTATCACATGTGTTGAAACTAAGAGGTAATCCTCAAAAGCAAGCAGGTGTTCAAAATAGTGGAAGATTGACCAGAGGGAGGTGTAATGAATTTGTGATATTTACCTGTAACACACTGATTAATCACTGAGGGCTGGACAAATGGCCAACATATCAGGGAGTAATCATGTAGGGTAATTATCCAAAATAGGAGATAAGAAGTGGCACTCCTCAGGTGATAGCTAGCCAGCTCAGGATCTACATAAGGAGTTTGGCCCACTTTTGTTGTGAACATCAGACAATCCAAACAATTAGGTAGCCCAGTCTGGGTGACTATATGAATATACTGTTATAATCTGTATGGGATGAATAAACTTGTCTGGTGCACTAACCCATATAGATCAGAAAATTTCCCAAGGTAGATTTTTAGTTTGCTAGGCTTTCATTAGACTCCTGGGAGTAAGAAAGGAAAACCAAGTAAGGTAGTCAAATAACATTTGCTGAAATTGGGCAAAGAAAGACACCTTCACCCCCTTCCCCAATCACAACTCAGTCCTCAGGGTTTCTGCAATATCCATCTCGGATTAAATAATTTATTAAGTCTTGTCTAATTGGAGCAGATATTAAAATGTGGTAGCACATCTTCCCACATATTAGAAATGTCAGCAACTTTGAGTAACAAGGTTGGATCTTTTTGGAAAAAGAACAGAATTTAAGTTTTTCAGAGCAATTAATAATAAAAATGAGCTACCCTAATGCAACTTGAACAGAGCAAATAAAACTTGGATTAATAATTGTTTGCGTTTTTAGTTTAATGGATAAGATTGTAATTTCACTACTGTATAAAAAACACCATGAAACTAGTTAATTAACCAATATTTCATTTTTGATCATGACTGCTTAGAAGTATTCCTAATTTCCACAGAGATTAATTATAAGAATATTAATGACTAAACTAACAATTTTGAATACAAAGTAAATGCTTTTACACTTCCCACAGAAAACATTAACTTCAAAGTAATATTTTCCAATATTTTCTATTGTATTTATCTATTCTAGGATTCTGTTCTATTATAATACCTGCAGTACCTCATATTAATAATGTAGTCTCCAAATGTTGTCAAAAGGAATAGGTGTTAATGAATTTTGAAAAAAACATATGAATAATATAGCAACATAATATAATACATGAACAATTTAAATATAAGCTGGTTTTTTTCTTATCCACAGTAACCAGAGTCAATGCCCTACTTAATATTGGTGTTATCAATTGGGCCTCCGTATCTGATTGGGGTACTCTATTGCACTTTAAAAGAGATGAGTTAGCAACAACTTGAATGGTGTATTCTTATTTGTCAGACTCAATACCAGATCACATGGTAGTTTGATCTTTTGAGATAAAGGAGCCAAAGTCTTTTTGAATAATGTAATACGGTAGTTTCAAATGGTAATGTAGAAAACTGAAAGATGTGGAAAAAAACAGATGGTAAGGATATGAAGAAGATTCCAGAAGCAGTAAGTGCAGCTGCAAACAGATCAGTCAAATGCTTCCAAAATCTCAGAACTTTTAAGATACTTGGAAAGATTAGGTTTGTTTACTTTGAACATGTTTTGTGTATCATCAAGAAGATTAACAAAGTTAATTCAGATATATTACTCAAAGAGATCAAAACCTTGGAAAAGCATGATAATCAAAATAGTTAGATCAGAAACTTGCAGAACTGTTTGAACATTTTTCTCCCTCTATTAAGTTCAAGTTAAAGTTCAATTATCATTCAATCTTACATAAATATAGCCAAACAAAACAGTTCCAAGGTACAAAACACAGCACATAGCATATACCAGAAATATTGCATATAGTTACAATTTCAAAAAAACATAGTCACAAAGAAAAACAAATATATAGCTCACGTCCCTGAGTGACATGACTGTGGCGTTAAAATGTTCTGGTCCAGCTTGTTCTTTCAGCGAGCAAACATTGGAGAGCAGCATCAACAGAAAGAGCCAGTCCCCAACCCAGTACAGATTCCAGCACGCTCTACTGAGGCTCTCCCTCACTGCCTCTCATGTTCAGCTGCAGCAGGTGACTCCACAGCCTAGGCTTAGTTCTCACCACAGCTGAGGCTTCGCAGCTTCTCTGGTGTTGGTCTTGTCAGTGAACCTGTGAACCAGATTTAGAGTATTCTGTGTTACCAAGGTCCAACAGGGGCTTGCTATCACAATAAAAGTTAAGGTGGCTTAAGTATTGACTGACATCCTCACTCTCTGAATTAACTGGAAGGTTAAATACTCAAAGATAAAATGTTGTGGGATTCTATATTATTAATCTTTTCAGAAACAATCATAATTGCAACATTTTCTTCATTCATATAATGTGTCATTGGAAAAGCCAGCATTTATTGACCATCTGTAATGCCCCTGGAAGAGTTGCTCTTAATACCAGCTTTGTCTTCTTAGCAAGGAAGTTCGAGAATTTTGACCTAGTAATAAAATAATAATAATATTGATTGCAAAGAACTTGGAAGAAAATTGAGGTGGTGGTATTTCTACACTGGTGTATTAACCCTCAGCTCTGGAATTGCATGACACGTACCGGTGATAATAAACCTGATTCTGATTCTGGAATTGATCGTCTGCAGGATGTTGACAGTCGGATTCAACAATGATAATACCATTGAACTGACACTAATTGGGAATGGCCAGAGCTCGGAACTGATTTGTGCAGAATCTACACTTGTGTTGTTTCAGTGTACCCTCAAGAAATACAATCTGAAATACAGAGCAATTTGTCTCTCTACAGATGCTAAGCTGCTGAATATTCTCAGCATTATCTGTATATATTACTTTGGAGATTTGCAGACTCAACCATTTCTCTTCTATATGCACAATGTGAAGTAGTTCTGAAGGGGAACATTACTGAGGAATTGTGAAGAGCACAGATCAGAGAAGTTTGATGGTGTTGAGGGAAAGAAGGTGATAATGTTATTGGCAACAGGGTCAAAGGAGCATGAAACATTATAGTGTATTCACACCATGATCTACCACTAAGGTATCAGAGGAGGACATAATGCAGACCTTGAAGTGACATTTCAATCTAATGACATCACAAGCTGTTGAGGGAAGTGAATCAGAATGAGTTAATGCAATGGGCTGAAAAATCAAGGAACCATGCAGGAGGCAGCTGCATTCAGTACACTCCCGTAGATCAGATCCACAGTGTCATCAAGGATAAGTCACATACATGGTATATGAGTTCAGCAGAAAACCTGCAACTCACATGAGTGTGTCAGGCCTGCACATGCAGACTCAACTCAGTCTCTGCCCAGCTAACAGGAGTCCCCTGTCACTCATTTCCAACTCATCACCTGCAGCCTATTTAAACCCGGCTTTCATCCACAATCCTTGTTCACTCATCCGAACCAGCCAGCCTCAACCAGTTGCTCTTAGCCTTCAGTTACCTTGTTGCCTTGGACTGGTAAGTACTTTTTCTCTCCTGCGGCATGTTATTTTGCAGTTTATTTTTAAAGCTATTGCTCACCGCTAAATTGACTCTGCTGCTCTATGTTTGGATCAAGACCCCTCTACATTTCCTGACAGTGCTGGGAAGACCGAATGGCTACATGTTACAAGGATGAGCACATGAATGTCTGCATTAGAAACAGGGGTACATGATTCAGTTCATCGTCTGCTCCACTATTTAATAAGATGATGGTTGATCTGATTATAACTTAGTCCACATTTCCACCTATCACCGTTAACCTTTCACACTCCCCTCAACAAGTATGTACTTTCCTCTCCTTTAAAAGCACTCAAAGGCTTTGCTTCTATTATCCTTTGAGGAAGAGTTTCAAAGACTCATGAGCCTTGGAAAGAAAAAGCATGTTTTCAGTCAACCCCTCATTTTTAAACAGTGGCCCCTAATTCTAGATTCTCCCAC
Source organism: Hemitrygon akajei (assembly GCF_048418815.1). Lineage (NCBI taxonomy): Eukaryota > Metazoa > Chordata > Chondrichthyes > Myliobatiformes > Dasyatidae > Hemitrygon > Hemitrygon akajei. The sequence goes on from NC_133135.1 coordinate 60,226,072, forward strand.
AAGAGAAAACATCCTCCCCACATCCACCCTGTTAAGATTTACTGGGTCTTGCACATTTCAATCAAGTCCTTATACACTCTTTTAAAACAGTGGATACAAGCCTCATCCATCCAATGTTTGCTGATAAAACCGCCTGCCCGTTCCAGGTATCTGTCTAGTATTTGTGCAGTTAACTGCTTGCGGTGCATTTACATGCTTTGTGAGAAGTGTGTATTAGAAGACCAAGACTGTACACAATACTCCAGATGTGGTCTCAACAATGCCCTATATGACTGAAGCAGAACCTCTCTACTTTTGTTTTCAGTTTCCCTAGAAGAAAACAATAACACTCTGTTGCCCTTCTTTCCCTTGCTGTGCATGAATAGTAGCACTTCTGCATATCTTGTGCCAGGACATCCAGGATCCTTAGCATCTCAGAGTTTGATACACTCTCACCATTTAGGTAATCTGTTTCTTTATTATTTTTCTTTCCAAAAGGACTATTTCCCATTTTCCATGTTGTACTCAATTTGCCAGATCCTATCTATAATCCCTTTTTTTTTTAAAGACTCCTGCTGTCTTCACAATTGAAAAATTTAGCTGGCATTGTATCATCAGCAAACTTATCTACTATACCTTCAGTGCTTTCTTCCAATTCATTTATATAAATAGCAGAAGGTTTTGGCTGCAACTCTTTAGCACACCATGTATTACATCCTGGCAAGCAGAAAAAGACCCTTTTGTGCCAACTCTGTTTCCCATTAGCCAGCCCAACTTTCACCCATACCAATGTTACCTCCTATACTTTTGTTCTCCACATTAACAAATGCTTTCTCAGAGCACAGCTTCATCATAATAAATACTACTTTTTGTAAGAACAGAACCCCTGTCCAAGACCAGCTTCAGCAAGATAATATTGTCAAATAACCAAGGAACCACAAAGATGTCTGCATCACTTATGCCATGATTGGTGCTGATGATGGTTGAAATGGGCACCACATAACCTTCTCAATTCTCTTAAATATTTACCTATTTATTTAGAGATACAGTGCAGGTCGGGCCCTTCCAGCCTAACAAACTGCACTGCCTAGCGACCCATTTATTTAACACTGGCTTAATCATAGGACAATTTACAATGAACAATGAACCTACTAACGAGAATCTCCTTGGATTGTGGGACGAAACCTGTCGCTAAAAGCTTGATATTGAAGCGCTCAATGATCCCACAAAATTGGTGCTTCTTGGACAGCACGTCACAAATAAACTGCTAACTCCCAGCCTACAGGAGCTGTGTGGAGCTTTCTGGCTGCCCTGGTCTGCTACGATCATCATCTCTGAAGATATTCCCAGCTTTTCTAACAAGAAGAAGCAGTACTATTTTGAAGCAAGTTATCTTCAACCCAGAGGGATTGGATAAGAAAAAGATACTTGTATTAATTAGTTATTAAACAGTTTTGTTAAGTTTTATGAAAACTGTGTACAGAATCAGAGTGGCATTTAGATGATGTTGCAATTAATACAACCCTTGGAAAGTTAGACTGATATTTATATTACCAGAACAATGGCAACATGAATGAGTCCTGAACAAAGGGTGATTTACTGAAATTACAGATAAGTAGGCATTGCAAAAAATGTTAATGAAATGTTAAACTGTGATGAAGAATTTTATAGATGGCAAGACATTGTGTAGATTTATAACTGTGCATATTTCTGTAAATAATCCATTAATTGTATGTTTTAGTGAAATGTCTTTGACTTGAAACATTAACAGTTTCTCTTTCCAGATGCTGCCTGATCTGCTGAGCCTTTGCAGTATTTTGCCTTTATTTGTAGTTGTGTAAACTCATATATGTATATCTCATTCATGATCTGAGTGGACTTGTAGATTTTTATTTAAAATGGACAAACAGTGTATTTTAAAATAAGTTTATATCATGTGGTATGACAATACTTCAATGTACTGGACAACGCTGTTCAAATCAGAACAGTGTTTTTCAATCAAGAGTATTCTGCTGTGAGGGCTGCCTTTACCTGACAATACTTGCAACAATACCAAAGAAACCCACAGAATGTACAATAAAATCAGAAACTACTGCATCTCTGGTTAATGGCCACTCATTTGACAGGAATGAGAAGATTCTCCTGGTGTGTGTGTGTGTGTGTGTGTGTGTGTGTGTGTGTGTGTGTGTGTGTGTGTGTGTGTGTGTGTGTGTGTGTGTGTGTGTGTGTGTGTGTGTGTGTGTGTGTGTGTGTGTGTGTGTGTGTGTGTGTGTGTGTGTGTGTGTGTGTGGTGAGGCAGTGAAGCCAAAGACATCAGCTGTATCTCCACAGATGCTGTCTAACCTGCTGCCTTTCTCCAGCAGTTTGTTTAAATGTCAAAATTTCAACATCTGCAATTTTCACTTTTCAACCATAGATACTACAGTTTGGAATTACTGTTGATTTCCATTCACCATTCTAAACCAAGACGTTGTCCAAGCCTAGCAACACACAGTACATGTGGGCACTTCATCATTGTCTGCATAGTTGTGAATGAAACTGAATATTGTTCAATCATCAATAAATGTCCCAATAATTGCCAGATTGTCAGGTATGGTTTGGCTCTATGCTCTTAATTTTAGAACTTGTGATTTTTAGATTCAATTTCCACAGTCCAGAGCACAAAATCACCAACACAACACAGAGGAATCACTGCATTGTTGGTGGTTCTAATGGGAGAGGTAAATATTCCATAACACCTTTGAAGAAAACCAGAAGGCCTCTCTAATAACATCAGCAAAGTATATCTCGATTATTACTGTGCGCAAAAGTATTGCTTTCTCCCTTATTTCAGTAGCTATTACCCTTTGAAAGTATTTCCTTAGAGCAACATAATCTACATTCATTTCTGGTGCCTCGGGTAATAATTCCCATCTACACCACCCTCCTATACTGGCACATCTGGCTCTAAACTTCCGATGTGTTGTAGTAAATCAGGCCTTCTGCTTTTTTAAAGTGAGGCCGTGGAATGGGTAGTTACATGCAGGATCGCCTTTTCCTCTGATATTACAGTAGCCGGCGCCCTCTCCATGTATTACGGTGGCAGACCCTCTCCCTCCGGTGTATTACGGTACCCGCCGCCCTCTCCGGTGTATTACGGTTGGGGGCTCTGCTTTGCGCCACCGCCCTCTCACTTTTTTTCTCTTGGTACAAATGGCTGAGCGCCGCGCCTTCGCCCAGAAAATTAGCAGGTAAAGCTTTTCTTTCTGTTTGCTTGGCTCTTCTGTGAACAGTTGGCGACGGGCTGGTTGGCCGGAGAGGCTAGACCGCCTCGTCAGCTCCGCTCAGCCCGGCCTAGCCCCGCTTTGTAGTTCCCGCAGCAGCGAACACAAATGCAGCTTTGAATACAGTGTAGAGGCAATCTCAAATGCGTTGCGATCAATAGAGCAGAATTAAGGGGACAGATTATTTCAAAAAAATAAACAATGCGAGATGCTACACAGAACGATAGATTGGTTACAGTTAAATCAGTACAGGGAGTTTCCAATGGCATTCATTGCTACATGTAACACGACAATGCCAGCTGCTGTTATATTGGGGTGGAATAGTGCATCTACTCCGGAGAGAGCGCAGCCCGGACCCGATGCAACCCATCGGATGAAATTCCAGATTGCATATTTAAAGCGGCAGTAATGTGTTAATTCAAATAAAAGTTTAATCCCTGCTCCTGAATGTGGTATTGCAAATTATAACACCAACAAATAAATATTGTAATTCTGAAATAAATGTCTTATACTGACTTATGGAAGTGCATAACTTACGGATGATGTTTGCGTTGGCATCTTTTATATACTAGATATTAAATATAAACCACTGCCTTATGTAATTTATATATTACATTAAATCAGTGGAAACTCTGTAACCTCTGGTTCTGGTGTACACCATTTGGGGACAACAATTTTTAAAAGTAAAAATATAATTAATTTGTTGAAATGAGATATTCACACATTTGCAGTCAATTCGAGCCCTCAATTGCCGATTCCTGTGCTGCATTTTTCATGATACTATGAGCCAATATTACTGTTTGAAGTTCAGAATGCAAATTTACAGATAACATCTGGTAATTAGGTTTCTTCAGAAAAGTGGAATACCAGTTGGATTTACTAGCTTTACTTTGGGCTACACGTCCACTATGTAACGGGTTTTTGGAGTTATTGAGATTACATTAAAATACAAACCATTTTATTTTACATTGCAAGATTAATGCCTCAGAACAATCTGTGGCGTTCTAGTCATGGTTACACATGAATATAAACAAAGTTTTATTTACATATCTTCAAAAATATTTAGTTTCCATAAGAAATATGTTGCGACAATCCTTTGAATTTTGGTTATAATATTTAGAGGATAATTTCCAGACATAATTTATAAAAGAAGGAACAGAAGTTATAATAGTTTTCAAGATCTAATAAATTAAACTTCAAATTGAATTATCTGTTTCAAATACAATTCTTAAAAGTTATGTAAACATAATCAGGACAAACACAGTATGTTTTGCATGCAGTGAAAAATTAGGAAGGGTTGGAGTTTCAGCACAATTTAAATTATGTCTGTTACTAATCATTACCTCTTTTGTGGCTGGTGGATTTCATTTATGGAAATGTAAAGATATTCCCGAGCTCAGACGGATGTTACTGAAGCCCTGAATAGTCCAGTTGTGATGCAATTTTTTACTTGGGGCCTGTATCTCTGATTTAAGGGCCCTTCTCATTTCGTTGTGATGCAAATTTGATATAATTCGGCTGCAGTGTATCCGATACCGTGCCAACTTTAAAAGTTCAAAGTTCAGAAATTGTTTTACCAGTTTAATTTAGCATCATTAGTTTTGATAATTATTTCAGTCAAGCCAGAGTTTTAACTATATAAGATTTGTAGAATCACATTGTTGCATCTTTTCCACTCACTGAATGTAATTCTCACAACTCCCACTCAGTGTCTTTTTCTGTCACCCAGACCTCTGGATGATTGGCAAAATTCAACAGCATTTCGAGCAGTGTGGTTACTTCATAATGATTTAACAGTTTTATTTTGTCTGAAAGTGGCATTGCAATTGTCAGGCAGTTATTATGATTGAGTAGTTCCCCTTGCAGTGAAACTTGGTGAACAAATTGAATTTATGCAATTATCTCCAATTCATGATTTTTTTTCCTTTGGGGAAAATATGTGGCCTTTATTGGGAAAAGATGCTGTGGTTTTTGGATCTTTCAGTATATCCCGTTTTCTGCTAAATTGATGTTTCTGCTGTAAAATAGTCTTTTGCTATGAGTCATTTGCTCTGTCCCGCCTCAAATTCATTGGCTGACTCAGTGTAATTGATAAATATTGTTTATCTTTTAAATCTGAAAGGTAGGAAAATCGTTATCATCTTCTGTACATTTTGACTAATGTCATTGTTATATAATTATTTGTAAAGATTTTGTTTACATCTGCTCACAGGTACTGAAAGAATTGCTGAGAATAATGAGATGTTGATCTTATTTTCTCTGAGTTATTTGCAAATTTTCCCAATTTATTTCTCGTCATGAAGTGGATAATTATTTTGAACAAAGAAGTGTAGTACTCCAGTTTCATACTCACAAACAGGTCAAACAGGGCAGCACATTTGTGTGGTAGTTAGTGTAACACTGTACTGCACCAGTGATCGGGGTTCAGTTCCTGCCTCTGTCTGTAAGGAGTTTGTACCTTCTCCCTGCAACCGTGTGGGTTTCCTCCGGATGCTCCAGTTTTCTCTTGTATGCCATTAAGACGTACAGGCTAGTAAGTTCTATGCTGGTGCCGGAAACATGGTGACACTTGTGAGCTGCCCCCTGCGTATCCTCGAAATGATACATTCCAATGTACGTTTTGATGTCTTGATGTACATGTGAGAAATAAAACTAATCTTTGATCTTTAATCTTAAAATTTCACATTGGCTTCTGTTGTCTATTAGAGCAATCTGTGCTGATGGTTGATGTGTTTTAATTAACTGGTGTTCAGTGGATTCCTGACACTAAACTGAACTGAAGACCTCTTTCTTTCTTTAGAACTGTGGCAGCAGAAGTAAGGAAACAGATCTCTGGGCAGTATGGCAGCTCTCCACAGCTGCTCAAAAACCTCAGCTTGGGGGCAAATATTTCTCACCATTCAGTAAGTTCATTTTTAAAAAAAAAGATAAAGTATATTGGAACATTCAGAATTGGTGGTCTTTTGTTTGATGAACATGCTATTTACTAAATTTGACCTTTCTTGGTAATGAACCAATGGTTATACAAAAGTGGGATTGATTTAAGTGTATAAGATGATGAGAGGCATTGATCATGTGGATAACCAGAGGCTTTTTCCCAGGGCTGAAATGGCTAACATGAGGGGCATAGTTTTAAGGTGCTTGGAAGTAGGTACAAGGGGGATGTAGAGGTAAGATTTTTACACAGAAATTGGCGGGTGCGTGGAATGCACTGCCAGCGACAGTAGTAGAGGCAGATACAATAGGGTCTTTTAAGAGACTCTTAGATACATGAAGCTTAGAAAAATAGAGGGCTATAAAACAGTAGGGTAATTCTAGGCAGTTTCTCAAGTAGGTTACATGGTCGGCACAACATTGTGGGCCAAAAGTCCTGTAAATGTGCTGTAGATTTCTATGATTTTATGAGTATTGCCCTAAATGTAGTCTTGTGTTGTTTTGTATCTTTAAATTAATTAAAGTTGATGTCTTCCACACTACCTCTATCATGTGCTGATTAGATATCTTCGTAAAGTAGAGGAAAATCAGATTGGCCATAATCGGATAGCTCATTGTTAGGCTTTGCCAAAATTTCAACTTTTAAGATGATACTTGGGCCAAGTTCAGTAGAAATTCCAGTCAAAATCCCAAGTTACAATACCTAACATATAATTAAATCTTCAGAGGAAGAAGGGAAAAGACGTCAGTTATTGTTACATAAGAATTGTTTCCTTTTATATTTTTGATCTTGGAAATAACTACATGGCTATTTCTCCCTAAGGGAGATTATGTAAAGAACAACAGAATAATCAACCAGTTCCTTCACAGAAGTTGAAGTTTATTTAATCTGTTTTTTAAATCACAGCTGCTTGTTCAAATCTTGGTCTGTGAATAAGTGATAATTAAATCATATATAATGCAAAGTTACACCAAACAATAATTGCTAACCTTAAAGTTAATATGAGAAATAATAATGCAAAGATGAAAGTAAAGGGAAAGTCAGGGAGCATGTGGAAAAATGCTTAATATTTAAGCTCTAAACTCTCTATCAGTATTACGAGATTAATAACATTGTCTGTTGTATCTATTGCTTGTGTTGTCATCTTTATACTGGAGAAGCTAAAATGAATTTTGGATGACTTGCCTGCCATACATCTGTCTCTGTTCTGTATGAAAAATGAAAGGAACAAAAATTTTAATCAAGTCTTTTTATCTATTCTGAAGAAGGATGTGTTAACGTGTTTGTTCTCTATTCCGAATGCTAAGTAACTGCTGTGTGTTTCCAAAATAATCTGTTTTTGGTTTAATGAATTGTTCATTTGGCGACTTTGGTATGTTAAACTGTTGTAGATAAGTGGTTTATGTTTTTATCACATGTTCCAGTTATTTATCTTAATGTAATAATGTAATTTTTGATGGGTGACGAAGTCGTTATAAGTGGGAAAGCAGGGCTGAAAAGATGGTGCTTGAGGATAAATCAATATTCTCAAGGGAATCTTAAATTATGCAATTAATTAAACCTGGAGAGTTTCGTTTTGAGAATGAGTGTCCAAAATAAGACATTTCATTCACTGATGTAAAATCCCTCACTTTGACAATGGAGTTTGAACATGCATATTGTTTGGATTTTTTGCATTAAATGGGTTTAGGTAATTCTGGTGGCTTTGACTTTTCATAAATCCCAATTTTCAAAAACAAGTAAATTGAATTGGGTTTTAAATTAAGGCTACAAAGAAATGTTGATTGGAAAATCCCCATTTGGAAAAAGTATGCAATTTATGGAGGTCAAGGAGGAAATCAAAAGGCAATTTATTTTAGACCTTGATTTTTGAAGTATGATCCTGATAGAGTTCTTAAAGCTTCTGAGTTTGAATTTTTAATTTGATTTCTATTCAACATAGACTTATTTTTAGTTATATTGAGCTGCTACCTTAAGCAAAAAAAAAACTAGTAAACTGAGAGATTAATTATAAAAGTTGTGATATGATTTGACAAGGTGCACCATCATGGTCACAACATAATGAAAGTGATAAACATGTGAAAGTGTTTGCTGCCTATTTAAAAAAATTACCTTGCCAAAAAGCTGCTTACAATATTGTGGCTTTGAAATGTCTCTTGTTTCTATGTGCTGTTATAGAAGATGGTTTGGTCATATGCACCCAAGTACCTGCCTATGGCCACTTTGTCATTCTGGGAGGTGACTGGATATGTTGCTATCTTGCTTTGTTTAATAGATAGTACTTAAGTGTATTTCAGTTGAAATACACATTGAGCAGAACCAAAAGATGGTGCAAGCATTGGAATCCTGCTGCCTTGGAGAACATGAAGCCCACAAAATTGTTCTGTGTTCATTTATTTACATTTGTAATTTTTGTAAAATATTAATTAACTCAAAAGGGAATAAAAGTACTGACTGTAATCAAATAATGTTCTCGGGGCTGAATGGGCAGGTGAAACAAATGACAACAGTACAATAAGCAGCTTAAGTAGTAGGGCTACAATCAATATTGATATGTGAATCAATCTGTGATTCGGGTTTCTCCTAAAACAGTTCCACACTTTTTCCTGATGATACCAAATCTCTGTCAGCAACTATGATTCTCAAAATCAGATGAGCTGAAAATATGACCAACAGTATCTGAATGTGGGTGGCCTCGTGGACAAACATGATCTTTCCCTTGCATAGTTCACCAGCAACCGAGTCCTGTGCGAAAATGTAAACAATTAGTGAATTTATTTTTTTGTTTCAACTGTGGATGCTGCTGTGAACTATGGAGTCAAAGTCAAGTTTATTGTCATATACACAAGTACATTTACACACAGATGCAATGGAAAAACTTACTTGCGGCAGAACCACAGGCGTATAAGCAGCATTCACTCGAATGAAAAACATACATTAATCATAATTAAACACAACTTTTACAAGCACACAAAATAAGTCAATTTTAGTTCAAGGTGATCGAAGTGTTGTTAAATTGCAGTGCTTAGAGTTTTGATTGTTGGTTCCATCTTTGATTTCAGATTGGTCAAAAATTAATGAACAAATTATCAAAGTTCAAAGTAAATTTTATTATCAAAGTACATGTATGTCACCATAACCAATCCTGAAATCCATTTTCTCATGGGCATACTCAACAATTCTATAGGATAGTAACTAACAGAATCAATTAATGGCGATCCAACTAGGGAGTTCAACCAGAGTGCAGAAGACAACACACTACGCAAATGCAAAAATAAGAAACAATAATATAAGTAAACAAACAGTAAATATCGAGAATATGAAATGAGGAGTCCTTGAAAGCGAGTCCATTGGTTGTGGGAACATTTCAATGATGGGGCAAGTGAAGTTGAGTGAAGTTATCACCTCTGGTTCAAGAGCCTGATGGTTGAGGGGTAGAGACTATTCCTAAGCCTGGTAGTGTGATTCCTAAGACTCTTGTACCTTGTTCCCAAAGGCAACAGTGAGAAAAGAGCATATCCTGGGTGGTGAAGGTCCCTGATGATGGATGCTCCTTTCCTGCGATGTTTCATGTAATTGTGCTTAGTGGTTGGGATGACTTTACCGATGATTGACGCCTTGCTGTTTTCATGTGTCTCTCATGTCACATGAACATGGCCAGTCCAGAGACTCGAAGCAATCCTGTAGCCACTCCTTTGCCTCCTGTATCAATCTTGGGAGCTGATGCACCATCAATAACTCTCGGAGACGTGAGGCGAGATATAGGCTTTTATTCGCTGGAAGAGAGCAGTCAGCAGCAAGAGACCACCATACAACATCCTGGAGACTGAGGGAGGAGCAGTGCCTCCAATCACCTTTATACAGGGGTCTGTGGGAGGAGCCACAGGAGCAGTCAGCGGGGGGGGGGGGGGTGTGGGGGGGGCGTGTCCAGACAGGTATATGTAGTTCACCACAGAGCCTTGCTCTTTTGCCTCTGCTGTATGGAGGTAGGAGGAGGAAGCCATGTGAACCGATTTACCAAAATTCAGTCTGGGTAAGGAATGGTAGGCCTTCCTTACCTTAGCATAACAGCGGTCTAATATGTTGAGACTTCTGGTGGTGTAGGTTACATGCTGATGTTAATTGGGCAGAGTTTTCCTCAAACAAGCCTGGTTATGTCTCTGAATATGATTTGAAATGTATTGAGGTGGACTGTTTCTAGATTAGTAATTTAATACTGTATATATTATCAACTTTCATCTCACTAACTTGGCATGAAGAAAGATTTAATATTGCTCCCTTCTTGGTCTGCCCTGTTTCAGAATTATATTGGGTGGTACTGATTACTGATAGTGGAACAACAGAAGATTTCCATATTAGCTCTTGAACGTGAAAGGAAATAATGAATTATTCTCTGCATGGTGCAGTAACTATTCATGATTTTAGTAGAATAAGTGATTGAAAATGTGAAAGAAGTATTGACATAATTAATCCAGTAAGTCCCAGGAGCTCACATTGTATCAGTTGTAAATTGAACTGCAGTCTGATTTGTATTTCATTGTGTCATAGAGAAGTGCAGTACACAGACAGACCCTTTGGTTCATCTGGTCCATGCCAAAAATCATTTAAAGTGCCTATTCCCAAAGACCTGCACCATATGGCCTTCCATATCCCTACTATCCAGGTACCTATTCAAAGTTCTCTTAAATGTTGAATTGAGCTGGCATGGACCACTTGTGTTGGCAGCTCATTTCACACTCTCATGACCCTCTGAGTTTCCCCTCATGTTCCCCTTAAACTTCTCACCTTTCACCCTTAAGCCATGAACTCTGGTTGTAGTCCCACCCAACCACACGGAAAAAGCTTGCTTGCATTTACCCTATCTGCACCCCTCGTAATTTTGTATGCCTCTATCAAATCTCCTCTCAATTTTCTACATCTTAAAGAATGCAGACCTAACATTTTTAATCTTTCCTTATAACTCAGGTATTCCAGACCTGGCAAAATCCTTGTAAATTTCCTCTGTACTCTTTCAACCTTGTTTACATGTTTCCTGTAAGTAGGTGACAAAACTGCACTCCAAATTAGGCCTCACCAACATTTTATACAATTTTAACATAACATTACATCTTCTGTACTCAATATATGTATGAAGGCCAATGTGTCAAAAGCTTTCTTTATGACTGTATCTACCTGTGATGCCACTTTCAACAAATGATGAACCTATGTTCCCAGATCCCTTTGTTCTACCACATCCCTCAGTGCCCTACCGTTCACTGTATAAGATCTACCCTGGTTGGTCCTACCAAAGTTCAGAACCTCACACTTGTCTGTGTTAAATTCCATCTACCATTTTTCAGCCGGCTTTTCCAGCTGATACAGATCTCTCTACATGCCATGATAGTCTTCCTCACTGTCCACTACACCCTTCCCCCAATCTTGATGTCATCTGCAAATTTTCTGACACAGTTGACCACATTATCAGTCAGATCCATTGATATAGATGACAAACAATAAAGGACCCAGCGCTGATCCCTGTTGCGTACCACTAGACACAGGCCTCCAGTCAGAGAGGCAACCATCTACTACCACTCTCTGGCTTCTCCCACAAAGCCAATGTCTAATCCAATTTACTTTCTCATCCTGAGTGCCGAGTGACTGACCTTCTTGATCAGCCTCCCACGCAGGACCTTGTCAAATGCCTTATTAAAGTCCATGTAGACAATCTGTGTTTTGGCTCCATACATAGATTACCATTCTGGTCATCCAGTAGACCAATCCTTTTGCTCTTAATATACCTGTAGAATCCCTTCGGATTCTCCTTCACTTTGTCTGCTAGAGCAACCTCATGCTGTCTATTGGCTTTCCTTATTTCCTTCTTAAGTGTTCTCTTGCATTTCTTGTACTCCATAAGCACCTCATTTGTATACTTGCCTATACTTGCTATACACCTCCTCTTTTCTCTTAGCCAAGGCCTCAATATCTCTTGAAAACCGAAGTTCCCTGCATTTGTAATCTTCATGGCATTTAGCTTCTTAAAAGTCTCTGCAAGATTTTAAAAAAATGGAATTACTTAATTTTTTTAAGGGCGTAACAGTATAAATAAAATGTTGCTACATTTTATTCCTGGCCTAAACTACAGACATTAAACTTAGTGTTTGCAATTAAGAAATTGAGAACTGGAGCAAAATATTTGAATTAGAGTACCACAGACAAAAAGCTGGAGGAATTCACCACGTCTGGTAGAATCTGGAGAGGAATAAAGAGTTGGCGTTCATACTGAGAGCCTTCATCAGGACTGGAAAGGAAGGGGGAAGAAGCCAGAATAAGAAGGTGGGGCAAAGGGAAGGAGGACCATCTAGAAGTTGATAGGTGAGGGGAAAGACAGATAGGTGGGGGAAGGGGGGTGAAGTGTGAAGCTGGGAGGTGAATGGTGGAAAAGAGAAAGGGCTGAAGGAGAAGAACTGTGGGAGAAAGGGAAGAAAGAGAGGCACCAGAGGGAGGTGATAGGAAGATGAGGAGAAGAAAAGGTAAGAGGGGAACCATAGTAGGAAATGGAAGAAGAGAGAAGGGGGAGGAGAGTGAAGTTACTGGAAGTCAGAGAAATCGATGTCCATGCCATCAGGTTGGAGGCTACTCAGACACACTGACAGCCTGAGAGTGGCCACATTGTTCCATTTGAGGAGGCTGTGAACCAGCATCTTGGGATGGGAGTGTTAGTTGGAATTAAAATGATTGGCCACCAGGAAATTCTGCTTGATACAGACTGACTGAAGATAACTGACAAGCAGTCCCCCAACTTACATCGGGTCTCACCGATGTAGAGGAGGTCACACCGGGAGCATCGGATTCAGTAGATAGCCCCAACAGAACTGCAGGTGAAGTGTGGCCTCACCAGGAGGGACTGTGTGAGCCCTGAATGGAGGTGAAAGAGGAGGCGAATGGGCAGGTGAATCGCTTCTGCTTGTAGAGATAAGTGTCAAAAGGGGAATCAGTGCAGAGGGATGAATGGATAAGGGATTCACGAAGAGAGTGATCACTGCAGAAAGCAGAGAGTAGGGGTGGGGGAGTTAAAGATGTGTTTGGTGGTAGGGTCCTGTTGAAGATAGCAGAAGTTGCAGAGAATGATGTGTTGGGTCAGGAGGTTGCATGAAATTAGGTTCGTGTGGTTGGTGAGTGCAGACAAGACACTCACTACCAGTAAGTAAGTTACTCAATTATTTATAGGACAAGACAAACACTAAATATACATTAAACCATTCAAAGTACACTCAGTTACATAAAGTGTGTGCCTGGGGTCTCTCTTACTGCAGCACACGTCTGCTATTTCTGTGGCACCATCCGCATTGTGGTCCATGGTGACCCAGAGAACAAAAAAAGGATAGGTGCTCTCAGCGCGCTAGATTTATACTCTACCTATGCCATGACATCATCAGCCGGCGCACATGCCAAACAGCTCTCGGTGGGAGCCTGCATCGCTCCTTAAACGAGCCAATCCTGAGCCAGCTTAAGGGAGTGGCTTTCGATGAACACTTTTTGCGATAGTGGTGGGGGGTGCAATACTTCATAGCTTTCCTCCCTTCCATTGGAGAAATAAACTAGCTCAGGGTAATTCAGCTTAATGTCAGAGATTAGGCAGAACATAAATCAGAAGTATGTATTTAAATATTGCTGCAGTAACTCTGTCTTTGGGTTTTATTAGATTTAGACATATAGGCCCAAAGTGTTGAAATAAGCAGTTTGTTAGGAAGGAGAGATTGGACAAATGGTTTGGCAAATTAAACCATAAAAATCAGTGCTTGAACAACCAATAATGTTGATTTCAGTTACCCACAGCCTGTAGAGTTCATTCAGACAAATGGAGTAGGTATAGTATACTGGTTTAAGTATTTTGCTAATATAAAACTAAATGGGTAAGTGAGGAGGATGCAGATTGAATTGGAGATCTATAGCATATGTAGGTGCATGTGGAGAAATCTGAGCTTATCCTGTTTTCGATGAGGAACAGAAAACCACAAAATAGTGTTTACTATGAAACTTGAATGACATCGTTCAGTACCCTGCTGTCTTCTTAGAAGAAACACAAGAATTTCTTGTGCAAGAGCTGTAAGGAATTAGAAAGGCAAAAAGGATGTTGGTCTTAACAAAAAAAAAGAATGGAGTACACAAGTAGCAAAAGTTTGGCTACAGCTGTAAAGGACACACTATAGTACTCTGTATACTGCTTTAGTGCCTTATTTTAAATGGGATATACCTGTATTGAAGGCAGCAAAAAGAAGTTTGGTTTGATTTCAGGACAAGGGGTAATTTTATGAAGAAAGGTTAAAACTATTGGGCTTATATTTGCTTGAATTCGGAAGGTTGCATGTAATGTTGTTAAGGGGCTTTGACTGCTGGGGCAGTCTGAGGAAAAGAGGTCATCCATTTAAGACTGAAATGAGGAGGAATTTCTTTGGAATTCTCTAGCCCAGAAACCTCTGGAGGTGGAATCATTATTGAAGGCTGATTTAAATTTTTATACCTTACTGTTTTTGGAGATGAGGCCATGGTCAGATCAGTCAAAATTTTTCTGAATGCTGATCAAGCTGTACGGGATGTTACCCATACCTGTTCTTTCTCATGTTCTCATTGAAATAGTTAATGAGTGAAAAACTACGAAAAGGATCATAAGGGAGTATTTGCTTAAAACCTAATTGCTACTTCTTTGTCAAATAATCTCAAAAATATCATCCGTTAGCAAATAGATTAAATTATTTTAAATTTCTTTCTTTCGATTTGTGACTGATGAACTTAATGGCAGAGAGAAATTTATCTTTGATCCTCAGCATAGAGAGTAAGGACATTGTCAACTCTACTCATCTCTGCATGTTTCTTCCTGTTTTTAAATGGTTGGAGTGGGCTAATCTTTTGTTCTTATGCTTAACAATGTTTAAAAATGTATTAAAATCAAAATTATCAGTAAATTATATAAAAGTCAAGCTCCCAAATAGAATCAGGTGCTTTTGAAAGTATTAAAATATTTTTTCCCCTGAGGCCTCTCTAGTTCTTCGAGTTGCAGTAGATTTTTTTTTATATTCTCCTTCACTGGAGTTTAACCTATCATCTTGGCTCCAGTCTCAGTTTAGTTGCTCATGGGAAACACTTAAATGTATGTTGTAGTTATCTGCAATCTTGGTTCTTCTAGAATTATCTTGGAAAGCCTCCTTTCCAGCAACTTCCATTAATGTGAACCCTTCCATAATTTTGATGTAGGTATCTTAATTCTTACAAGGTCATTCTGTCCATCTCGCTCATGCTGACCAATTATTACTTTAAACTATGTAAATTGTTAACGAAGAAAAGTTTTAATTTTAATATTCAAATTCCTCATGATCTTGTCCCTCTGGCCTCTCCTATCATCTGTAACTCCTTCTAACCATGGAACTCTCCAAGATTTTGGCATGCCTTCAGTTCTTTCAGTTCTGGCCTCTTGCATCTCACGAATCCCAATTGTTTGGAGTTCAGTACTTACCCAAACCACAGGTTCATATTTCATCTCTAACCCTCTTTACTTTTATGATAATTCTTAAAGTCTCTCTTTCTTGCTAAGTTTACAATTACATATCCTAATGTCTCCCTCTGTGACCGTGTTAATAGACAATAGGTGCAGGAGTAGGCCATTCGGCCCTTCTAGCTAGCACTGCCATTCACTGTGATCATGGCTGATCATACACAATCAGTACCCTGTTCCTGCCCTCTCCCCATATCCCTTGACCCCGCTATCTATAAGAGCTCTATCTAACTCTCTCTTGAATGCATCCAGAGACTTGGCCTCCACTGCCTTCTGGGGCAGAGCATTCCACATATCCACCACTCTCTGGGTGAAAAAGTTTTTCCGCATCTCTGTTCTAAATGGCCTACTCCTTATTCTTAAACTGTGGCCTCTAGTTCTGGACTCACCCATCAGCGGGAACATGCTTCCTGCCTCCAGTGTGTCCAATCCCTTAATAATCTTATATGTTTCAATCAGATCCCCTCTCATCCTTCTAAATTCCAGTGTATACAAGCCCAGTCGCTCCAATCTTTCAACATATGACAGTCCCGCCATTCTGGGAATTAACCTTGTGAAACTACGCTGCATTCCCTCAATAGCAAGAACGTCCTTCCTCAAATTTGGAGACCAAAACTGCACACAATACTCCAGTTGGGGTCTCACCAGGGCCCTGTACAGCTGCAGAAGGACCTCTTTACTCCTATACTCAATTCCTCTTGTTGTAAAAGCCAGCATGCCATTAGCTTTCTTCACTGCCTGCTGTACCTGTGTATCCAGAGATACCGGCCACGTGACAGATGCACTGCCACCTGGCTGGTTGGAGGACACACCACATGCCAATCAACATTTGGTCCCTCCCAACTAATCAATGCACACCTAAATTATTGGTCACCTTAATTGGATTATCTTGCCCAGCCCCATGCTTTAAAAGGTGAGACTTGGCCTTGGCTAACCCTCTCTTACAGACCACCACATTGGAGGTAAGTGCATTGATTTATGTTTGGGAAGGTCTATCGTTTGTCCTGGTAAGGGAGCCGCAACTATCCAAGGTCAAGGGGGATAGCAGTTGTAGTGCTCTTCCCTTGTTCTTTGTTTGTGTAACTGTACCCTATCCCCACACCGCTTCCTGTGTATTGTAGTTGCTTGTGTTGACCTGACTTCCCCTTGTAAATAAATTCCTTATTATTAAAACTGTGTGTGTCCAGGCCTCTACTGTTGAGACTCAAAGAACCAGTTATTTTCCATCACAACATTCTGCATGCTTGCTTTCATTGGCTGATGTACAAGAACACCTAGATCTCGTTGTACTTCCCCTTTTCCTAACTTGACTCCATTTAGATAGTAATCTGCCTTCCTGTTCTTGCCACCAAAGTGGATAACCTCACATTATCCACATTAAACTGCATCTGCCATACATTTGCCCACTCACCCAACCTGTCCAAGTCACCCTGCATTCTCATAACATCCTCCTGACATTTCACACTGCCACCCAGCTTTGTGTCATCAGCAAATTTGCTAATGTTACTTTTAATCCCTTCATCTAAATCATTAATGTATATTGTAAACCGCTGCGGTCCCAGCACCAAACCTTGCGGTACCCCACTGGTCATAGCCTGCCATTCCGAAAGGGATCCGTTAATCACTACTCTTTGTTTCCTGTCAGCCAGCCAATTTTCAATCCATGTCAGTACTCTGCCCCCAATACCATGTTGCCCTAATTTTGCCCACTAATCTCCTATGTGGGACTTTATCAAAAGCTTTCTGGAAGTCCAGGTAGACTACATCCACTGGCTCTCCCTTGTCCATTTTCATAGTTACATCCTCAAAAAACTCCAGAAGATTAGTCAAGCATGATTTTCCCTTCATAAATCCATGCTGACTCAGACTGATCCTTCTACTGCTATCCAAATGTGTCGTAATTTCCTCTTTTATAATTGACTCCAGCATCTTTCCCACCACTGACATCAGGCTAACCGGTCTATAATTCCCTGTTTTCTCTCTCCCTCCTTTCTTGAAAAGTGGGACAACATTAGCCACCCTCCAATCAGCAGGAACTGTTCCTGAATCTATAGAACATTGGAAAATGATTACCAGTGCGTCCACGATTTCTAGAGCCACCTCTTTAAGTACCCTGGGTTGCAGACCATCAGGTCCCGGGGACTTATCAGCCTTCAGACTCAACAGTCTATCCAACACCGTTTCTTGCCTAATATAAATTTCCTTCAGTTCATCCTTTACCCTAGTTCCTTTGGCCACTATTACATTGGGGAGATTGTTTGTGTCTTCCCTAGTGAAGACAGATCCAAAGTATCCGTTCAACTCATCTGCCATTTCCTTGTTCCCCATAATAAATTCACCCGTTTCTGTCTTCAATGGCCCAATTTTGGTCTTAACTTTTTTTTGCTATTCACATACCTAAAGAAGCTTTTACTATCCTCCTTTATATTCTTGGCTAGTTTACCTTTGTACCTCATTTTTTCTTGGCATATTGCCTTTTTTGTTATCTTCTGTTGCTCTTTAAAAGCTTCCCAGTCCTCTGGTTTCCCACTCATCTTTGCTATGTTATACTTCTTCTCTTTTATTTTTATACTGCTCTTTACTTCCCTCATCAGCCACGGCCGCCCCTTACTCCCCTTAGGATCTTTCTTCCTCTTTGGAATGAACCGATCCTGCACCTTCTGTATTATTCCCAGAAATACCTGCCATTTTTGTTCCACTGTCTTCCCTGCTAGGGTATTGTTCCATTGAACTTTGGCCAGCTCCTCCCTCATAGCTCCATAGTTCCCTTTGTTCAACTGTAATACTGACATATCCGATTTTCCCTTGTCCTTCTCAAATTGTAGATTAAAACATATCATATTATGGTCACTACCTCCTAATGGTTCCTTTACCTCAAGGTCCCTGATCAAATCCGGTTCATTGCACAACACTAAATCTAGAATTGCCTTCTCCCTGGTAGGCTCCAGTACAAGCTGTTCTAAGAATCCATCTCGGAGGCACTCCACAAACTCCTTTTCTTGGGGTCCAGTACCATTCTGATTCTCCCAGTCTACCTGCATGTTGAAATCCCCCATGACAACTGTATCATTACCTTTGCGACATGCCAATTTTAACTCTTCATTCAACTTACACCCTACATCCAGACTGCTGTTTGGGGGCCTGTAGATAACTCCCATTAGGGTCTTTCTACCCTTAGAATTTCTCAGTTCTATCCATAGTGACTCTACATCCCCAGATTCTATGTCCCCCCTCGCAAGGGACTGAATATCATTCCTCACCAACAGAGCCACCCCACACCCTCTGCCAGTCAGTCTGTCCTTTCGATAAAATGTATATCCTTGAATATTCATTTCCCAGGCCCTGTCCGCTTGAAGCCATGTCTCTGTTATTCCCACAACATCGTACTTGCCAATTTCCAACTGAACCTCAAGCTCATCTCCTTTATTCCTTATACTTCGTGCATTCATATATAATACTTTTAATTTGGTACTCCCCTCTCCTTTCATATCAATTCCTATTTCACTTGGCCATACTGTATGATCTCTTCTTGAGCTTTCTACTCCATTGATTCTGTTCACTTTTTTAACTTTTCTTATTTTCACTTTCCCTTTAGCTCCATCCTTATATTTCCAGTTCATCCCCTCCCCCCCACTACTTAGTTTAAACACATCCGTGTTGCAGTGGCAAACCTCTCTGCCAGAATGCTGGTCCCCCGCCTATTAAGGTGCAACCCGTCCCTTTTGTAAAATTCATCCCTGCCCCAAAACAGATCCCAGGGGTCCAAGAACGTAAATCCCTGCTTCCTGCACCAGTTCCTCAGCCACACATGCAGATCCATTATCTCCCTGTTCCTGCCCTCTCCAGCACGAGGAACTGGAAGCAAACCAGAGATAACCACCCTGGAAGTCCTGCTTTTCAGCCTTCTTCCAAGTTCTCTGGTCCTGCTGCAGAATGTCCTTCCTCTTCTTCCTGATGTCATTTGTGCCGACGTGCACTACTACTTCCGGCTGTTCACCTTCACCCTTGAGGATTCCCTGCAATCGGTCCGTGATGTCCTGGATCCTAGCACCAGGGAGGCAACACACCATCCTTAAATCTCGCCTGTTGCCGCAGAAACCCCTTTCCGTACCTCTTACTATGGAGTCCCCTACTACCACGGCTCTTCCTGATGTCTGACTCCTCGGCTCTGCTTCTGCACCAATTTTCGGCTTGCAGACCTGTCCGCCTCTCAGACTGGCAGTATCTTCTGTCCTGACAGCTTCCAAGAAGGTGAACCTGTTTACAAGAGGTACATCCCCTGGGGTCTCCTGTACTTCAAGCAGCCTTTCCTTCCTCATTGTTGCCCCCTTTCTCTCTTCCGGTATCCTTGGTGTAATGACCTCACTGTAGGTCCTGTCCAGAAAACCCTCGTTTTCACGGATAAACCTGAGGTCATCCAGTTCTTTCTTCAGTGCTGCAACATGCTCCTTCAGAAGCTGAATCTGGACACACTTTCCACAGCTGTAGCAGCCGGGGGCACCATCAGTGTCCCTGACCTCCCACATCATGCACGTAGCACACTGAATCAGCTTAGCGGTCATGTCTTCACCCTCTGCAATTGTGCCTGGCGTAGTCTCCTCGCCATAAGAAAAATTTTGTTTCTTAGTGCTCAGTGGACTTGCCTGAGAAAGTTTATCTTTGTCTTGCAGGAATGAAAGTTATTTGCTATTTTCATGGGTGTTGCCTAGTGATCTCCTTTTAATCTATTTTCCATACTCCACTTTTCACTCCTTCTAGGGAACAGTTCTGACAATACTTGCCCAAGTGATCATTATATATGTGAGGAAGGGCAGTGAAATTTCGAAGATTGATGGACTATTCAATAACAGTATCAAGGGATTGTGGTGGTGATGGGGGGGGTGGGGGTTAGGTGGGTAAACGAAGTAGAGTTACGGATCAGGCCTGATCTAAATTGAATTGAATGACTGAATAGAATTGCTTCTATTTGATGATCACATTTTTCAGTCAAGGCTCTATAGAAGTTCATAAAATCTGCAGCAATATACAAAGTACAGGAAGAACCTAGCAGGTCAGGCAGCATCGATGGAAGAAGATGGATGGTCGCCATTTCAGGTTCAGACCTTTCATCTGGACTGAATGACAGAGGGAAGAGTGAAGATGTGCAGTGCAGTGCAAGGACCTAGTATTGTGATAAACCACAAAGTAAACAAATAGTGCAAAAAGAAGCTGAATAATGAAGTACTGTTCGTGGGTTTGTGAACTGTTCAGAAATGTTATTGTGGAGGGGAAGAAGCTGTTCCTGCATTGTTGAGTGCGAGTCTTCAGGTTCCTGTACCTTCCCACTTATGGTAGTAACGAGGAGACAGTGTGTCCCGGATGGTGAGGATCCTTAATGATAGATGCCACCTTCTTGAGTCACTGTTTCTTGAAGATATTCTCAATAGTGAGGAGGATGGAGCTAGCTGAGCCTACAGCACTGTAGCCTCTTGCAATTCTGTACTGGAGCCTCCATTCCAGGCTGTGATACAGCCAGTCAGAATGCTCTCCACCTTACACTGATAGAAATTGCAAATCTTTGCTGACTTATAACTCATACCATCAAACAAGTTATCGTGGATCCAGATTTCACCATCTGCAGCCCTCAGGTAAGAAGCAAGATTCCACAGGACAATTGTGCCATCCTTTTCCTCCAGCTCCACCCTGGGAACAATGGATGAGACACTGAATCGTGCTGATGTCCCAGCAACTTTAACCAGCTGAGTTATATATGTTAGGTTTATGAAATGCAGCAGTTAGTTAACTTAGATATGATAGAGTTTAAAAGGGAAAGAAACTTCACTGTTGTTCCTTCACTGAATCATTGTCCTCCAACAACTTGCTTTTGTGTCTCCATAAAGCCTGCATTTGATAAAGGAGTCAAAACGTGCTCCTTGTTCATACAACCAAAGCAATATGGAAGTTCACTATAAGATGGAGATATTACAGAGAATATAAAACATTGACAATGTGTGCCTTTCAGGTTCCATTAACTGAGGCAGTAGATCCAGTGGACTTTGAAGATTATGTGATGATGCACCCTCCCATAATTGATCCAGGTCCCTTGAGGGACTTGTTGGAGTTTCCACAAGATGATATTGAAGTCATCTACAGCCCAAGAGAATGCCGAACGCTGGTGCAAGCTGTACCCGAGGAAAGGTAAAAACTTGATTCTTTTCTAATAGTTTGATCAGATGTATGCTTAACTACTCAAAACAAATAAAGTTATTGTATCCACAGGAGAGTATGAAAACATATGATAGCAAAAACCAAATTAGACAAGGAAATTATTCAAAGTAGTAAATGGTGTCAAGACTAATGTATTTGTGATGCATTTATTCTACTCTTTTTTTAATTTATCATTTCTATATTGATGTTCATCTGCTGTGGTTTAGGTGGAAGAATGTGGGGTGAAGTTCAAGTTGAGCTTGGATATTTTCATTTGACATTCTTTTGGAGATTATCACGGCAGAGTACAAAACATCAGCTCAACGTTGCATTAAAACAATACATCGCATGATTAATTAATAAAGGGTGAGAATAACTGAGTTATTAAAAAATTGGTGAGAAAATCTTAGATTAGTCAGAGTTTTCATAAGTTTAGATTCAAAAATTAATGTTATTGGATTGGAAACTATAAGTTTATCAATTATTTGGAGAGGAAAAGAAATAAAGATTGCGTGCATCTGTACACTGCCAAGCGACTGTACCATTGATTGCTAGACATTGAGAAACAGAGTTAATGACCTTTCAGCTGATAGGAGGTTGTTGACTAAAATGCTTCTCTCTCCATGGCTGCTGCTTGACTTTAAGGTGAGAGGATAGAGGTTTAAAGGGGATCTAAGGGATAAATTATTTTCATGGAGTGTTTGGTATCTGGAATTATATGCCAGAGGGGGTAGTGGAGGTGGGGATAATAACAACATTTAAAAGGCATCTTGGCAGGTACTTGAATGAGCAGACTTTAGAGGGATATGGGACTAATGCAGGTAAATGGAATTAGTAGAGAAGGGCAGGATTGGGCAAGTTGAAGTGCTTTTTTCTCGGCTGTACTACTCTTTGACTTGCTATTTATCATCAGCATTTTCTGATTTGGATTCCACTTTAAGCACCAGGAGTTTAGTCTTTATCTGCACATCCAAGTTTCAAGAAGGGATTTGATTTTAAAATAAGCACCATAATCCAAATCAAAAGGACAGTAAGTAGGAAATTTGTGAGTAATTTGTTGAGAAGTTGCATGAAGCAAGGGGAGAAGGTAATTTTTAAAACCACATTTCAAAATAAAGAAAAAAATATTTTTATTAAGAACTTTTGATTGCTAATTTTCAATGCAGAGAAGCATAGTTGGCAATACTTAAAATGTAAAAGTAACGGTAATTGTAGTTGCTATGATGGCTTACCTTTTCTGCAGCTGCTTAGTATCTACCATGCAACACTTTGCTGTTTGATGGATTTCAATGGTGAAAAAGACAGCAAGATTGCATTTTCACGTTTTTAGTGTATTTGCACAGCCTAGACAGTAGCTTTCGGCATTCACCATTTCTGCATGTTTCCTGTGGCTTTAGGTTCAAGTGCTATTTGCGAACGATGTAGTGAGCAGTTAGCCTTGCTTTTTAACAACATACTCTAGCGCTTTGAGTGAGTAGATGGAGTTCAATGTAAAGGTTACTTTTGATAAAGTGAAATTAGAAGATTTTCTTAAGTGAAAGGATAGCCATGGAGGTTGCAGAAAACAAGTTCATAGAGGGCTTGACAGCGTATAGTAGTTGCCATTTTCCCTGTCTTGGGTTCTACTTTTAGACATGGACTGAAATAAAAAAGCTCCAAACCTTTGGAATTCTCTATCCCAGGTTGATGATTCTCATTCAATGAGTATATTGAAGATGAAAATCAAAGATGAGAGTGTAAAGTTGTGAACATTAAGGGAATCAAAGGATATGGTATGGCACAATAAAACTAAAGTTCAGCCTTGATTTATAGGAATGGCCAGGCAAAGCTATGTGGTTGAAATGAGAGTTGTTTGGAATATCCTTTTGATTGAGTTACAGTAGCAGTAGTTTCAGGGCACTGATTGAATTTCAGTTATTCTACACAGCATGAAGAACACTGCACTGGAACTAGCCCTTCAGCCCATGATGGCGTGTGGAATTAATTAAGATAATGATGCCCAATTGAACTAATTCCTTCTGTCTGTACATGATCCTTAATCCCTTCATTCTTTGCATATTCTGGTGCCTATCTAAGAGCATCTTATTTGCCATTATTCTCCCTCTGCTACCAACCTTGGCAGTGCATTCCAAGCACCTGCCACTCTCTGCATTTGGGAACAAACTTGCCATGGACATCTTTGAACTCTTCCATCTCCCCCCCTTAAAAATGTATCCCCTCTCTCTAGTATTACACACTGGTAGAAGATATCAGCTGTCTATGCATCTCATAATTTTATAGACTTCTATCAGGTCTCTTAGCCTCTGCTGCTCCAGAGCAAAACAATCCCAGTTTGTCCAACCTCTGTCAATAGCACATGCTCTCTAATCCAGGCAGACCCATGCCGACCAAGATGCCTTATCCAAGCTAGTCCCATTTGCCAGCATTTGGCCCAGAACTTAAACCTTTCCAATCCATGTACCTGTCCAGCTGTCTTTTAAAGTTGTTACTGAACCTGCCTCAACCACTTCCTCTGGCAACTCATTTCACATACATACCACCCTCTGTGTAGGAAGAAAGTTGCCCCCTCAAGTTCCTATTAAATCTTTCCCCTCTCATCTTAAACCCATGCCCTTTAGTTCTGGATTCTCCAAGCTGATTCTTCACTCTTATCTATGCCCTTTGTGATTTTGGACACCTCTATAAGATCCTTTCTCAGTCCCCATGGAGTAAAAACATATCCCATCTAGCCTCTCCTTTTAACTCAGTCCCTCGTCCTGGCAACATCCCGAATCTTTCTAGTTTAATAAGTTCAAGTTTATTGTCAACAATAACTAAACAAAACACCATTCCTCTGGATCACAGTGCATGCACAAAACATATAACACTCATTTAACCAGGAGCCTATATGCAGGGATAAGCAAAATGGATATGTTGTTTGAGTATCCATGGTGAGGGCAAGGGATAGCCTTGTAATCTCCTCTAACGTTGGTAGAAACCAGGTCTGGTTGCAAAAGTGACATGCTGGGAACTTTGGCACGACTGTTTTTAAGTTGGCATGATTGAAGTCAGCAACAATGAAGTCACCATCAGGGCGAGTGGCTTCATGCTGGCACGAGCTCCTGCAGCACTTCCCCTGCACTACAACGGGGGGGGATCCTTCCTATAACAGGGCAACCAAAACTGAACACAATACCCTTCAGTGTCCTGTGCAACCAACTACAACTTGACCTCCTGACTTTTATACTCTGTACCCTCACTAATGAAAGCTAGCATGTCAAAAGCCTTCTTCACCACCCTGTGACTCTGCTTTCAGTGAACCATGAGTTAGGACTCCAAGGTCGCTGTGTTCTACAGCAGTCCTCAGGCTCTGCCTTTCACTTCAAAATGAATACCTTGCACTTATCTAAATTAAATTCCATTTGCCATTCCTTGGCCCACATAATCAGCTGATCAGGATCCCCCTGTACTCTTTGATTTCTGCAACTAATCTACACTCAGTGGCCACTTTATTAGGTACATTTGCTTACCTGCTTGTTAATATCTTATTGGCCAATCTTGTGGCTGCAACTTAGTGCAAAAAAGCATGCAGGCAGGTTCTAGAGTTCTTCAGACTAAACATCAGAATGGGGAAGAGATGTGATCTAAGTGACTTTGAGGATGATTGTTGGTGCCAGATGGAGTGGTTTGAGTATCTCAGAAACTGCTGATCTCCTGGGATTTTCATGCACAACCGTCTCTAGAGTTTACAGTGAATGATGCGAAAAACAAGAAACATCCTGTGAGTGGCAGTTCTGTGGGTGAAAACACCGTGTTAGTGAGAGAGGTCAAAGGGGAATGGCCAGACTGGTTCAAATTGGCAGGAAGGTGACATTAACTCAAATAACCACCCGAACGCATAACACATCAAACCTTGATGTGGATGGGATACAGCAACAGAATATCATGAACGTACACTTAGTAGCCACTTTATTAAATACAGGAGGCACCTGATAAAGTGACCATGGGCAACATTCTGTACTGTGAATTATGCTTCCAACCTTTGTGGCATCTGCAGATTATAAATATCACACACAGCAGCGGTCTCAGTACAGATCCCTGCAGATCACCTCTAGTCATGTCACGTTGCTCTGTCTTCTGTGGGAAGCCAAATTTGAATCCATACGGCCAAGTTACCATAGCTCCCATGCACCTTAATCTTCTGGATGGACCTACAATCTGATAACTTTCTTTGTCACTTTTAAAAGTTCATGCTGGAAGCCTGTTTTCAACTCAATTTTTATAATTACGATTTTTATTCCTGTTTTCAGTGATATGGACCCTCATGTAAGGGACTGTGTTAGAACCTACACTGAGGACTGGGCCATCGTGAATCGCAAGTAAGCTTTAGGTAGTATATTTTCAGTAAATTTCTTTCTACTGGTTTAGTGAGCTTTAATTGTAATGTAATTTTTAAACATTCGTTAAAACAGGTATCACAAACTCAGCACAGGATTTAATCCCAACACACTTGACAAACAGAAGGAAAGGCAAAAAGGTTTGCCAAAGCAGATCTTTGAATCAGATGAAATGCCAGACCCCAACAGTTACCAGGATGAACAGGTGAAGCACTTCATTGAATGTACTTACAAAACAATAGCAAACACATTACCCGGGGTGAGTTGTGGTGGTGGCATCCGTCGGTCTCGAGAGACCATGGATCTGCGCCTGGAGTTTCTAGGGCGCAGGCCTGGGCAGGGTTGTATGGGAGACTGGCAGTTGCCCAAGCTGCAGGCCTTCCCCTCTCCACGCCACCGATGTTGTCCAAGGGAAGGGCACTAGGACCCATGCAGCTTGGCACTGGTGACATCGCAGAGCAATGTGTTGTTAAGTGCCTTGCTCAAGGACACAAACACGCTGCCTCAGCTGAGGCTCGAACCAGTGACCTTCAGGTTACTAGTCTGATGCCTTGCTCACTAGGCCACGCGTCGGGGTGAGTTAGTTACGAGTTAATGTCATAAAGCATAGAAATCAATAAAATGGTGCATCTGGTTTTTATTGCATTGTTGTTTCTGGAAGTTTGGTGCAGACAAATTGAATATCATGTTTCCTTCATCCAGCAGTAGCAAAAGCACTTAATTGGTTGCAGTGTTTTGTGACGTCCTGATATTGTGAAAGGTACTACGTAAATTCAAATCTTTCTGTTTAATCAAAGGGTCATGTAGAGTAACTAGTTCCAAGAATTAAGCACAGGCTGAATTCAACTCAAAATTAGATTTTATATATAAATACTATTAGGTATATGGTCATCCTCAGACAGGATGAAGAGGTCAATACTCCCCAATGCCATTAGGCTTTACAATTCTACCTCCAGGACTTAAGAACTTTTTAAAAGCTATTAATGCTTTTTGAGACAGTGATTTAGATGCATATCATATTTTTTTACTGAGTTAAGTATTGTATGTAATTAGTTTTGCTACAGCAAGTGTATGGGACATTGGAAAAAAAGTTGAATTTCCCCATGGGGATGAATAAAGTATCTATCTATCTATCTATCTATCTATCTATCTATCTATCTATCTATCTATCTATCTACCTCTTGAATATTTCAAGTTTTGCAAATGTATTCACAATGACTTGCTGGAGTGGTAGTCAATTTGGAAACAAATGTGGTATCAACCACACAGCAATGAAATGGACACTAAATTTACTTTTATTATAGTGCGAAAAGTTGGAGCACGGAAGTTAACAAAAAGGTCTCTAATTGCAGGATGATTTGAAACGGCGTTCTGTATCCATAGACGATACTCCTAGAGGTAGCTGGGCCTGCAGTATTTTTGATCTCAAGAATTCGCTTCCTGATGCTGTCCTTCCAAATCTACTAGATCGATTCCCTATTGAAGAAATAGACCAACAAAATGAAGAACAGAGGAAGGGAAATCGACATAAGGAACTATTTGCACTTTATCCAGCACCAGATGAGGTTGGAAAATAGCGTTTCATGTTCTTTACATTGTTGCAGAATGGGTGGCTTTGAGCCATGGTTGCTATTGAATGATATTAATTGCAACTTTATTCAAAAACAACACAATTGCAGATGGGAGAAATTAAAGTTATCTTGATACAACCTTGATAGCAGGAGGTAATCCTCTGAGTTTGCTTTACATCTGATGTGCTGTGCTTGCCATTGCTATACTTCATCTGGATGCTGACAGCTGTATTGGGAAGTGTTTCATTGTCCAGAGCTAATGTTCTTCAATATCATAAGTCCAAAATTTTTTTAAAAATTCTTAGAAAACTTAAATATTTTATATGATCTACTGAACTGTTGTTACAAATGAACAATTTCTGTACAAGTTGACCACTTTAAACAAATACAGCCCTTCCTGTTTTGTTTCATATAATTTTCTGCCACACTCCTCAGCTAGCTGAAGATATGCTTTCCAGAGCTTAATTTGTGGTTGTATTACTTTTCCTGCAAAAACAAAACAAAAATTCTGGATTTGGTGCTGTTTTCCGGCAGTTAGTGTGGGCAGTTAATTTGTAACCAGTCATAAGAAGACTTTCATTTTGAATGACTATGGTTTTTCCTCCTATTATCGGTTCCTTGGGTTCTACTAATTGCTTTCATTTCCTTATTCTCCAAAAAATACAGAAACAAGAATTGAGCTTCTCCCAGCCCTTTCACCACTTGGTCAGAAACTGCTTTTTTTTATTCCAACAACTGACTTGCTCTCCTACTTCCATCCTAACTTCTGTGATTTTCTTCCCTACTTTTTGAAGATGACTCAGTCCTGGACTACAGTTCACAAATTTCAATAGCCCACTGTTCAGATTCTGATTTTCATGCATGAACCAGCTCAGTATAGGTCAGGCTGAAGGGTGTCATTGATCAATCCATCCTTGTCCCATGTTCATTTAGATAGGTCCACCACATAAGGACATAAGACGTAGGAGCAGCTGTAGGCTATTTGGCTCATGGAGCCTGCTCCAACATTCAATAAGATCATGGCTATGGCCTCTGCTCCACCTACCTGCCTTTTCCCCATAACCCTTAATTCCACTACTGTGCAAAAATCTCTGTGTCTTAAATATATTTAATGAGGTAGACTCTATTGTTTCCTTGGCAGAGAATTCCACGGATTCTCTATTCACGGGGAAAAGCAATTTCTCATCCCCAAACTTTGAGGCTATCTCCCCTAGTTCTCATTTCACTTAACAGTGGAAACAGCTTTCTGTAAGACCAAAGGACATGGGAGTAGCATTGAGCCATTTGGGTGATCGAGTCTGCTCCTCCATTCGATCGTAGCTGATTTATTTTCCTTCTGAACCTTATTCTCCTGCCTTCTCCCGGTAACATTTGACAGATTTCATTAAAATGATAACCAACATCCAGCTGAACCTGGAGGATATTAGTGGTCAGTTTCAACATGGTGTCTCTGTTCACGAGAGTTCTCAGTAAGGGCAGCTTGGCCCTCCTGAAGTCAAGGTTTGATACCATTGACCTTTTTGAACACATCCTTACATTGGAATCCTTCCTCTACAAGGGGAACTACCACAAACAAATGGACGGATTGGCCATGGGATTGTCCTTGTTACTGGCTATTGCCAATTTCTGCATGAAGGACTTTGAGGAGAGGGCTCTGAGTTCATCGCCCTTGCACCCCAAATTCTTCTTCAGATACTTATTCGTGGACTCCAGGCACTCCCAACAGTTCCGTGACCATCTGAATAGTATACATCCAAACATTCAATTTACAGTGGAGATGGAGAAGAATGGTTGCCTCCAATTCCAGGACATTCTCATTTGATGGAAACTGGACAGTAGCCTCGGACATGGAGTTTATTGGAAACCCATTCATATGGACTTATACCTCAATAATAACAGCCACCATCATGCCTCCCAATGTAGAGTGGTTCTTTCTACTTTGACTAACCATGTGAAAACTTTTTTGGACCCAGAGTCTCCTCGAGGAAATCAGACAATTACACACGACGTTCCTACAGAATGGCTACGAGGTGAAACAAATCACTGACGGAAAAATCAGGAAACCTAACAACGAGGAGGAGCCCATCGCTACCGCCTGTCTTCCATATATTTCCTGGAAGGATTGCCAGGATCCTGAAGAAATATTGGATTAACACCATTCTGAAACTCATAAGGAAGCTCAGGTTACAGCTTATAAGGTCAAAGATGACCTGGAACTCAGATCGGTGGGTGTTTACAGGATTTCCTGTGAAAGCGGAGCAGTGTATATCAGCCAGATGGGACACACGGTGGAAACCTGCATCGGAGGAGCACAGGAGGTGTATCTGTTTGGGTTACCCAAATAAATCGACGGTAGCAGAACACTGCATTCACAATGGCCATCAGGTTGACTTCAGCACAAAAATACTGTGCCATGCCAATGGCTTTTGGAACCGCCTGATAAAGGAAGCTATTGAAATAAAACTAGAGGAAAAGAATTTTAACAAAGACGAAGTAAAAAGTGGAATTTGATTGTAAACAAAGTGGGAGAGCAGAGACCTGATTGGATAAGGGCTAACCAATCAGGAGGGATGGACTACAAGGGCATAAATACCACTGGACTAGACGTGCCCAGGCATCATCCCTGAAGATGAAGCAGAGGTTGTCATAGAAACATTGGTTATAGTTGATACCTGTACCTGGCTGGAATCCTGAGAAGAGTTTATTCGTTATATATGCAGGGAAAGCACTGGATCTTATTTCAACATTTGTTGCCCTATTAGTCAAGAACCTATCAACCTCCACTTTAAATATACCCAGTGACAGCCTCTGCAGCCATCTTTGGCAATTTAATTCAAGAAGAAATTTCTTATCTCTATTCTAAAGGGACGTCCTTCTACTCTGAGGCTGTGCCCTCTGGTCCTATACTCTTCCACTACTGGATGCATCCTCTCCATGTCCACTCTATCTTGGCCTTTCAATATTCAATAGATTTCAATAGGACTTATTCTAGATTCCAGTGAGTACAGACACAGCATCCATAAATGCTCCTCATATGTTAATCCTTTCATTCAATGTCAGCCTGTCCTTTCTTAGATATGGTGCTCAAAACTGCTCCCAATACCCCAAATGTGGTCTGATCAATGCCTTATAAACCTTTAAACATCCTTGCTTTTATATTCTAGTCATTTCAAAATGAATGCTAACATTGCGTTTGCCTTCCTTGCCACCAATTCAACCTGCAAGTTAACCTTTAGGGACTCCTGCACCAGGCTTCTCAAGTCCCTTTGTACCTCTAATTTCTGAATTTGCTCCATGTTTAGAAAATAGTGTGTGTTTTTATTCCTTCTACCAAAGTTTAAGGCCATACACTTCCTAACACTGTATTCCATCCGCCTCTTTGCCCGTTCTCCTAATCTGTCCAAGTCCTTCTGCAGACTCTCTGCTTTCTCAACACTACCCGCCCTTCCACCTGTCTTTGTATCATCCACAAACTTGGTCACAAAGCTGACCAGCGTGTCATCCAGATTATTGACGTATAACATGAAAAGAACTGATCCCAACACTTTCCCCTGCAGAACACCACTAGTCACCAGCAACCAACTTGACCACAACTACTGGATCCTTCCCCTCTCACTCCAATTTTCTTTGTGGGTCCAATGAGATGACATGAACCCAGGCACCAGCTAGCCAACATAGCCTTTGGGACCCTCGATCAATGCGACAGAGAATGTGTCTATTCCCCTGACTACACTATTCCCAATTACAACTACATTTCTCTTCACAAACATGAGAAAGTCTGCAGATGCTGGAAATCCAAAGCAACACAGACAAAATCCTGGAGGAACTCAGAAGAATAAATGGTCGATGTTTCGGGCAGAGACCCTTCTTCAGGACTGAGAAGGAAGGGGAAGATGCTGGAATAAAAAGGTGGGAGGGTGGGAAAGATGCTAGCTGGAAGGTGATATGTGAAGCCAGGTGAATGGCGAAGGTCAAGGCTGGAGAATAAAGAACCTGATAGGAGAGGAGAGTGCACCATAGGAGAAAGGAAAGGAGGATGGGACCCAGGGGGAAGTAATAGGCAAGTGAGAAGAAGGAAAAGGTCAGAATAAGGAATGAGAGGGTGGAATTTGTTTACTGGAAGGAGAAATCAGTCTTCATGCCATTGGGTTGGAAGGTACCCTGATGGAATATGAGGTGTTGTTCCTCCACTCTGAGGGTGGCCTCATCATAGCACAACATTTCACTTCTTTCCCATCTCTTGAATGACTCTCTGAACCATGGTGCCATTGTTCAGTGACTCATCCTTCCTAAGGCCTCATCCTCACAGAGTGCAATAATCTCTTTCCTCTCTCTCCTCCTCGAACCTTACCCCTTCTGAACACACTGCCATCGAACCTCTCGGCACCAATCCCAACCCTACCATTGAACCTGCAGACAAAGTGGGCGCTGTTGTAGCATGGTGGACTCACCTCTACCTTGCTGAGGCCAGGCAGCAACTTTTAGTCACCTCCTGATATCTACCCCTTGAAGATGACCCACACCAGACTATCAGAAAACTATGTCTGACATCTCACTGACCTCATCAACTCTGGAGAACTCCCTCCCACTGCTACAAAATTCATGGTTTTCTTACCACACACTGCTCACTTCTACCTCCAACCCAAGATCCACAGAACTGACTCTCTAGGTAGGACCATTGCCTCTGCCTGCTCTTGCCCCACTGAACTCCTGACCTCATGCCTCGACCCCATTCTATTCCTCTTGGTTCAGTCTCTTCCCACCAACATCTGCAGCACTTCTCATGCCTTCAATCTCCTCACTAATTTTCAATTCCCTGGCCCTGACCACCTCATTTTCACCATGGATGTCCAGTCCCTATACAGTTCTATCCCCCACCAAGAAGGTTTTAAAGCTCTCCACTTCTTTCTCAATAAAAGAACCAAACAGTTCCCCTCCACCACCACCCTCCTTCATCTGGCCAAACTGTCCCTCACATTGCCTCAAACTCCATGAACCCTTATCTTCTGGCTAAGTTCTTTTTTGTGGCACCTTCTTGAATGCCTTCTGGAAATCAAAGTATACCACATTGGCCTATTCCCATCTCTCCACTGTGCTCATTAATACCTCAAAAGAATTCCAGTAAGGACCTGCCCTTCATGAATCCATGCTTGAAGCTGTCATTAAGGAAGAAATAGCAAGATACCTGGCAGTGCCTGATGGAACCACTTATAAATGTCTTGCTATTTCTTCCTGAATGATGGAAGAAATAGCAAGATACCTGGCAGTGCCTGATGGAACCACTTATAAATGTCTTGCTATTTCTTCCTGAATGATAGCTTCAAGCATATTCCCAAACAAACATTAAGCTAACTGGCCTGTAGTTTCCTGCATCTTACGTTACCCTTTTGCTTCCATCAATTTTTAAACAGAGCCGTGATATTCACTGTTTTCCAATCTACCAGGATGTGCCCAGGGTTCAGAGAACTTTACTACTCCAAGTGACTTTGTATGTGTGAGCTTATAGTTGGATGCTGTCATTTGTTTCCGTGGTTATCCACAGCTGCTTCTCACCACACTTGCTTTCCTTGCCTTAACCAAATATACTTTTGGTGAGCATTGTGAAAAATCCTTCGTAAGTTTCCACTGTTCCTCAGTTGTCCCACTATATAGCCTGAGTTCCTAGCTCCTCCCTCATCCCATTATAGTCTCCCTTAATTATGTAGAATACACTGGTTTGAGATCAAACTATTGCACCTGCATTTGTATAAGAAATTTAATCATACTGTGATCACTCTTTCTGGCATAACTGATTGGCAGGTCTTAGAAACATGAGATCTGTCTGATTTCACTTCCTGAAAAGGAAGAGCCTATCTAAATGAAGCATTTCAACAGCTGCCCTGTCTTTATGTGAGCTACTTATCTCTTTGTTTAGTGCAATATCTCATTGCTCATTGGAGAAGGTCTCTAGAATGGCCCAATGATGACTGTGGCTTTTCTGAAAAACTTGTCAGACATTTTGTTTCCTTTTCTTGAGAGACAATGGCCAGCAATAAATGTTTATGAAAGTTGCCTTGACTAACAATGAAGTAATTTCTCTGCTTTGTTTCAAATTGATTACAGGATGAACCAATAGAAAGACACACAGTCCCTGAAGTTCCCCGGGAGCACTTCGGTCAAAGGCTCCTTGTGAAATGCTTATCTTTGAAGTACGTGGGTTTTTGTTTTTAAAAAATAAATTGTGAATTGTGAAGTTATTTTGCAGATTGAATAATGTGAAAATTTAACAGAGAATTTCAGAAAGGAGGAAGAGCAAAAATATAGATTGGCCTAACATCAAAAGCAGGAAAATGCTATTACTAAAGATGTGATAAAAGGAAACTCAGAAAAAATCGTGGTGATTAGACTAAGCCAACATAGAATTACAAAAGGGAAATTACCTTTGACAAATCTGCTGGAGCTAGAATGTATCTGGTTGAATAGATAAATGTTAGAAAAAGTGGATATGGTTTATGTGAATTTGTATAAGGCCTTTGATACAATCCTACATAATAGGTTAGTGTACAAAATTAAAGGTCATAGAATTGGGATGATATACAAACATGGTTTGAAAATTGACTGATAAGAACAGAGAATGGGAATACTTGGGATGTTGTTAGGGTTGCTAAGGAAGGGATCAGTACTTCTACCCGAGTTGATTATAATATGGAAACATTCACAAATCAAGCTGTGTTGGAACCAGGAAAAGGAGAAAACAAGCAAGTTTTATGTTGTATAGAGGGCGGAGGAGGGATAGATGAATAAAGGGAGCCTCTGACAGGGTGAGCTGGGGTTTCCATGGTGATAAGCTATAGCTGAAGTCATCCAGTTGTTAGCTTAATAAGAGAACTTAGAGAGAACACGGACAAAGAAGTACAGAAGCTGTGAACAGAACATTTAAGTAGAGAGAATACAAACAACAGATCCCAAAATCTGCACAAACACGGGACTATACAAAATCCCCAGCAGATCAGGGGAAAAGAACTGAAGCAACATTATTGATGGATGACTTATGGTAGAACTGATTCATCAGAAAGTGGACAAACCTGAGGTTGTAGAACTCAGCATTGAGTCTGGAGTGTTGTATACTGCCCAAATGGAATGTGATATTCTTATGTTTACTGATGACAGAAAACTGGATGGGGCAAGGAAGCTACAAAAGTAAGATTAACTTATCTGTCACATGCGCATGAAAACATTGAATCACACACTGTAATGTGTTGATTGCATCAACAACAAACACAGTCTGAGAAACTGCTGGGCACAAGTGTGATCGTACTTCTGGTTCCAACATAGCATGCCCACAACTTAGTAACGCTAACCCGTACGACGTTGGAATGTGGAAAGAAACTGGAACACCTGGAGGAAACCCACGCGGAGAACTGTCTGCGGTTTTGGTTTCCTTCCCTAAAAAAGGATAAACAATGGTTTCCAGTTAACGGGAAATATCGGGACCAGTGCATTTTGGCCCAATAAAGTGGTTGTCCCAATTAGCCAAACTTTCATGAAATAATTAAAAAGGTATAAACAAAAAAACAAATTACTATTTGAGTAACAAGTTATGTATTTAAATGAAATACAGAACAAATTAAAATACTACCAATACTACTACAGTAAAAAAAACTGCAGTTTTTTCAAATAGTTATCTATGAAGGAATTTATCTAGTGTATGCTGTCTTTTGATTGACTGCGAACGAACAGAGTCGGCGCAGACATTGCCTTCATTCAGTGGTTTTGGTGATTGCATTTTCCAAATCTTCATTTTCATTGTAACATCCAAGATGAATGTTGAAACCTTCAAACTCTTCTTAGTTCCTAACTTGTTAAAGTAGTGAGATTGATTCATTTTCACTCCCGGCCATTTCTGGCATCTCTAAGCCTGAATGTTTGAAACTGCAATGAGCAAAACAGTTCTAATTGTGTTAATGCTAATTTCTCACCACTTATCAGTGACAAAAGTCGCTGCTTTTTGAATACAAACACATGCAACTGAACTCTGCCATGGACAGTCCCAAGCCCGGCTGTGAAAGGAGGAGGGTCGGACATGGCGCTAGCAACCCCAGTCTGCTACAGAAACGCGAACAGAAGCGCTGAAGTCCTCGTCCCTGGGCAGGGAAAGACCTTCACCTAAAAGATGTACGAAGTTGCCTGGTGAAAG
This sequence comes from Hemitrygon akajei, assembly GCF_048418815.1. Lineage (NCBI taxonomy): Eukaryota > Metazoa > Chordata > Chondrichthyes > Myliobatiformes > Dasyatidae > Hemitrygon > Hemitrygon akajei. The sequence continues at coordinate 60,262,087 of NC_133135.1, forward strand.
CGGAAGGCACGAGGCTGATCAGCCCAGGTCTCAGGACCCTGGTGAGCCACTGTTGGCGGCCTATGCCCCTGTGCAGTTGATGTGCTGACGAACAGGAAGAAACACAACTAACGCTATTTAAAAAAACTGTTTGCTGTAAGCATGCTGTAGTACCTAACGGCCATACAAGTGTACGCAACTGATGCTAGTTGGAATGTTTGGCAGTAGTCTCCTGTTCCAGTTAAGTGGCACATTGTCCCAAATAAACAAGGGGAATTCCAGCCATTTTCTCAATTAGTTTTTGTCCAAGTAAGTGGCTGCCCTGATTAACCAATGGCCCAAGTAGCTGGAATCCGCTTACTCGCCATCAGAGGGAATGCAGTGGAGGTTCACCAGCCTGATTCCTAAAATGGTGTGATATGTACAGGAAGAAACTGCTTCACAAACGAGAAAATCTGCGGATGCTGGAAATTCGAGCAACACACAAAATGCTGGAGGTACTCAGCAGGCCAGGCAGCATCTATGGAAAAGAGTACAGCTGATGTTTTGGGCCAAGACCCTTCAGCAGAACTGGAGGAAAAAAAAGACGAGGAGTAGAGCTAAAAGGTGGGGGGAGGGGAGGGAGAACCACAAGGTGGTAGGTGAAACCGGGATGGGGAGGGGTGAAGTAAAGAGCTGGGAAATTGATTGGTGAAAGAGACACAGGGCTGGAGAGGGGGTAATCTAATAGGAGAAGACAGAAGGCCGTGCAAGAATGAAAAAGGGAGAGGAGCACCAGAGGGAGGCGATGGGCAGGCAAGGACATAAGGTGAGGAAGGGAGATGGGGAAAGGTGAAGGGGGGGGGGGGGTGGCATTACCTGAAATTGATGTTCATGCCATCAGGTTGGAGGCTACCCAGACAGAATATAAGCTGTCACTCCTCCAACCCGAGTGTGGCCTCATTGCAACAGTAGAGGAGGCCATGGATAGACATATTGGAATGGGAATGGAAAGCAGAATTGAAATGGGTGGCCACTGAGAGATCCCACTTTTTCTGGTGGACGGAGTGTAGGTGCTCAGCGAAGCAGTCTCCCTGACTATGTTGGGTCTCACCGATATACAAGAGGCCACACTGGGAGCACTGGACACAGTATACAACCCCAACAGACTCACGGGTGAAGTGTCACCTCACCTGGAAAGACTGTTTGGGCCTTGAATGGTAGTGAGGGAGGAGGTGTCAGGGCAGGTGCAGCACTTGTTCCGCTTGCAAGGGAAAGTGCCAGGAGGGAGATCAGTGGGGACAGACAAATGGACAAAGGAGTCACGTAGGGAGTGATCCCTGTGGAAAGCAGAAAGTGTTGGGGGGGGGGGGGTGAGAGAGAAAGATACACTTGGTTGTGGGATCCCGTTGGAGATGGTGGAAGTTGCAGAGAATTATGTGCTGGACTCAGAGGTTATTGGGGTGGTAGGTGTGGACAAGAACCCTATCCCTGGTTGGGTGGTGGGAGAATGGGGTGAGAGTAGACGTGCGTGAAATGGAAGAGATGTGGTTGAGAGCATCATTGATGGTGGAGGAAGGGAAGCCCCTTTCTTTGATGAAGGAGGACTTCTCCTTCGTTCTGGAATAAAAGGCCTTATCCTGAGACCAGATGTGGTGAAAATGAGAAGGGGATGGCATTTTTACAAGTAACAGGGTGGAAAGAAGTATAGTCCATATAGCCGTGAGAGTCCTGTGATTTATGAGACATTTATAGATAAGCTGTCTGCAGAGATGGAGACAGACAGATCGAGAAAGGGGAGGGAGGTGTTGGAATTGGACCAGGTAAATTTGAGGGCAAGGTGGAAGTTGGAGGCAAAGTGATGAAGTCAACGGGTTGTGCATGGGTGCAGGAAGCAGTAATAATGCAGTGGTCAGTATGGCGTAGGAAAAGTGCAGGATGGGCCACCAATGTAGGCTTGGAACATAGACGGTTCTACATAGCTGACAAAAAGGCAGGCATAGCTGGGACCCATGCGAGTGCCTGTGGCTACACCTTTTGTATGAAGGAAGTGGGAGGAGCCAATGGAGAAATTATTTAGAGCAAGGACAAATTGCATTAGGCAGAGGAGAGTGGTGGTGAAGGGAAACTGGTTGGGTCTGATGTCCAGAAAGAAATGGAGAGCTTTGAGGCCTTCCTGGTGGGGGATGGAGGTGCATAGGGACTGGACATCCATAGTAAAAATAAGATGATGGGGGCCAGGGAACTTGAAAAGATACAGAGTGTGTGAAGTGCCATGAATGTAGGTAGGAAGGGACTGAACTGGGGTGGGGGGGGGGGGGGGGATAAAACAGAGTTGAGGTATGCAGATATAATTTCGGTGGGGCAGGACCAAGCTGAAACAATGGGTCTACCTGGGCAGGTGGGTTTGTGGATCTTGGATAAGAGTTAGAAGCAGGAGGTATGGAGTGCAGGAACTATGAGTGGTGGATGGGAGATCCCCAGAGCTAATAAGGTCAGTAATGGTGTGGATGACAATGGCCTGGTGCTTCTTACTGAGGACAGGACGTAAGTAAGAGAAGGTGTATGAGGTCAGTATGCTAGACTACTAAAGCACCCCCCCCCCCCATCTGCAGCTTTGATAGGTTAGGATTAATGTGGAGAGCAGAGGGTTCAGAAGGAGTGAGGTTGGAATTGTAGAGATGAGTGTTGAAGTCAAGATGATTGATGTCCCGTTGGCAGTTGGCACTGAAAAGGTCCAGAGACCCTGATTAGAAGATCAGGGTCTAATGTCCAAGAAGAGGAGGAGGGCTGAAGACAGGAAAAGGGGTCATTGGTGCAGGGTGGAGAAGTCAGTTCAGAGGCAGTGGAAGAAAAGCTCAGCGTCATGGTGGGTGCAGAACTCAGTGAGGTGTGGGCACAGAGGGAAAGGTGAAGCCTTTACTGAGGACAGATTGTTCTGCCTCAGAGAGAAAAAGGCCAGAGGGAATAATGAAGACCTGGCACGGATGAGAGATGGGATCTAGGGGGGAAGGGTGTTGTTAGTGTCTGAGGGAGAAGAGACTGCTTCAACTGGCCTGTATTCAGGATGAGAAGGGATTTCATTGAAGCTAATTTTGGCTGGCATGGGGGTGCTGTGGAGTGGAGGTGGAGGATGGTTGCTGACTGACGATGTCTAGAATCAGGGTTACCATCTTGGGACAAAGGAAAGATTTTTAAGGCTGCAGTATGGGTATGGAGAAATTTCTTTATTCAACATGATGGAGACCTGATATGAGTGATTATCTATCGTAGAATAGGGTGGAGACCAAGTTGATGCATGTATTCAAGAAAGAGAAAGATAAATTTTAGGGTACAAAAGGAATCAATGGATATGGTGGGAAAACAGGAATGTGGTTTGAGGTAATGAATTATTCATGAATTGATAGAGTAGACTCAAAAGGCTAGCTGCTCACTCTATGCAATTTGGAAGGTATGTCCATGCAACTTTAAAACAAAATGCTTGTCTTTGCAGATTTGAAATTGAAATTGAGCCAATTTTTGCAAGCTTGGCCTTGTATGATGTCAGAGAAAAGAAAAAGGTTGGTACTGTGAGATATTACTTTGCCATTCTTAATGTTTTGTTCCTTTTTTTTCCCCTAAAGACATTTTGAATCTTAATGGTATAAAACTCAACAGTGCTGATAATCCCACCCCAGTACATACCCTACGGGCTGTTCTAAGTGTTAACCAACAAAGAATGTTGCAAGTTAACGAACCTTGCGTTCTGTTAAATATAAACAGGAACCAGTTTACATATTTACATTTGTACTGGACAAGAATGGGAGCAGAGAGTCAAATTGAATTTTGTCCTCTTTATCCCTGTTCTCCTCACTATCTCTGTCCAAATTTGCATTCATGTATGGGATCCCCTGCACTGCATTGCTCAGCTTCTTATGGACTATGCCATAAATTTATTGTGGTACAGTGTGGAGTAGGCCCTTCGAGCAACTCACCAACTTAACACTCCCTAATCATGGGACAATTTTACAATGTCCAACTAACCTACCAACTGGTATGTCTTTGGGCTGTGAGAGAAAGCCCACATAGTCACGGGGAGAACGTATAAACTCCTTACAGACAGCGACGGGAATTGAACCCTGTCACTTGTACTGCAAAGCGTTGTGCTGACCACTATGCTACTGTGTCGTGAGTTTCCTAATCCACACTGCATACTCTCTTTCCACCACTAGTGCACAGTTGCTGTAATGTGTGCCATCTGTAAAATGCATTGCGGTTTATTCATACACGCTAATCCAGCGCCACCTCCCAAAACTGTGACTTCTACCACAATGAAAATCAAAGGTAACAGGTGACTAGGAGCACCATCATTTGCAGATCCTCTCCAGGTCATGTATTATTCTGATCTGGCAGTATATTGCTGGTCCTTCACGTCTCAGAGTGTTAAGTTCTGAAATTTCCTCCCAATAAATACTACGTTCAACAAATGGACAACATTGGGTCAAGAAAGCTCAGCACCAGCTTCTTAGGAACATTCAGGGTGGCAGTTGTTGTCGTCCCTGGCCTGTAATGCTTAGATACCAAAAAATATATAAAAGGATAGTAAACTATCTTGTGCATGGCAAAAAATAATCTGGTTAAAAGCAATGGAGTGATCAACCTGCATTTCAGCAAGTGACAGATCCTTACGCAGTTTTTGAATTGCAAGAGTCTTGAGATCTTCTGGGAAAATTGCTAGCCCGCAGAATAGTGACCCCTCTGCAAATGCCAATTGATGCTGAGCCCTTAGTTAATTTTAAATGAGAGATTGTTATGTGAAGACAGTAAGTGATATGAGCAAAACAGGTGTATGGAGGTCAGTAGCAATCTCCTGTTTCTGTTGCTGATTATACTTGGACACTGGTGGTCAATATACAAGTGAAAATTTGCCATAAAGTTGCATTAGGAATATTTCTCTGAGGGTGAACTTGTTCAAAGATCTACCATACATCCAACTTATTTATAAATGACCAAAGAATCTTTGATTGTTGTAACTGATGGTCACTTTAAGGGCACAAGATTCTCTTATTTTTTCCAAGTAGTTGTGCTGTTACATTTAAATGAATAACTTTAATTGTCTTGTCAACTTAATGTGTGATGTTCCCTATTAACTGAAGTTCCAAGTGTATACCTCTAGAGGGTAGTGTAGAGCTAATGTATGTATTGTAGCTCCATTGATTGAATATTATGCAAATATTTTGAAAAATCTGAATTTTCATTTTCTTATTTGTAACAATTACTTTCTTTATTCCACAGATTTCTGAAAACTTTTTCTTTGATTTGAATTCTGAACAAATTAAAGGCATGTTACGACCTCATGTTCCTCCTGCAGCTATTTCAACATTGGCCCGATCAGCAATCTTTTCAATCACTTATCCATGTCAAGATGTTTTTTTAGTTATAAAGGTAAGAAATATTTGTTTTAAATATTTTTTCCTTTCTCTAGCTCTCTGATGTTGCGTTAAGGCGACATGGTAAATTTTCCTTTTATTTGGCTTCATGTGTGAGACCAGAGACTGATGGGCCCTGGCGGCGGGGGGTGGATTGGACTTTATGACAGATGTTACTCGAAAGTCAGGAGGGGAGGGAGAAACACGAACTACTACTACTTACATTTATTTAAGCACTTCTAACATTTTCAAACTCTGGTACTTCCCTCTGCTCCCTTCCCCGAAATATGTGCCCGGATGGCCATGCCACTTGCTGAATACTGGAGTGAATAGACTAAATTATCATACAGACAACTTGTTCTGCACAATTAATTTCAAACTCTTCCCTTTGTGACAATAATACTAACATGAAGATCATTGTCTGAGGATGCTCTAATAATAACCTCTCTTAACTACTCAATGACTGCCTCCCTCTCAGAATCCATTCTGGAGATCATATTCATCCTGTGTAAAATACTCTGTGAAATACCTTCCAAGCCCTTAACATCTTTCAAGGTGCTTCGTTAACTTCATAGAATCATAGAAATCTACAGCACATTACAGGCCCTTTGGCCCACAATGTTATGCCGACCATGTAACCTACTCTAGAAGCTGCCTAGAATGACCCTATCGCTTTATAGCCCTCTATTTTTCTAAACACCATGTACCTATCTAAGAGTTTCTTAAAAGACCCCATTGTTTCTGCCTCTACCACTGTTGCTGGCAGTGCATTCCATCCACCCACCAATCTCTGAGTAAAATCTTTTGATAATCTGTCTATAACATTAGGTTCATTTCCATTTGAGAACTTGAAACCTAGAACAGTATGGCCCAACTTGTTTGTGCTGGCCATGTCAATCTAAATAATCCCATCTACCGGCACAAAGTCGGTGTTCATGTTTGATTCCCTGCCTGTTCATGTGCCTGTACAAATGTCTCTTAAACATTATCCTCATATCTTTTTCCACCACCTCCCACAGCACCTACCACTGTTAATATAAAATCAAAACTTACCTCATAAATCTGCTTTAGACTTTACCCCCCTCACATTAAAGCTATTCTCTTTTTATTTGGGTTTTCTACCCTGGGACAAAGACTCTGACTTTCTAACCTAACTGCGCCTTTTGTAATTTTGTATGCTGCTGTCAGGTCACCCCTCTCGGACTCTAACACTCCAGAGAACACAATCCAAGTTTGTCCAACCTTTTCTCAAAGCTACCACTCGCTAATTCCTGATGAGCCTTTTCTGCACTCTGTCCGAAGGCTCCACGTCCTTCCTGTAACAGAAAGGATGTGCTAGTATTTGAGAGGGTCCAGAGGAGCTTCACGAGAATGATACTGTGAATGAAAGGGTTAATATATGAAGAGTATTTGATGACCCTGTGTCTTTACACACTGAAGTTTAGAAGAATGGGGGAGAGGTGGAATCTCATTGGACCCATTGAATATTGAAAGGTCTAGATAAAGCGGACATAGAGAAGATGTTTCTAATAGTGAAGTAGTCTATGACCAGAGGGCACAGCCTCAGAATACAAGGACATCCCTTTTGAAGACAGATGAGGAGGAATTTTTTTATCCAGAGAGTGGTGAATCTGGAATTCATTTCCACAGATAGCTGTGGAGGCCAAGTCATTGGGTATATTTAAAGCAGAGGTTGATTGGTTCTTGGTTAGTAAGGGTGTCTGAGGTTACAGGGAGAAGGCAGGAGAATGAAGTTGAGATGGATAATAAATCACCCATAATCACATTGCCTTATTATATTGCTACATCCAATGGTAATGTGGCATCTAGAACTGCATACGGTCATCTAATGTGACCCAACCAAAGTTTTGTATAGCTACAACAGAACTTCCCATATTTTATACTGAACACTTTGACCGATGAGAGAAAGTACAACATGCACCTGCTCTTTCATCCTACCTAGGTGTGTTGCTATTTTCAGGGAGCTATGGACCAAGATCCCTTGGTACATCAGTGTGTCAAAGGGTCCTGCCTCTTACACTTGACCTCCCAAACTTCATACTTATCCAGATTAAACTCGTCTGTCCCCCGTTTCCAAATGGTCTGTATCTTGCTGAATCTTGTGACGACCTTCACTATCCACAACTCTGCCAATTTTTGTAAGATTCACTTACATTTTGACCATATATCATACACATCAGAGGTCTCAGTCCTGATCTTCATGGAATGCACCATAGGTCACAGACCACTCATCATATTAACATCCCTTCACCACCTCTATCCATCTTCTTGCCTAAGCAAATTTGAATCCATTCTACTGTCTTCGTGGATCCTATGTGCCTTTTAAGTAATTTCTCTGTGAAATACGTAGTTTATCTCTGTTGATAGTAGTACATATACTCAGAGTATCAGAGTTGGCATTGAGTATCAGGTTGGGTTGACTAGAGTGATTTCTTGTCTAATGTAAATTATGAAACTACTAGCCTGTATTTACAACTGAGAAGAACAGGTTGCCCATGGTTAGAAATAATGTTTTTCTTTGTTTTTCAGTTGGAGAAAGTTTTGCAACAAGGAGATATTGGTGAATGTGCAGAACCCTATATGATCTTCAAAGAGTCTGAAACAGCAAAAGTAACAATCTTTCTGAAGTATTTTGGGAATTTTAAACTTTAATATTCACCAAACAATGATTCCAGCGTAAAAATAATGAATAATTCCTGAACTGTAATTAAAATTTTCTTTAACTTTTAACAAGAGCACATATGGTTATTGATGGTGTGGCACATGAAGGGGGTCTGTCAATGCTGGATGTCCAACTCACAAGATGAAAAATGGCGTGGGACTAGATGATTTCATCTATATAGAGAGTTTCAGTATCACAGAGTTTTTGTTATAAATTGCACACTTTTAAATTTACCTTTTTTACAGAACAAAGAAAAGTTGGAGAAGCTAAAGAGCCAAGCAGAGTTGTTCTGTCATAGACTGGGGAAATACCGTATGCCTTTTGCTTGGACTGCCATACATCTAATGAACATTGTTAACAGTGCAGGAAGTCTGGAGCGCGACAGCACAGACTCAGAGATAGGAGCAGGAGGTGATGTGCTCTTAAGTGAATTTTCTTATGAACTGGTAACACTAATGTCCACATTTCTATTTATGTATCTTAATTGATGTTTATTGCTCATTGCTTCTTAAATTGAGGGATGTTTTGGGAATATAATCATTTCACTCAACTAGCATCAGGGATATTATTCACTCGTGGTTGACATAGCATATTCTGCAAAAGGAGTAAGCTGCTCTGTGTTAAGCTCCAAGTTCAATTGAGTGCTAATAGTTCAGCATTGTATGTTTCTGTATTTCCCACTTGTTACGTCAGATTTAATTCAGCACCATTTGGAATCATGTCAACCATACACTGGATTGAAACAGACAAGATGAGCTTCATTTCATATCTTCCATTTGAGTTAAGAGTTGAGATTGTGTCCCAGAGATGTGGGTGTCATGAAGCAAACAATCTCATTTTACTTAACTTTTCCTTTTGGTGTTTGCATTTATTTATATGACTACCAACAGGAAACAGATTATATGTTAAAGGAAAAAATCCTCTCCCCATTTCATAAGTAACTACCCAAAATGCTAGTGGAACGCAGCAGGCCAGGCAGCATCTATAGGAAAAAGTACAGTCGACGTTTCAGGCCGAGACCAAAGGGTCTCAGCACAAAACGTCAACTGTACTTCTTCCTATAGATGCTGCCCGGCCTGCTGCGTTCCACCAGCATTTTGTGTGTGTTGCTTGAATTTCCAGCATCTGCAGATTTCCTCATGTTTGCATTTATAAGTAACTAATAAGGTTGTGACAAGTAGTTATAATGTTGATTTAACTTAAAGAGGGGTGTGCGAGAGAAATTATAAATTTCACTGCTCATTTTGCACTCCTCTGCTGGTACAGAAAAAATTGTGTCCTCTCTCCCTACTTCCCCTCGCCCACCATCCCTCACAACTGTTTTGGACCCAATGAGGTGTAGCTGAACATATTTATCTTGTAGGCCTTTTCATTGAGGCCTTGATTATGAAAGCCCTGCAAATGCAGAACAGGGATCCCATATTGTGCCTCCACAATCGATGGACCGTCCCTGCAACTTCCGCCACCTTCAATGAGATTGCAGGAACAGTCATATCTCCCTTTCCCATTCCCATTCATCAGCTCCTTCACCTTCTCATCCACTTCCACCAGCTACTCCCCTTCTTGTGGCAGTTTCTCATGTTACATACAATGTCTGCCTCCTTTACTGCTCTTCCAGGGTGAAATAATGATTCAGTCAAGAGTGTTGCATTCACTGCATCCGATGTGGTCTCCTCTTCTTTGGAGAAACCAAGTGTGTTTTGGATGACTACTTTGTAGAGCATCTGTATCCAGTCCATAGGGGTTCTGTTGGTTAGATTCCTGTTGCCCAACCTTTAATTCTCTTTACTACTCACTCTTTGACTCATACATTGTTATAGTATGGCCTAGTATACGACTGAGAAATAGTACTTTTATTTTCCTTTAGGGCTTATTGCAATCTTTCAGATTCAATGTTGAATTTATCTGCTTTTGGTCACGAACATTTTTTATCAGAACTGGCTATTTCTACTCTAGGTCACACATCAACCAGCTTGACCAGGCTGTCTACTTTTGTACATTTGTACTGTCTACATTTCACTACTTTTGTTTGTTTTTATCTTTTCCTCCTTTTAACTTCGCTCATTAATCAATCAAGCAAATTGCTTCATCATCTGCTTAGCCCTGTGACGATTCTGACCTTGCTCCTTCCCTTTGTTCCATTATCTATTTCTCCTCCATCCTCTGTTCTGCTCAAGACTGATGTGTTTTCTCTTTCCAAGCTCTGATGAAAGATCACCTTTGACATCAACTATTAATTTTGTTTCTCCATGCATAATTTTCTGTTTTTATTAAAGTTATCCTGCATCTGCAGTTGTTTCAGTTTTCTTGCCCTCAGATTCAGCTTTGTTACAGACTTCAAACATTTCTGATCTTTAGAGACATTTAAAACTTAAGATTTCAGTAGGTAGTTTACCAAAAAAACATTCACAATAAGTTAAAATCGATTCATTTTAAAAAATAATAAAAGCATTAATGTAAATCAAAATAAGTTAGTGCCTTTTTAAATGTACTGGGTGTTTTGTGGGGTTCCTAGCATGAAAGAAGTTTACTACTGGTCTTCAGAAGGTATTTATCATTCAGCACATTGGGATCTGGCAATGGACCCAAGTCAAGGACTTACTTGCCTCTGTGGACTTGTGGTACATTTCCACCAAAAATCAATTCAATTTGTTCCTCCGTGTTAGAGTACATAAATCAACACTTAGAAGAGAAAAAGAGAAAGGAAGAAGAATTTTATAATTGAACTATTTGACTTAATTCCTCATTATTGTATTACAGTCATATGGTGGTCTGGTTAAGCTGCTTTTAGAGTATCCAATTCAATTATAATAACTTATTAAAAGCTTAGTGCCACCCAGAGGGTTAATGTATGTATTTTTTATAAAGGGTTTTTTTTTAAACAGGCTTTTTTTTTAAAAAAAGGGTTTTTTTGCCCAGGGTATGATAGACCTGTCAGCTTAATGCCATTGCTAGAAAAGGAAAAAAAAAGAGAATATAAGAAAATCAGAATGAAAAATTATAGTAAAGAATAATCAGCATGGATTTTAAAAGGGAAAGGATGCTTACATTTTGAATTTTCCTTCTTAAACTAATGAAATTTTAGGAGGTACTATCAGGATCAGTTGAGCCAAATGGCTTTTCTTTCCTAGATATTATCCCTTATGGTTTGGACCTCTTTTATTGACTTTTTATTCTTTTCCATTGATGCAGCCTGACCTGCTTGGCTCTTCTAGCATTTTGTGTGTATCACTGTAAAATACGCTGACTGTTGGCGTAGTGGTATCAGCTCCAGACTTTGGAACGAAGGCTCCCGAGTTCGAATCCAGCCAGCTCCCTTGCACGCTTTCCATCCGTGCTGGGTTGTGCATCAAGCTAGCAACTCGGCCTCGTAAAAACAAGAAAGCCTGCTAAAAAAAACAAAACGCCATCACGATGGCGCCTTGATGACTCCACTTGGAGTTAAGGGCTTTCTTCACTGTAGACTACAGTAATATTTTAAAGGAGATGAATGCTCCTGAGTAGTAACATTGCAGGGAAACATGAGTTTGGAATGGCAGCTTAAGTGGGATTTTGATTAATATGTGAGGACATGGGGCTTTCTGTGACGTTGACTATTTTCTTAACTAGTGTGACATAATTTCCTGATAGAGCGGAAGGGTTCTTGGTCAGAAAGAAGAAATTCTGGTCTTGTCGGGAGACGCTCTCTTGAACGAGTGACATCAGGTGATGACTCATGCAACCTTTCAAGCTTCAGACCAGCTACGCTGACGGTCACAAACTTCTTTAAACAGGTAACCTGAAATAGTTTGACATTGTACACAACAGGAGTTCAAACTGTCTGATGTAATTTATCCATAATTGACCAGATATTTTTCACTACTTTCTTTGCTCCTCTTGTACCTCACATCTAGGAGGGAGATCGTCTTAGTGATGAAGATTTGTATAAATTCCTTGCTGACATGAGAAGACCTTCATCTGTTCTGAGGAGACTAAGACCAATCACAGGCAAGTTTTTCTTTTCAAAGAATTTGCGTTCATGTCTGTTGCTCCTGATCGCAGCAGAATTGTGATTGAAAATACTGTTCAGTATGGTTTGATACCCACAGACCTGGAAAGTTTCAAGTTTTAGTCTCTAAGTTAGCTTTTCTTAGCAGAAAGTTTGGTTGAAACATTATGATTGGTCTCAGTGATCTATCTTATGGTCAAAGAAAACCACTCTCACTTCCTACTTTTGGTCATAATTCAAAGATATTATTTCAAAGTGCCCCCACATTGAATTGAATTGACTTTATTACTTACATCCTTCATATACACGAGGAGTAAAAATCTTCACATTACATCTCTGTCTAAATATGCAATATGCAATTTATAATAAATATTATGTACAACAGGGTAGTCAATATAACACAGGAATACAGTTGTATCAGCATGAATTTATCAGTCTGATGGCCTGGTGGAAGAACCTGTCCCGGAGGCTGTTTGTTTTGGCTTTTATGCTTTTTATTCCCAGATGGTAGCAGCTGGGACAGTCTGAGATCGGGGTGACTCGGGTCCCCAATGATCCTTTGGGCCCTTTTTACACACCTGTCTTTGTAACTGTCCTGAATAGTGGGAAGTTCACATCTATATATACACTGTGCTGACGGTACCACTTTCTGCAGAGTCCTGCGATTGAGGGAAGTACAGTTCCCATACCAGGGAGTGATGCAGCCAGTTAGGATGCTCTCAGTTGTGCCCCTGTAGAAAGTTCTTAGGAGTTGGGGACCCATCCCAAACTTCTTCAACCACCTAAGGTGAAAGAGGCGCTGTTGTGCGTTTTTCACCACACAGTTGGTGCGTACAGACGACATGAGGTTCCATGGTAATGTGTATGCCGAGGAACTTGAAGCTGTTCACCCTCTGAAACCCAGATCCATTGATGTCAATAGGGTGTCTCCATTCCTCCTGTAGACCACAACCAGCTCCTTTATTTTTGCAACGTTGTGGAAGAAGTTGTTTTCTTGACACCACTGTGTCAGGGTGATGACTTATTCTCTGTAGGCTGCCTTGTTATTATTTTGAGATTATTTGAATACAGTATCATCTGCAAATTTAATTAGCAGATTGGAGCTGTGGGTGGCAACACAGTCATGGGTATACAGAGAGTAAAGTAAGGGGCTTAGGACACAGCCCTGAGGGGCTCCTGTGTTGAGGGTCAGAGGGGCAGAGGTGAGGGAGCCCACTCTTACCACCTGCTGGTGATCTGACAGGAAGTCCAGAATCCAGCTGCACAAGGTAGGGTCAATGCAGAGGTCTCTCAGCTTCTTGGGAATTATGGTGTTGAATGCTGAACTGTAGTTCCACAACACATTCTCACATAAGCATCCCTCCTCTCCAGATGTGTAAGGACGTTATGTAGAGCTGTGGCTATTGCGCCATCTGTCGATCGGTTGTGTCGGTAGATGAACTGTAGCCTGTCCAATGTGGGTGGTAGCATGCTGTAGATGTAGTCCTTGACCAGCCTCTCAAAGCATTTGCTTATTATTGAGGTGAGTGCGATAGGATGCCAGTCGTTCAGACATGTTACCTTGGTCTTTTTAGGTACAGGGATAATGGTGGATGTTTTGAAGCAGGAGGGCACTCTACACTGGGAGAGGGAGAGATTAAAAATGTCTGTAAACACACCTGCCAGTTGAGCTGCACACATCATGAGTACCCGCCCTGAGATGCGGTCCAGTCCCACAGCCTTGTGACTGTCCACTCCTTGGAAACATTCAAGGGTTGCCTTTGGCCTGATTCAAGGGTTGCCTCTGGCCAGAAGCTTAACTGGATCGGCCACAGAGATGCTGTGGCTAAATGAACAGGCTTGATGCTAGATATCTGGCACCTTTAAGTGGATGAAGGTCCATCACCACTGCCAAAAGAGAGGGAGGAGGGGAGCACACCAAGCCAATTGCAACTTTATATTTACTAAGAAGATGCTGGGTAGAGGGGTATGAACCTTACTCTATCCAGCATCTTGTTGACGAGTGTACAGTCGCTGGAGAACAAGATTGAGGACCTGCGGTCAAGATTGTTGTGTTGAAGGGAAAGAGGAATTGTTGCGTTCTCTGTTTCACAGAGACATGGCTCACACCGGATACCTTAGTAAGACCCAGTGGATTCTTGAAACACCGAATGGACCAGACT